>NW_020799091.1:102411633-102553761 GCF_003259725.1 Athene cunicularia | reverse complement strand
AAAAAAAAAAAAAAAAAAAAAAAAAAAAGTTTTTTGTCTTTTTATGAAGTGGAAACTGTTTGATTAGTTTCAGCTGAGGTGCATGTGTTCCAAATGTTTTCATAGATTTTCAGAGAACTTTTAAAAAAATTGAAAATCATTTAAAACCCAACAATTTTTAGGAGAAATATTTCCAATACACCTGTATCCTAAAGACATTTTGACTAAAGTAGTTAGTTCTTTCCAAGCTTAATGAAATACAGCATACACTTTCTCGATTTGTGAGGCATTTAACTGTTCCATTTTCCCATTTACTGTGGATATTTCATGGTGTTCCTCACCTCTTATTGCTGAGACTGACACCATTAAGTTTCAAATGTTGTCTAAGTTCTTGAACAGTATTACTGATATAATTCTCTGTACAGCACTGCTATTGCCAGCTGGCTTAAATGGGGCAAAGGACAGTCCGAAGGGCCTTTTGTTTACCTGCTGTCTTTTGTGTGAAGAAAGATCTTCCACTTATCAAATGGGTATATAAGTCAAATTATTAGAACTCAGTTATGAGGCAAAGAACTAGAAGAACTAGATTCTGAGGTCAGCAGGAGAACAACTGAAGGACAGCACAAAGGAATTCCAGCCAGAAAGTCAGCTTCATCAGAGGTCCAAGTTAAATACCTCTATGTAAAAGTGCATAGCTGAGGAATTAACAAGAGGAGCTGGAGACATGCACACTGCAGGACTGCAATCTTATTGGCACCATCAAGATGTGGTGGGATGGCTTCTATGACTGGAGTGTTGGAATAGAAGGATACAGGCTCTTTAGGAAGGACAGACAGGAGAGAAGAGGAGGAGGTGTTGCCTTCTGTGTCACTGAGCTGGAGAGCATGAAGCCCTGTCTGGGGATGGGTGAGGAGACAACTGAGTCTTGCCACTTAATTGGCCAGCCCTCAGTTTCTGACTGTCCTGTAGAAGAATTAGGCTTAGGGGAGTTGTAATCACTGCTGTGTTCAACAGCAGCACTTGTCTAAACAATTTCAAACCAGTTTTGTGACCCAAACGCTGTCACGTTTTTTAGGGGACTTTGTTTTCCTGCTCAAAATTTCAAAGAGGAGGCAGTATCATTAATGTATAGGATAATATATGCTTTATTTGGGACTAGCCATTGATTAAGTCTGTCATTTCAAACACTCATTGAAGTCACAACTGTAATGCTTCAGATACGAGATGAAAATGTTAGTTAACAGATGTGTTAGTCAGCAGAGCAGTTAGGCATACTTGTGTATCTTTTGCATTAGACTGGAAAACAATACATTTAATGTACCTATCATTCACAGTAGAATGCACATAGATGAAAATCTGTCAAGACATACAGACTGTAGACTTAGCTCTCAGGACCTGTCAAGTTAGTGGTATATTAATTAATCCAAATTAGTCATGAGATCTTGTCTTCCACTTTGCTTTTCTCATTTCAATTTCATAACAATGATGTTTCACAATTACTCATAACATATTATAGCTGCTGTTCTTTCATCTTACAGTGCAATGAAGACACAGATCATAATGGGATCTTTCATATGCTACTGTACTAGAGCGGCTAGAATTTATAATGTCAACACATAGAAGTTGCAATAAAAGGAATATTTCATTAGGACTATACACGTCCAAATAGGAATGCAAGATTGAAGTATTCAACTGACACCTATTTCCTTTAAAACAAACAAGGCATCTTCTCTCAGTTGAACTGAAAAGGAGTTTTTTTACAAATTTATGACTTCAGCAGAATGTCTTTTCCTAAACTTTTCATATAGTTGACATTATTTTAGAGCTTTGAAAATGTCAGGATGTTTGGAGAAAATTTTACCATCATAATTATAGTTTTTAAAATTCAAAATTTATATTTAATTTAGGCTTTAAAATTCAAAATTTAAGCCAATTTTCAGATTTGAATAGACTATTTCTGAAATATAAAGTATTTTTCAGATTAACAGCAAACAGGAGGTTTCAAGGTGGTGGAGAGTGAAACTTTTCAGAATTTCTGGGATAGGAATACTTTTACCTTATAAAGAATGTAAAATATTCTTCTAAATATATAATATTCTTTATCATTTCCATTAAAATAATGATAAAAAGGGCATCACATCTGAAAACATTTTTTACGAATGACACACAAAGCATATGCATAGTATCCCCTATTGGTATTTGCGTAAATAAATCAACAATCAAATGCATTTATTTTAACATTTCCTTTTCATTAGTTTTTTTGATCGCTTGCTTTACTAGCATTTTCCATGGAAGTACAGTGAAGGCTACCAGAAAATATATTTTTGAGACATCCTAAGGTTTTTTAATGGAATTTTCATCATAATGAATGCTTAATATATATTCCAAATAGACTTCTAACATATACCACTTTTATTCTAGAAGTCCAGTATAGCTCTGTAGCCAAAAATATATTTAAATGACATAAGTATTGATTATGTCTGAATAAGACTTTCAGAAAAAAGTACTTAAAAAAAATATCATGCACTTATTGCTTTAGTAAGAACAAAGATTTTGAATATGGTTTGACAACTTTTAGCAAGTTTAGTTGTCATTTAGTTTGAAGATGTGTGTGCTCTAAATACTGTAGATAAAAGTCCATTTTATGTTTTTGCTCAAGCATCCTTTTGACATATGAAGGTTTTTTATGTCCTTACTTTTTTTCACATTATACATTCCGCAGTTTCCATTGGTCTGCGACTTCTTCTATATTGAACTTGACTTCTTTTAATGTATGTCTCTTCCTATCAAATGACAGCTCTGGAAAGTGCATGTAGAAACACTCATATTGAGGCATATTGAAAAAAGCTCTGAAACAACAACAAAACATATAGCAATAAAAGTCCAAAACTTTGACATATAATTGGAAGACCTTATAAAGACCAATAGTGAGAAACTACCATCATTACTGTAAAACAGAAGCAAATTATCTGTCCAGGATCACATACAAGGTTTGTCTAGAGCCAGAAGTTTAAAAGCCTTATCTTCTGGGGCCTGACTTCCATAATTAATCACCATGGTCCCTGCAGAGAAAAACAAACCAGAAGAGGATTACATGACCCGCCCAGAGCTATGAAGGCAGACTAGCAAAAAGCTTGAGACAGCTCAAGTTTTCTAAGCCCCAACATGACTCCACCTATCTTACAGTACTTGGAGAGGAAGCGGAGATCTTGAATGAAGCAGAAAAATACAATAGTCCTGTACAGCACATGCTGCAGCATCTAAACCTCTAAACTGATTGCCACAGGAGTTTCTATTTCTTGAAAAGATGAACTGCAAGGACTGATTTTTTGTGTGTGTGTTTAGCACCCAGTGAAGCTCTTTGTTAATTCCCAAAATTACAGTGGTGTTCCAGTCGAGCCTTGAGTCATTCTTTCTTGTTGGAAGTATTATTCTAGTCCTTCTCTAGCCACCTTTCATCTTGCTCTTTCTGACCTTTCTCAGCATATTATGAAAGTCACACAGTTTTCATAGATCTGACATTAAATCCTTCTGGCAAGACAGGCTAATACTTAACATATTTCAAAGGACACTATGGCATACAGTAGCGTATGTGATTTGTTGGAGGTGACACAGGAAACCTCAAGACCAAGACACGAACTGAGGTTTTCTGAGTAGCCAAACAGAAGCTTATATGGAAGATGTTCTTTTAAAAAAAACCTGCTGAAACTCCAGTAACCCTCAAAAAAGCCTTTATGCAACACATATTAAAATAAATAAAGAAATAAATAAGCTAGTATAAGGTAAGAACCCAATTCCTGGGTTTTAGGTGTTAAAATATCTGGAGACAAATTCAGGGAAATCTAAGTCTACAATATTTTATCAACTAATTCCTAAAAGCTTTTTTTTTTTTTTTTTTTTTTTTTTTTTTTTTTTTTTTCAGTTTCTGTCTTAATTTTCATTCAAAAAACTTTCTTCTCTCATCTTGCAGTCAATGGAAACTAAATGGATCAGCAGTTCCTCACAAAATACAAATTGCTGGTCCAAAGGAACATTTTCCTTTCATTTCAGGTTTGCCTTACGCTTTTCCTTCTTTGCCATGCTCTTTCCTTTTTTCCAATTTTTCTAGCAAGTTTGAAGAGAAAAATAAAACAGAAGTCATATATATTAAGCATTTTAAACACTCATTAAAATAAAGCAATTACAGTATTCTTAGAAGAAATCTCTGTTTGTTTGGGGGGTTTTATATGCACTAAATTGATGTTGGACATTAAAATTCTGTTGCAGTACATTAGTATCATCTAAACATATCAGTGCTTAAAAGCAGTTGCCAGGCCTTTATTGTAGTAATGTTAAAAAAGTAGATGAGCAAGATAAACTCCGCCTCCAGATATTTAGAGTTTAATTACCTCTGGAACCTATATTAGTCTCAAGGTAGCCACAGATTTACTGGGGGACACAGTGAGTTTTTCTCTATTCTCTTCCTGCACTGCCCAATGTAATATGTTAGAGATATCTGACAGCTTTGTGATTGTTTTTTTTCTCCATATGCTTTGGGTCCCTCCCCTCCAGTCCAGATAATTGTAACATTGACCCCTGAAGTACAGAAAACAGCTTAAATTTCTGTGGAACTGAATACAGATTTACTATTGAAGAACACTTCTTTTTTTTTTTTTTTTTCATGCAAAAAATATAAAGCCCATGAACCAATACCAACACCTCCTCTTTCCTGGACATGTTATCCACATCCATCAGGGAGCTGTATGACGGTTAAGATGATGACTGCCTGAAGTAGGACTGTACAAGCATCTTCCGCACTGTGTTTTTCAGCCTGCTTTTATTCAAAGAAGCAATAGAAGTGAAGGAATAAGCTCTGAACAGAGAGGGCATTACCAGAATTAATTACTTTGTCATCTTTGAAATGACGGTATTTATACATCCCGGCCCAGCTATAGAAAACACACATACGTTCTACTGGAAAACCTCCATGACTCTTGAAAAGTAAAAAGAAAGAACAAAGGTGGATTAAAACAAAAAGTTATCCCCTTTTGATATTAGAGATAGTCTCCGCATATTTTTCAAGGAGAGTAAAAACCAATTGCAATCAGACTGCAATGGATTCAGTGCCTTGAAGCATATGCAAACACAAACCAAATGGTCTACAGATCACATCCTAAGCTCTTTTTGTAAAAGGTAATAGAGCAGAAAGATTTCTGCTTCACGTTAAAAGGTATCTAGCCACAGCAATTTTGTTATGTGTGAAAAGAACCACCTACAGAAGAAAAATCACAGATTAATAAAAAAGGCAATTTGATTGAGAAAATATGTAACTATTCCACAAATGTAGATTCTGTTTCTCTTCTCTTATAACCTTCAAAGTGGGGCATTTCTGGACAATATACCTTCTGTTGAAATTCAGCTTGCTGTTGGAATATACAAACCTTTCTATTAAACAAACAAACAAACAAACCACAACCACAACAAACCAAAACACAAAACTAGCCAAATAATCAAAAGCTCTATGTTTGCATGAGCAGAAGACATTAAAAACCAAACAATAATGAAGCTATTTTAAAACTTTTCTATAAACTGAACTACCCAGATGTATTTAAAATTTCAGAAAGCTGGAAAGAGATCAAGTCAAACTGCTTGGAAAATCTGTATAGAAGCAGTTGCATATGCACAGCAGGTTCTGGTAATACAAAGCTTAATTACAGCACTATGTTTGCAAATACATGCTCCTCCCTCAAGACTCTCCCACTTCTCCAATCTCAAGAGCAAGAATGGGAACTTCTGGTCTCTAGTTCAGACCCACCTGTGTGCCAGCAAGCTAGTGCACTGAATTCCTCCTCAAGAACAGAAGTGGAAAGGTGTCCTGCCTTTCACAGTAATTTTATAATCTAAAAATCACCCAGCTTGGATGAACCCAATACCTCTGAGACAAACTTTTTGACAAAGGAGAGACAACTAGCCAGCAAGATCAACTATACTGCTTTCCCATAGGTGACATTCTTGTCATATACAAATCACAATATAATAAAACATTTTTACTCGATAACTATTGAGATACCTCTGATATTTTTTTCCATTTCAGGTCCAAAACGTTTTGAAAAATTAAGATGCAGGCTGATAAAATATTAATCTAAATTTAGTATTTAGCTATGTTTAATGATGACAGAAACTTTAGCTCTCCTAAGTCAAAAAAAAAAAAAAAATCGCCCCCCACCCCCAAATTAGCCAGCAAACAATGAAGAGGCTATAGAAGCCTGAGGTTTAGAGGAACACAAAAAATACTATATTTTTCTCACATACTATGTGAGCTGGGATTGTTAGGAGAAATACTTTAGTACTTAGTTCTAGTTTCTTGACTATTCTCAATGAAATATAGATTGTTGACATTGCCTATGTTGTCAATTTTCACACCATATCCATTCTTTAAACTAGCTGATTCTTTCAAGCTTGATCAGACTGGTCATTATTGTCAATAATATAATTGCTGCCCAGTAAAAAAGAAATTGTTTGGGGGAAAAAAAATTGCCTTTTTTCTGTGTTTTGACAAATGACTGTGTTTTAAGTTGGTCAGTAACTATATGAGCTTCTCATCTCACAGTTACACTTGAGGCTACCCTGAAGTGAATCCTGTGTATTAAGATGCTCTATACTTCCTCTGTTTCTTGAATTATCTGCATTTGATGAGACAGTAAGACTGAGTGGGAATGGTTGCCTTGCAAAGTAGTCTCTGAAAAATAACCAGGGATATATAACTTTTGTCATGGTTTTGAGTCCTGAAAATGGCACACTGAGAATTGCAACTGCTACAGTTGGCAGGTCTCTAACATGATTTTTCCTATCAATATGATTCAAATAAATTTAAATAGATCTGGGCTAACTCGTGGCTTTTCAAAACACCACTCCCTACCACAAAAATACCAAAACACTTAATGGTTTGACCCAGGACACATTGGAGTTGATGGAAGCATCTAAAGTAGTGTCAACCAGTGGAATACCAGGACTGTAAAACATTTGAAAGTGTTCTAGAGAGATTCAACAGAGAACAACTTTAAAAGCATACTTCTGTTAATTTATGATTCCAATTCACCCTGAAAAATCCAACCATTTAAGTTAAAAAAAGCCCCAACAAAAACTAAAGGAAAAAAGAGTCTTCTTAGGAGGCTCCTTATAATTGCATGAAAATTAATTTCTTGAATAGATTCTTTATATGATTGATACAAACTGTGAAACAGAAAATTGAAACATAAACATTTCTCACTTAAATTGAATTAGAAATAAACTGGATATAACTACATCATAGTTGGCTCAGACCAGAACAGGTTCAACAAAATGAATAATACTAGATTTTTCAGATTAAGAGTTTGCCATGTATATGTTGATTGATGGCTATGAACTCAAAAAAAAAAAAAAAAAAAAAAAAAAAAAAAAAAAAAAAAAAAAAAAAAAAAAAAAAAAAAAAAAAAAAAAAAAAAAAGGAAAAAAATCAACCCTGCTTAGCATCATGCCATTAGTAACTATGCAGATCAATCAAAGCAATACCTCATTGCTCCTGAGACAATGATAGGAACTGATGTTATATTTGACAGGTTCACGGGCATCAGTTCTGATAAGACCACAGTTCAGTGTAAAAGCATTAGCCCACAAAACTACACTGCTGCCTGTTTGCAGCTCCTGGAGACATAAAATGCAATATTTGGCACAGGTCATAGGGCAGATGGATTCTGGGATGTTGTAGGCTATACATAGTGGGACTGAAATGCTTCAACTCTTGAGTAATTTTCCCTTTGGCAATTGTGTTTAGAGAAAAAAAAAAAATAGACCACCAAAAAAATGTGGGGGGAAAAAAAAAACAAACAAACAAGTATGTGGCTGAATTGTTCCAAATAGAGTAAAAATTATTTGGGCAAGAATTCCAGCTGGTGAAAAATACACAAACCCAGGGTAACATATGACCTAAATAATCATTGCCATATCAAGAGACCAGTATTTCAACATAGGAATTGGTTTGGATATTGTCAAGATTTATAGGTTGCATGAAGAAAAATTTTCTAATTTATGAGGTGAATATCCTTAGAGAGGCTTAAATAGCTTTTAAAGTGTGTCATTATTATTTTTCTGTATCATTTGTTGTTCATATAGCATCTCACCATCTGCCAGAAGGATTGTAGGCATATAATAAAATAAAGGAAGTGAGTCTAACTAGTACCCTTGTTGACAGGTTCAGCAATAACACAATAGTATGAAGATACTGAACTATAATTCTATTATTTTAATTAGTGGAATATCAAAAGCACAGCTTTATCAGGAATTATAACATTTTTAAGAAATTAATCACATATAAGAAGTTTCCTCTTACAAAGCAAAATAAAAAAAAAAAAAAAGTATTATTCCATCGTGTGTATGTAAAAGTGTAGTAAGAAAGACTTGTTATTATATAGAAGTTACATAATTCAAAGGAATATTATTCTTATTGTCAACCTTGTATTTTTAAGACCTTTTAAAGCCTAATACATCTATATAGGCTTTGTTAAAAGCTGGAGAGCAAAGAACTGGAAAATACTCTTGCTTACAAAGATTAGATCTGCAGATGAAAACTGGTTGAAGTAGCAGAGCAGAGAGGTTTTAACAAAGTCAAAATTTTGTTAAAATTTTTTATGAAACACGCAACCCCTTGAAGACTGCTTTTTGCAGCCAGAAGTCTTATTTTCCCTGCAAAGAAGTTTGCTTCTCATACACAAAATCGTAGGAAGTTATTTCAAATTGATTTGATGGATTGTTAACCTAGGTTTTCCTACTTGTCCACTGCTAAGTCCCACACCCTATACCCATTCCAATATCTTAATAAATTGTTTGTTAAGGAAGGGGTTGTAATAACTAGTACCTCAGAAATTCTTGTTAAAATAATCACCCTCTAAAGCTTCCCTGAAATGTAGTTTACATGAGTTCAGATCTTGGATTTGCTCATGTGCCAGACCTATCCTTAGCTATATCCTTCAATAAGTGGAGAAAAAAGAAACACACGCACACAAACGTGCACCTCCCATCTTTCATCTGTTTGGGTTTGTTTGGTTTTTGAACTCTTAAGCAAGACATGAACCCGTTTTCTTGCCAAAACTACTTTGTGTTGGTATTTTCCTTTTTTTTTTTTTTGTAACACTACTGATTTGGCTTGCTATAAACTCAAAATTATGCTTCATTGAACACTATTTGGTACACAACTGAAGGATAATTTTCAAAGTAACACTGAAATTCATTATACTTGATCTCAGTGCTACAAATACGGGCATGAGTTGTTCCACTAAATTAATTGATCCATCTATTGAATAGTTAAAATATGTAAAATACTTCTCAATAAAAAATATTTTGTTAAAATCTTACCTTCACATATTCTAACAGAATGCTTGCTTGTAATGTAATTTTGCTAGAATGTAGGCATTGCTTTTATAGACTACCTTGCCAAGAAGGTTCCTTCACAGGCTTTTGAGCTCAGAGCTACCAGTATCATTAGTTTTTTGGAGACCTTTGAGTTAACAGTCTCTAGAATTTCTAAGAGTTTAGAAGCTGATCTAGAAAACTGGAAGTCTTGACCATGTAGCTGTGTGATGTTGCTCCTGATAATTAAAACTGATTGCATGAGATATATCACATAATTTGTAGATTTCAGAAGTGTGAAAACATGCTTTGTGAACACTGTAAAAGTACATGTACAAGGAAATGTACTTGTTTTGAACTAGCACATAAGTTAAAATCAGTTGTGGGTTTTGGTTTTGGTTTTTTTTTTTTAAAAAAAAAAAGTGCCATTGTACACACTGCAAATGTATTAGTTTATTTCCATAGTTATTACTTAGTTGTAACTGTTTAAGACTTTTTTATGTTTCTACTCCAGTAAGTGTACTTTGGTTTGCTTCATAAAAAGTAATGAAGCCTAGAAATATAAAACTTCATTATAGATCTTTTCCATTAAAAGTTTGCTGAGATGCTAGAAAAAAAACAGTCATTACTGTGTGCAAATTTTGATGTCAATGGATCAGAGAGGTTTCATTGGATACACCTAAAAACTACTACTGTTGCATCATTTACACTGAGGAAAAAGATTAAGCTGAAACACTTCAAAAGAAAAAATGTTAATACCAGCAAAGGAATGTTTTGATTTTACACTTTTCTCTTTAAATTCCCCATTACCTTTTCTTTCTGTGGAGATGTTTTTCTTCCTTCTCCTTTTTCTTTTAATGTTTAGGATGCTTCTCCAGAAGCTTTTAATCCTAATGAATATTTTAAGTACATGCTTTGCTTTAACAAACATATTAATTCATCAGGCAACTTCTCCTAAGTGCAGACAGTGTTAATTATAACTTTTTTTTTTTCCTATAAACTGTTTGTCTTCCTGAAACAAAAATCCTTCAATAAATTGCTATATTTCTTCATATCAAAGGCTTATAGATACAGGCACTTTGTGCTTTTTAATCTTAAATAATCTTTTAGCTCTAATATCTCTTATGCCCTTTTATCACCCATCATCCTTATTATGGAAATTTAATTTTTAATATGAGAGTATGCAATTTAAAAAGCACCACACATTTTTCTGCTAGTCTTTATTACTCAAGATATACAGACATAGTTTGAACAAACATCAGTTTGAACAGAACCATATTTAATTAAGTCAGAGATGAAGAATACAGTCCTGCTTCTAAGTAAGAAGGAAAAAAACCAGAAGCAATTATCACTGAAGTTGTTTACTTCCCTATGATTCTGATCATCTTTAAATACTTAATCATTCACATTTATAGTGGAATATAAACAGTTTTTTCTACAAAGGAGGGTGCATTACATGTGCGACTTTTACTTCATTAGAGGATGACATTTTGGCATTAGTAATACCTTCATACCTCACTATGCTTGAACAGTTTAATTTCTAACGGTTAACTCACAAAGGTTGAACTCCTTATTTTAGAATGGGACAATGAAAATGCTCTATTGCTCCTGCAGTACTTTTTCTAAATGCTTCATGCTGTAGTGAAGAATTTTCTCACAACTTAATCTACCACAGCATCTTCAAGTGACTGTCAATCAGGTGTTGGGTTTTTTTGTTTTGTTTTTGTTTCATTAAAGGGCATTTTCTGCTCAGAAAGTCCAGAAACATCCTTTCAACACATAATTCTACAATTCTCTTAGTGTTTATTTTCTTGACCTTTCTTTCTTCTTGATTTAGTATAAGAACTTTTTTAATTTTTTTAATTCATATTTGGTATATATATAATGCATCTGAATAAACCCAAATATTACTTCATAAGAAGTACGAAATAAATGATCCTTTGCCTTGTGCTTCTGAGTAGAATCACAATGTTCATTTAGCTTTTTGGTTTCTCTTTTGCTGTAGATCAGGGTAACTGAAGCAGCAGTATTGCATACCATAAGAAAATGTCTGAATGGAAAACCTCATCTGCAGATATGAGCTGTGGAACATTTGATATTATTTGAGAAAGATACTTATGAACTATAATTACAGTTTAAAATTTTATTATTTCATTGTAACATGGGAAAGTTAAATTTTTTATATTCTTATGCTCTTTCCAGTTAGTTGAAGTATTTGTGATAATTATTATTCTGAAGATCTGGAGAGCTAAGACTCTACTTATCTACAAAGCTGGCTTAAAAGATGTAGCACAAATAAGGGTAGTATCACTTTTTCTTTCTGGGTCCTGGAATGGTCTTCTCACTATTTTTCAGAGACTTCCAATTAAGGGACCATCCATACTCTAGTACACATTTTCTGGTGTGGACAATGGAACAAATTATATGATGTGATGCTGATCTTGGACTGAAATCCAGTCAAATAAACAACAGCCATGAAGAAACAAATCAACCAGCCAACCCTAGTTGAAATGGTAATTACTAAGATGTTAACTATAGGAAATTTTTCTCCAGCTTCTTCTTATTTCCCTGCTCCAGTTGCTATATAGTTTGTCTACTGCATGAAGTCATTCAGTCAGTCAACTACTTTTACAACTGAAAAAATAATTATCTTTTCTTCTCTCTAATAAAATAGCACTCTGGGACATTGAAGCAGAAACAACAGAAACACTAAGAAGCTAATATAAAAAAAAAATAAAAATTTCAGAACTCTGTATTTTTCAGGAGATACAAATATTTTATGGACATGAAGCTAAAACATTCTGCTTGAACACAAAAAAATCAGCCCTTAACTATTTTGTCACCATCTTTTCTTTTGCTTTTCTTTATAATTAATCTGATTTAACACATAATAAACTGTAAATTGCATTGAATTACTATTTTAATTCTTACTTTATGTCATCATATCAGAGAACTGTTTCTGAATCATTTTACCACCTTCTAAATCAGACACATATAATTGACAATGTTGTCACTAATAAATCTCTGAAGTTACACTTCCCTACTCAACTTTAACTTTGTTCCTTTAGTAATGCAACTTATACACTACTAGGAATGCAAACCTCTGTGGGAAACAAGGCTGCTTACCACTGTACAAGACCCTGTTTTTCCTGACCATAAGTGGACATAAATTAATTTTTCTGAACTATTTGTGTTTTGTCTTTTTCTGTAAAGTGAGGAAGAAAAAAAAGAAATAAACATGCTACACGTAACGATAACAAAATTGTGAAGGGTTAGGTTATCAAAACAAGAGTGTCTCATGTGTCAGGAACTAGATGAACGTGACAATTTTACATTGTAAGCTTCTGCAAGGGTGGTTCTGAATGACAGATCAGTCTATATCTCTTGTACTTAATACTTCAAATGTATGTACTAGACACAAGCTTTCCAAAAGTATACAAAACATGAAGGCATGTGAGAACAAAGCAAAGAAATTGTTTGACATTTCTGCTGATAATTAACCGCATTTTAAAAGCAGCTGCAAGCATTAAAATGTCTGTCTGTTTTCCATAAGAAATTAAGATTCAGACTTTGTAGTAATCACTTAAAATTTGAAATTTAAAGAAGTAATGAAATTAGAGCTTTTTATTGAAAAGGCACTTTCAAAACTGTCATTTAAGATGTAATCATCGTGATATTAAATCCAACAAGTACTCATCCCTATCTACTTAGAAAAAAAACTTTATTCGTATTACCCATGATAATAGAAGATGTCATATGCTTAACAAATCAAATCAGAGAGCAGTAAATATGACAGGAATGAGAAAGTATTTAACCTCCTGATACATTCCGAGGGTGCTGTCTTCAAGTCCTGCTCTAAATAACCCACTACCGATCAGCCTTTGTCTAAAAACCAAAGTCTATGACTCTAAATATTGTCTATCTTTTTACTATACTTAATTGCCATGAGCAGCACTTTACTCAACTGTACCTGGACTTTTCAGTGATTTAAAGTAAGAAAAAATTACATATCAAATTTGTGCAAGGGTTCATAGTAGACAACTTAGAAGTATGGGTTTTTTTCCAAAATGTAACTTCTTTCTAATCTTTTTCCTGTTTATGTTTTTGTCAACCTGTCTTCTCCCATCTGTTCACTTGATTTTTGGCGTTCCAGAAAAATATGCCCTCAAAGGCTACTATCTAACAGAAGACTTCCCAAATATCAATACAGAGTTACAAATATAGCACAAAAACAGGGTATGCTGCCAGGAAAAGGTCAGTGTGATTTCTACTCTGGCAGAAGCAAATGAGAATCAACAACTAGATTTTTTTTTTTTTTTCCTTGGGAGCTCTGTTTTTGCCAAGATGATGTCAAATAGCAAAGGCTAGCTTTGCATGTTGTTTAGGAAACATATGGATAAAACAAAAGCAAGCAAGCCCTAAACAAGACAGAAACAGTTACGAAGTACCAGCAGCAAAGTGACAATATTCATCATATCTCTGGTGGTTATAATTCTTATTTATAGGTTCACATCACTACAGTTGAGTTGTTCTCATCTATGGCAGTTTTAACTCACCCAACACTTTTCTCAAAGTACTAATCAAAACAACCCAGCAACCTTCAGTCTGAATACTCACACTGCCTTTTTTGTAATCTAGTTCCAACTAGGATTTCAGGTATTCAATTCTGTATATACATGTGGAAACATACATTTAAATGTAAATGCATACACATGTATTGAATGTCCAGCTCAATAATGTAAAGTCTCATGATCTACAATAAAAAGGTACTCACATTCTAGGCCAGCACGGCTGAGGCTCTGATCTAGCAAAGATTTTGTTTAATACTAAGAGCAAGAACTTCTCACTTTCTTACAGTATGATAAAAATTGTACTTATTTTTAGTGAGATGTAATCTAAGTTTATCAAGATATCACAAAAAGTTATTACACAGAAAGAAATATAGTAACCAGTCATGCCCCTAATGTTTAGTGCTTCCTGAAATATCATTAATTTCTCTAAATTTCTTTTCAAGAATTATAATTCTTGAAGAAAGATATTTAAATAGAGAGACAGTTATAAAATGCTGAATATACTGTAGATATGGGGCTTTGAATATATCCTTCTCAGAGTAGAAAATCAGTTCATCTAAAGGTCAGGGAGAGATAACTTGGGATGAATTTTCCCATATAAGCCACTGAGCTTCATGTCCTAAGACACCAATTCTGCTATTGTGGGAATAAAGAAAAAACATAATTTAGACTAACAGGAATCCTGTCATATTTCTAAATGATCCGTTTACATTTATAGTGTTTGTAGAAGAAAGTTAATTCACAATGTATGTAGCAAAAAGCAAATCAAACTACATAAATGAAGACATTTGATTCCTAATAGATTATATTAAATAGCTGTAAGAGACTGAAATGTCATATGACTGTCTCAAAGCTTGCTTGTATCTGTGCAAACCTCAAGGAGAAGCTGCTGAGGCCTTTGGATTAGCCTAAGGAATGTCACCCAAGGAAGCAGGAGTGTACTGAAGGATGCACACCCTACTCTTTGCAGTTGTATCGTCAGACTCCTTAGATAAGCCTCAAAGGGGCAGACACCGACTGAGCAAAAACAAATGTTTATCAGTGTCTCCACGGTGTAGCCATTTGTGGCTCTGCTGTGTACACCAGACCCCATGCAGGCATTGCTAATGAACTGATGAGAGGTGAGCATTTCTGACCTGAAGCTGGATGCAACAAAACCTGTTGGACCAGAGAAAAAAAACCTAAGGTGGGCAGTTATGCTAATCAGCTGATACAAAGAACTTAAAAAGGCAACAGAAAACTTTACTCCATGAGCACCCACCACTGAAGGTAGATCCGTGTGCTCCCACCACTGAAGAACTGAAGTCTGCGGATCAACGGGACGCTGCTGGATCCATGGTGGTGACTACCCTTGCAACTCTATCCCGCATGCTTGCGTTATTTCTCTTCTCCTTCCACTCTGTCCTATCACTACCCCTCTTCACTTTTTAATAATAAAGAACTCTTTTGGGTTTATGGCATTTGACCTTGTTTGTGTCTTAATCTCTCTCTTGGGATCATATGGAAACCTCCCCTGACATCGGGACAATAGTACATCACAACTTTAACATATAAAGAGGTAAAATTTCACCTATATATACACAATATATTCATGAAACGATATCTTTTGAAAAGAAATTATGGAAAACTTCAACCTCCACTTAGATATTATTTAAGACAAAGAGACACAAATATAAACCTTATTCTATTCTATTCTATTCTATTCTATTCTATTCTATTCTATTCTATTCTATTCTATTCTATTCTATTCTATTCTATTCTATTCTTTCAATTCCATTCTTATTCTATTCTACTGTAGTAAAGAAATTGAAATAGTGCTGAGGCCATAGTGCCTAAAACCCAACACATTAGCATTCGAATTTAAAACTTATGAGATGTGGCTAGACACAAATTAATAGAAAGAAGCAGTATCATGATAAGAACTTTCAATTTCTTTCACTTCATCATCACTTGGAAATGAAGAAAAAAAACAGAGATTTGAACATTATCGTGGGCTGCCTAAACAGTTGCCTGAATGCTGGAAATCTCCCCATCACATGGATCTGAGATAAGTGGGGCTCTTTCTCTCCCTGTAATGTAAAAAGGCGTATGTGTCTCAGCTGGAACTATAAACTCCTCATACACCACGAAACACAAAATGCCTGCCTACAAAAGACAAGCTAATAGTGTAGAACTAGTGAAAAATGGGTCTACAAAATGTGCAACATGGTATGGTGAGCTGACCTTGGTGCCCACCAAGTCGCTCTATCACTCCTCAACAGGGCAGAGGG
This sequence comes from Athene cunicularia, assembly GCF_003259725.1. Taxonomy (NCBI): domain Eukaryota; kingdom Metazoa; phylum Chordata; class Aves; order Strigiformes; family Strigidae; genus Athene; species Athene cunicularia. Next base: position 102,537,578 of record NW_020799091.1, on the reverse strand, counting down.
AGAAAATATGATGAAAAAGGTCATGGGTCAAGATAAGGACAAGGAGGTCACTCACCAATTAATGTCATAGGCAAAATGGACTTGGGGAAATTAATTTGTTGCCAATTAATAACAGGGTAAGATAGTGAGAAATAAAAACAAAAATAAAAACACCTTCCCCCCATCTCTCCTTCCCAGGCTCATCTGTACCCATAACTCTTCTACCTCTTCTCCCTGAGTGGCACAGGTAGATGGGGAACTGGGGGTGCAGTCAGTTCATAATGCGTCATCGCTGCTGCTCCTTCCTGCCCACACTCTTCCCCTGATCCAGTGTGGGATCCTTCCCACAACCCTTCATGAACTGCTCCAGTGTGGGTCATTTCCAAGGGGTAAGTTCTTCAGGAACGGACTGCTCCTGCATGCGTTCCCCACAGGCCCCAGTTCCTGTCAGCAAACCTGCTCCTCTGTGGGGTCTTCTCCATGGGCTCCAGTGCAGGCTCTCCACAGGCTGCAGCTTTCCTCAGGGCATGTCCACCTACTCTGGCATGGAGTCCTCCAGGTCCTGCAGGGGAATAACCTGCTTCACCATGATCTTCTCCACAGGCTGCAGGGGAATCTCTGCTCCAGCACCTGGAGCATGGCCTCCTCCTCCTTCATCACTGATCTTAGTGTTTGTAGAGTTGGTTTTCATATTCCCACTCCTCTCTCACTGCTGCTGCACAGCATTTGTTTACACTTTCTTAAGCAGGTTATAACAGAGGTGCCATCAGTGTCACTGGTGGGCTCAGTTTTGGCCAGTGGTGGGTTTGCCCATATTGTGTCTAGCTTTAGGAGTTTAATAGATACCTCTTAAAGCAAATAAAAACTGTTCTTCTTCCTACTCATTAATTATTGTTATCTGTGTGTAACCCTAATGTTTTCATGTGCATATTTTTATGTATATATGCACATATATGAGCATATAAATCCCATCTGTATATGTGAACTGCACTAATATAATCAGAAAATAGTTTCCATCTTAAAACATAAAAGGGCTCTACTTGAATAAACCTCATAAAATCAAAGGCTAAACCTCTGACTTTGTCCCATTAGACTTCTAATCCAAGTGAAGTCATGCATCATGTTTCAGTAATTGGAATGGAAACAAGTCTAATATGGGAACTCTTGGTCCTATAGCCATTAGGTGAAAATGCATATATATGAATTTTATAGTCTTTTAAGTGAGAGACAACAGTCTATTTTATCTCCTAAACTATAGACTTTTGACAGATAATGATTGCTCTTAACCATTACATTATTAATTTCTGAATTTGATTCTCTCTAGTGTGGTGTATTACTTGCCCACTGGCGTCTCTCAAAAACTTACCTAGTTCTCACTGAAAATGAAAGGTCACAGTGTCAAAGAATGTGGAAAATAAATGTCGCTTTCCTTAAAACCTTTAGTTAAGATATTTAACTAAGTGGTATTTTCTCAAAGTATTTTTTCCCCTTAAATTAATCTAACATTAAATTCCTAGGAGTCCATGCAGCTATTCACATTATGATCTATCAGTAAAAAGTCTTAAAAAAAATTAGAATTGCTTATTCTGTTTACTACTGCTATGAACAAAGCTGCAAGAAAGATGACATGAAGTTTCACACAGATATAGCTTCAGACAGATAAACAACCAAAGCACTTAAAGTTAATACTTTTACAAATACCCAACATACTGGTCTATTCTTTTAGAAGCTCAGTGGAAAACTCAGAGTCCTATTCTTTGATCATTATGCCTGTTGAGGATGGGTAAATTCATCAACAGCCCAAATAAATAAATTTCAAGTATTTTGTATCAACTTAAATAAAGGGAAAAAAGCAAACACCCTTACATATACCCTGACATTTAATATTTTTCAAAACTTAGTTTTTGAAAACTAAGTTTTGACATGTTTGACATGTATATGTCCCATCACATTTGACCAGCACTTTCAGTTCATTCAAAAAAAAAAAAAAAAAAAAAAAAAAGACAAGAATTTAAAAGCAAGATAGGTAGCTATAACAGCACTACTGAGTAATACTAGAAAAGTGAGAGGTACATATTCATATACAGGTTTGTCAGAGTTTTCCTCATTTCATTTGAGTGTTTTGATAAACCAGGGTTTTGACTACTTGGGGACAAATTTATAATTCTTGAATAATTTTATAATTTTTTTTTAAGCTCTTCAAGTATTTTGTGTTCTATTTTTATAATTAAATGAAGTAAGATTAAATTATCTGGTATTTAATTAGTAGCTATTTACAATGTAAAATAATATTCCTGTTTACCTTAGAAAAAATATTGTAACAAATTCTCAGTAAAAAAGATAAATCAGTGTATCAGGGAATCAAAGCTATTAAAGCACTTTAGGCTTGCTACGTTCAGACAACTGATCACTTGAAAGTAGAAGATAATCAGCCTTGGTCATATAATAGTAACTTTTCCATTTCAGTTTTGTCTTGCAAGGAACATGAATCTTACTTTGCTTTCCCATGGTCCATTTCTTTGCTGTTACAAGTATCATGATCATGATTACTTAATACCAAGTCTATACAACAATAGGGTACATATGTTGATACGTTTACTACAGGGACATTGGCAAGATGTGTAATGAATTTTTAAAGATCAATAGCATTTTATCTATTCATTCAGTTATTTACTTTGCATAATTATCTCATGATTTATCACTACCACAATATCATTTATATTTGTACCGTGACACTTTACCAAAAAATTCTGTTGCCATGTACACACAAATAGCAAATGCATAGCAGACAAATTACTGAACTGATATTCCTAATGTGGTTGGAAATGATCATAATTACTTTTTATTAGTTTAATCTAAATTGGTTTAGGTCGGAATTTAATCACATATACCATTATTTTAAACAAATAATAAGTTACTGACAGAACAATTGAATTTTATTTTTTAAGATCCTGTACTCCATACTTACTAAGAGTAAAATAATCTGTTTTATACCCACACACTATTTTCCTATAATTTTAAAAATAGAAGATATATGAGGAGCACACATCATTAACCTGTAATGTATATGTCGATGCAGATACTAGCAGGGATCTTATGTGAACTATAAGCAAAGTAAGAAATCCCTGGTATATGTTAGGATACATGTTAATTGACATTGGGTAAAGTATGATTGTACAATATATTTCTAGAAGAAAATGTACTCAAAAATCATTACACTGTTGGATACAAGCTTGATAAAAAAAAAATTCCATTACAAAGTTTACTTTAACATGGCATGACAAACTAAACTTATTAACCCCCCCCCAAACTATTACTTATTATTATTTTTCCATTTTCAAAAGTAATTTCTCACTGGAATTTGAGTATATAGAAATATGAAGGAGAACATAAGCAAAAAAAATCATAAACCAACCATTTTAGCTAGACTGCTGTTATATTTTACATATAATTTTTGGAACAATTTTGGTTAGGCTTATCTTCACCAGCTCTACTTTCAAAAACCTTTTTTATAATGAAAGGGACAAGCTTTTATGTTCTTGCTTCCAGCATTTCCTGGAAGTGTTCTGGGAAGACCATTCCAACTGTATTCATCCAGGAACTGAGTGGGTTTCATATTATGTGATCATTAAACCTAACATACAGACTTTCTCAATTTTTTTATATCTCTTTTCCTGACTTTGGGAGCACCTCATAGCTTGCAGGATTCACTGGAAGTTATAAATAATTAGCAGAAAAACACTGGAATGATTGGTGTTATACAATATACTCTGGAGAACATTAAAATAATTCCCACTGATGCAGTTAAAAGTTTCTTCAAATCTCTTAGAATACACAAAGTAGAGGAAAAAAATAAATCTCCCTTCTGGGTAAGAAAATGTCCAAATGAATGACAGCAGATATTTTTAAAAATAGATAATACAAACAAACAAACAAACAAAAATAATAAACACAGGGTAATTGCTGTTTGCCCAGGTCAAAGTGATTTTGAACAGTGTGTTGCAACGTGATGGTTGAGTGAAACCACCACTTCCTGCTCTAGGTCTGCCTGAAAATGTTTTTGCTTCAAGAAAAGTCAGATATATAATTCCTCCTCCTGACCTCCCTACTCATCAGATCCTTACTGGGGTAGTGTCAATCTCCAATTCCTCCAGGGGCCTAATAGCCTCTCACAGCTAAATCTCAGGTGCACATCTTTACAGATTTAAGCCACACTGCGAACAGAAAGCTGACTGTTCATTGGTAGCATTCCTGTGGCAACAAAATCTGTCTCAGTGGATGTTTTCAAAGGGTCTTTTTCACTGCATGCGGAAACTTCCTTAAGGTATATTAAACATTCATTAACAGAGCTCTACAAGAATACAAGAATACTGCAGTCAAATGAGTTCTTCTCTATGATGAGACAGGTAAGAAAGGGATGGCCAAATAACAGATGCTCCAGACCCTGAAGAAAAATGGAACATCATCAACATCCTGTTTCTGTGTTTCAGGTACACAAAAATAGTTACTAATGGAATGACAGTACTCTAACTCTTAAGGTATCAAGGTTATTTTTAAGGCATTAATGTATTTTTCTTCTCAGAAAACAGATAAATATCTTAAATGGTGTACAAGATTGTAAATGAAAAGGAACAAATTCTAAAATCTTCCAATCCACACTCCATTTACCAGGTCCATCAGTTAATCCAATATGTTTAGAAACACAGTTCTCTGTACAAGTGAGCTAAAATTGAGATATGAAGTTGAACTTCAAAAAGGAGCTCTAACACCAGGTAAACACAAGTAAAACAGAAAAAAAAAATATCTTCTATACTATGTACAGAAAACTTAGCTACTCGTGCTATTTTGGTTTTCAACGCACAAATTATTCCCAGACTTTTCATTCTTCTGTAAGTTTCACTTCAGCAAATTTCCTTATAAGCAGGATCAGCTGTATTTCTACTGAGTCTTCATTCTGATGGAAGCTAATCTTCAGTAACAGGATTTGTCCTCAGTCAAAATATATTAGTAGGAATGCTGGCTGTAGGCCAAGAGTACTATTTTTAGATACTCATATTTTTACAATTCTTCTGTATTATAAATTAATTTTGTGCAGTCTACAAGAAAATGCATTATTCTTCATTATATGAGTATAGAATTGTTTCAGCCAATAAGCCAATTTCTCTGTAACTATTCAGAATGCAAATCCATGTACTCTAGCTGAAGGCTATTATCATCCAGAATACATGAATTTATATAAGCATTATAGGATCGTTATAAACACTGATTATGCCATTTATTATGTTCTGATTGGCCATTGCTCTCAGAACTCCCCACCATAAGCCCCAGAATTGTCTCTGGTTTAGTCTGTTACTGTTCTGTAATCATGCTAAAGCCAAAAGGCTAAAGAGAACATAATATACATAGGCAAGTACTCATGCACCTTAGTAAGATTCCTCACCAACTTTTATTAGAATATCCTGTTTTCAGTTGATAACAGTGCCAAACTTAAACTATAAACAGTTTCATATGATAAATATTTAGATGGGGTTGGAATTCTTTTACTGTAAATGTTTACTATTTCTAAAAGAAATAATGCTTTAAAAAATCTATTTCACATTTGTTGAGGTAGAAAGTGCACAACTCCAACATTAATGTTACAAACATGGTGCCTACACTGGCTATACATCAGCCGAAACTGAGAGGAACAACACTTTACTGTCAGTTCTTGTACTGGGTTTTGTGTAGCAAGGTTTTTGCTGTGTGGGAGCTACAGGTGTGGTTTCTGTGAGAAGCTTCCAGAAGCAACCCATGTCCAATAGAGTCAATGCCAGCCGGGTCCAAGATAGACCCACCACTGGCCAAGGCCAAGACCATCAGAAATGGTGGTGGTGCCTCTGGGATAACATATTTAAGAAGTGGGATAAAAAACCTGTGCAACAACAGAAGCAGTCAGAGAGAGGAGTGAGAATATGTGAGAGAAACAACTCTGCAGACACCAAGGTCAGTGAAGAAGGAAGGGGAGAAGATGCTCCAGGAGAAGAGATTCTCCTGCAGCCTGTGATGAAGACCATGCTGAGGCAGCTGTGCCCCTACATCCTGTGAGGGTCAGCAGTGGAGCAGATACCCACCTGCAGCCTGTGGAGGACCCCACGCCAGAGCAGGTGGCTGTGCTCAAAGCATGCTGTGATTCCACGGGAAGCCCACATGGAGCAGGGTCCTGGCAGGACCTGTGGCCCTGTGGAGTGAGAGGACACCACACAGGAACAGGTTTGCTGGCAGGACTTGTGACCCTGTGGGGGACACTGGAGGACCCTGCTCCTGAAAGACTGCATCCAGTGGCAGGGACCCACGCTGGAGCCATTTGTGAGGAGCTGCAGCCTGTGGGAAGGACTCATGTTGGAGAAGTTCATGGAGGGCCATTTCCTGTGGGAGGGACCCCACGCTGGAGCAGGTGTAGAGTGTGAGGGGTCCTCCCCCAAAGAGGAAGTAATGGAAGAGACAATATGTGATGAACTGACTGCAACCCTCATTCCCCATCCCCCTGCACCACTGAGGGAGGAGGAGGTAGAGAAAATTGGGAGCAAAGTTGCTGCCAGGAAGAAGGGATGGGTGGGAGGAAGGTGTTTTAAGATATAGTGTTTATTTCTTACCCTACTCTAATATGATTAATAATAAATTAAATTAATTTTTCCCAAATTGAGTCCATTTTGCCTGTGATGGTAATTTGTGAGGGATTTCCCTCTGTCCTCATCTCGACTCATGAGCCTTTCACTATATTTTACCTCCCTTGTACAGCTGAGGAGGGAGAGTGATATAGTGGCTTTGGTGGGCAACTGGCATCCAGCCAGGGTCCACCTACCACATTTGTTTTAACTCAAGCACTAGAAATGAACGACCAGGTAAGTCTCAGACATGCATGGAAGAAGCAACTCAAATACAGATGCAACAAACTAGCATCACAGACATTTGCGAAGGATGAGGAAAACAGCTATCACAGAGAGTAGGCTGGGATGAAGGATCTGTATGAAAGTACCAAAACCTGCTGAAAAATAAAGGCTAAGACCAAGAACTGGAAGGCACGAGAGAATAAGACAGCATAAGGAACCACAGATAAATTAAGAGGATGGTAGAGTTATCAGACATGGAAATAAGAGATTGGACTATGTAGAGTGGACTACAACTGTCACGGAAAAGAGACTGGGACAAGAGCAGGAGGCAGGGGAGGGGAGTTACAATGAGGTATGGAAGAGAAACAAGAAGTGAGACTGAGCTGAAGTCATCAGGAGCAGAAACAGATTATGAAATGGAGGAAGAAGGAAACAGAGGCATAATCAGAAAGTGGTAAGGAGGTACTGGATTGAGACAAGGAGCTGGTGGAAAGGAAGAGCTTCATCTAGTCAACTGGGAATGGGAAATAGAGCAGAAATACCAGGAGAAACAGGCAGTCTCTGCATCTGCTGGAGTACACACCCTCAAGAAAACCAAGCCTGGGTCCAGAACCTGCACCCTCAACAAGCCATGTTCAGCCAGTGGGGTGGACCTGCAGGGGAGCATCCTACAGCCACTGGGTGATGAACCACTGTAGACTTACCTTATTGAATCATATTCCCTTCTGTGAATCATTAAAAAACTAAGATTATTTTTCAGTTTTTCAATTTGACTTTTAATTTACACTCTATTACCTAGCAGAGAACTGCATTCATAACCTAATTAATGATTTTATTAGGACTATCCAATTCAACTCTTAGCTTTCAGCTATGATTGCAATGTGTTCTGTATCAGTCACCTCCTTGCTGCTCCTCTGACAAGGCTACTCCTACAGAGTTACAGAAAAAGAGCAGAAAATAACAGCTTGTGACAGTGTAATTCTGAGAGAAGGCAGTCTCATGGTTATAGAGACACATTCCAGACAGAGATCAATGGATAGTGAAAAAGCCGTATTTTATAGCAGCTAGGACAATATAGAGAATGCATATTCAAACAGGATAAAAATAATGGGTTCTTCTAAAAATTTTGAAACAAATTTAGTCCTCTGTATGATTTGAATTGAAAAAAAGAATAGGGATTTTATTTGTCATGGTTCAACACCATTGGGCAACTAAGCACCACAGAGCTGACTGCTCACTCTCCCACAGTGGGATGGGGGAGAGAATCAGAAGGGCAAAAGTGAGAAAACTTGTGGGCTGAGATAAAGACAGTTTAATAGATAAAGCAAAAGCCATGCACACAAGCAAAGTAAAACAATGAATTAATTCACCTCTTCCCATCAGCAGGCAGGTTCTCAGCCATCTCCAACCAGCTCCACCATGAGTAACGGTGACTTGGGAAGACAAACACCATCATTCTGAATGTACCCCCTTCCTTCTTCCCCCAGCTTTACATGGTGAGCATGACACTATTAGATATGGGATAGCCCTTTGGTCAGTTGGGGTTAGATATCCTGGCTATTTCCCTTCCCAACTTCTTGTGTGCCCCCAGCCTCCTCACTGGTGGGGTGGAGTGAGAAGCAGAAAAGGCCTCGACTCTGTGTAAGCACCGCTCAGCAATAATGAAAACATCCTAGTGTCATCAGTACTGTGTTCATCACAGATCCAAAACATAGCCCCATTCTAGTTATTATGGAGAAAATTAACTCTATGCCAGCCAAAACTAGCATATTCTTCCATCTTTTCCTCAATGATGTTTTAAAAAATCTGCAGTTCCCTTTAACAGGGTTTGAAGAATAATGGAACACAAATGTTAAGCTTTTTTTTTTTTTTAATTCTAATAGAACTGAAATTAAAACATGCAGAGTATCATTAATTACTCAAAAGAATTCACAGGTTTCACGTAGGTTCATTTTAGTAACTATTGAGAGGTGAAATAGGAAAATTTATGAAGTATGCAACTGATGTAATTAAAGATAATATAGAGTTGGGTAGGAATGCTTAGCCATGATTTCTTCCATTCTTTTAATAACTTGAGTGGCCAGCACATGTCTTGTAACACATTTAAATATTAAAAATTAACAGTATTTAAATGACTGCTCATAATAGAAAGTATATTAATGATGGCTCACTTTTATAGTCAAATATGACAGAACAAGGCATTTTCTCCTGATGACATTTGTTTATATAAAACACTTAGGAAATTCACTGTAAAAATATTACTGTCACTGTCCTTACCATAAAATAAGATTTCAGACAGCTTCTCAATTTTTAGAAGTTCTCAACTAAAAAAAGTCTCTCTTTATAAACAGGATGATATATTCAAAAATCCTCATCAGTTCTGCCTTTAATTTTTTCAAAGCAAGTGCTTAATGACTCAACCCCCATTCACATAATTATCTAGGTTGGAAAGGACCTTGAAGATCATCTAGTCTGATCATTAACCTAACACTGACAGTCCCCAACTACACCAGATCCCTCAGTGCTAAATTGACCCAAGTCTTAAACACCTCCAGGGATGGAGACTCCACCACCTCCCTGGGCAGCCCATTCCAACACCTAACAACCCCACAATTAGGAAAGAAATACTTCCTGACATGTAGTCTAAACCTTCCCTGGTGCAACTGGAGGCCATTACCTCTTGTCCTATCACTTGTTACTTCATTGAAGAGACTCATCCCCAGCTCTCTGCAGCCTCCTTTCAGGTAGCTGTAGAGGGCGATGAGGTCTCCCCTCAGCCTCCTCCAGACTAAACACCCCCAGTTCCCTCAGCCGCTCCGCATACGACCTGTGCTCCAGACCCTACACCAGCTCTGTTGCCCTTCTCTGGACACGCTCGAGTCATTCAATGTCCTTTTTGTAGTGAGGGGCCCAAAACTGAACACAGGAATCGAGGTGCAGCCTCACCAGTGCCGAGTACAGGGGTCAGATCCCTTCCCTGTCCCTGCTGGCCACGCTATTGCTGACACAAGCCAGGATGCCATTGGCCTTCTTGGCCCCCTGGGCACACTGCTGGCTCCTGTTCAGCCGGATGTCAATCAGCACCCCCAGGTCCCTCTCTGACTGGCAGCTCTCCAGCCACTCCTCCCCAAGCCTGTAGCGCTGCTGGGGGTTGTTGTGGCCCAAGGGCAGCCCCCGGCATTTGGCCTTATGGAAACTCCTCCAGTTGGCCTCAGCCCATGGCTCCAGCCTGTCCAGGTCTCTCTGCAGAGCCTCCCTACCCTCGAGCAGATCAACACTCCCACCCAACTGGGTGTCATCTGCAAACTGACTGAGGGTGCACTCGATCCCCTCATCTAGGTCATCAGTAAAGATGTTAAACAGGAGTGGCCCCAACACCGAGCCCTGGGGGACACCACTCGTGACTGGCCGCCAACTGGATTTAACTCCGTTCACCACAACTCTCTGGGCCCGGACATCCAGACAGTTTTTTACCCAGCAAAGCGTGTGCCCATCCAAGCCAGGAGCAGCCAGTTTCGCCAGGAGAATGCTGTGGGAAATTGTGTCAAAGGCCTTGCTAAAGTCAAGGTAAACTAAATCCACAGCCTTTTCCTCATCCAAAAAGCAGGTCCCCCTGTTGTAGATCAGGTTTGTCAGGCAGGAACTGCCTTTCATAAACCCATGCTGACTGTGCCTGGGCATCTGGTTTTTCCACGTGTTGTGTGATGTTACTCAGGATGAGCTGCTCCATCAGCTTCCCGGGCACCAAAGTCAAGCTGACAGACCTGTAATTTCCTGCATAATCCTTCCAACCCTTCTTATAGATGGGCATCACATTGGACAATTTCCAATCTGTCAGGACCTCCCCGGTCAGGCAGGACTGCTGGTAAATGATGGAAAGCAGCTTGGTGAGCACCCAGCCAGCTCCTTCAGCACCCCCGGGTGTATCCCATCTGGTACCATAGACGTGTGTGTCTGTGTGATGCAGCAGGTCACTGACTGTCTCCTCCTGGATTGCAGGGGGGTCGTTCTCCCAGTCTCTTGTTTTCTGGCTGAGGAGGCTGGATTCCCTCAGTACAACTAGTCTTGTTATTAAAGACTGAGGCAAAGAAGGCATTAAGCACCTCAACTTTTTCCTCATCACTTGTTACCACCATGTTTCCTCCTGCGTCTAGCAGGGGATGGAGTCTCCCCCCTGATCTTTCTTTTGCTGTTAAAGTACTTATCAAAACATTACTTGTTGTCTTTGACTGCTGAAGCCAGATTAATTTCTAGCTGGGCTTTACACCTCCTGATTTCTGCCCTGCATAGCCTCACAATATCTTTGTGATCACTATGAGTGTCTAGCCCCTTCTACTAAAGGCAGCAAACTCTCCTTTTCTCCTTAAGTTGCAGCCAAAGCTCCCTGTTCAGCCAGGGTGGTCTTCTTTGTCACTGACTTCTCTTAGAGCACCTGGGGACCGCCTGCTCCTGAGCCATTAACACTTCCTTCTTAAGAGTTTCCAGCCTTCCTGGACCCCTATACCCTCCAGGACAGTCTCCCAGGGGATCCTTTCAAGCAGGTGCCTAAACAAGACAAAGTCAGCCCTTTGGAAGTCCAGGATGTCAGTTCTGCTGCCCCCTCTCCTGACCCCTCTTAGAAAACTCTACTGTTTCATGACTGCTGTGCCCTAGTCAGCCTCCAATCATCACATCATCCACCAGACTCTGTTCACAAAGAGGAGATCCATCAGGACACCTTCTCTGGTCAGTTCACTCACCGGCCGTATCAGGAAGTTGTCTTCCACACATTCCAGGAATCTCTGGGACTGGTCTCATTCTGCCGTGTTGTGTTTCCAGCAGATGTCTGGGAAGTTAAAGTCTCCCACAAGAACAAGGGCAAGCGATCATGAGATTTCTCCTAAATGCCTACAGAATACTTCATCCACCTCTCTGTCCTGAGTGGGTGGCATATATTAGACTCCCACTACATCATCTGCCCTGTTGGCCTTCCCCCTGATTCTAACACAGAGACACTTCACCTGTCTTCACTACACTTGTACTCAAAGCAATCATAACAGTCCCTGCCATACAGCACCACCCCACCACCTCTCCTTCCTTGTCTATCCCTCCTAAAGAGCTTGTAGCCATCAAACGGCACACTCCAGTCATGGAAGACATCCCACCATGTTTCTGTAATAGCCATGACATCATAATTTTCCTGTTTCATCACAGCTTCAAGCTCCTCCTTTTTGTTACCCATGCTGTGTACATTGGTATACATGCACTTCAGATGGGCTGATGTTTTTCCCCCTTACCCCTTCAGAAAGATCCTTTTCCCTCTCTGGGACAGGTGGATCCCATCTGATGCCAAAAGGTATGGCATCCTGTATACTAACCCGAGATTGAAAAATCCACAGCCCTCAAGGTAACACCAGTCTTGGAGCCACAAGTTCATCTGTTGAGTTCTCCTGTAATCTTCTTCATCCATCCACGCAACTCAAGGGATGGAGGAGAGATTTGTGCCCCTGACCCCTTAATCAGTTTCCCCAAGGACCTGAAATCTCTCTTCATTGATTTAGGACTTCTCCTGGTAATATCGTTGCTACCTACCTGAAAAACCAAGAGAGGGTAGTAGTCCTTGGGTCTCACTAGAGCGGGGAGTTTTGCCATGAGGTCCTTCACCCAGGCCCCAAGGAGGCATCAGACTTCCCTATGAAGTGGGTCTGGTCTGCATATGGGGCCTTCGACACCCCTCAGAATGGAGTCACTCACTACAGTGACTCTTCTGGGGTTCTTTATATGTCTGGTTTTGATACCTGGTCTAGAGCAACCTGGCCTTGGTGGACCTTTTTCTTCCTCCTTCTCTACTTCATTCAAAACTTCCAGAGCCCCAAATCTACAGTGAAGGGACACCATGAACGGTGAGGGTGGTTGGGAGAGGATTTTCCTGGCTTCCTGAGCAGGGACCTGTTTCCAGTCTCCCCCATCTCTTAGGTCTCCCCATTCTGCCTGCTAGCAAGAGGATGAGGGATCGCCTGCCTCATTTGGAGCCTCCATTTGCTCCTTTTGCTTCAGGGTACTCTTTTCAATAATGTGATGTGCACTTGAAGACTGATAGTAAAGTTTTAACCACAACACTATTTCAATACTTGTGTGTTGCTTTTTTTTTTTTTTTTTTTTTTTTTTTTTTTATCTGCTGTGTAGGACAAACGAGGGTAGAGGAGAGAGGAAGAGGTATCCATCTGACTTATGGGCTTCTGAAACCTAGATGATAGTGCCACAGGAGCTTTCTGTGTATCTTGTAGCTGATAATCAAATGATCTTCACTAGAATTAAAGCAGATGCCCAGGATGGGATGTATGTACTGCTTATCAAAGGGGCTTCAATACTTGCATAAAACCAAACTGATACTGATTTTTTCCTGATGTGTGGTATCTTCCCTTGAAACCAATATAATTACAGTGTGGTTTTAGGCAATATTTATAAAACTGACAATTTTTCAGATGCAGTTTTGAAACTTACATGGTCCTGATCCCCTCATGATTTAAGTTTGCATAATGTCATTTCAGTCTATAAAGCTGTTTGATTTACATTATTAGAAGATCTGGCCCATTTATCTTCTTTCTCAGTTTAAAAGCAATTTGCATATACTTGGAAGTAAAATATCAATCACTGTTCACATCTTGACAAGCCTGGCTGCAAGTTTATAAACCACAAATATATATGAGTTTATCTGTATATGTACACACATAAATACAAGTAATTACATTTACTACTGCCTTATCTAGGGGGAAGAAAACCCAACAATTAGAGATTCAGATTTCAGGAACAGAAGCAGTAAACCCAGGAGCTACCAGTGCTTTATTTTGATATTCTTTGCTGTATGCCATATGACTATTTTCTCCATTTCTTTCTATATTGACTACATCTACACTCAGCATGCAGGCATGTTAAGCCATTCTTGAAGAGATCCAGCTACCAAACAAGAAACTGTATATCTGTGTTAGGAAAGAAATGGAAACAGTTAAAATGATGCTAAAAGAACATGGTAATGTAATGTTCAAAAAGACAAAATTATTTCCCTATGCAGTGCTATCATGGTATTCTGCAACCATAGCAGCTCTCTCAAGGCTAGCTATTGTGTTTCTACACTGGCCAGAGCAGACAGGACTGTGTCCTCTCAGCTTTAATTTATGGTTCATCTTCTTATGCACCTCCATTCCTCTCCCCAGAAGCACCTCCTTTGCTTTCAATTTAGTTAAACCCTCAGATAAGCCTCCCATCATAGACAGCAGCTCATAGAACCATCAAAGTTGCTGCCACTGGATTGCTCACAGTATGCCCATTACTTCATCGTGTAGCTGTTTTGCTTTTTTTTTTTTTTTTTTTTTTTTTTTTTTTTTTTTTTTCCCCCCCTCATGTTGAAATAATATTGGGCAGAGGGTCTTCATTACTGTTTGCCTACTACTATCACAGTGCTGCACACTGGTCCTTATGTACATGTGTATTACCATTGTTTAGGCCTCTAAGTCTCCATTTATTCCTTCCTGTATACTGTAGTTCTTGATGTATTTTGTAACTTAAAGAGTTACTCATAACAACAAACATATGGGAAAAAAAAAATAACACTGATGTTCTCAATAGTACAGTTACAATATTTCACAGACTTTCACCAAATAAGCAACACTCCAAGTTGCCTTCCAAGGTGCATTCATTGCTGAAGAAAAGTTTTCATTTCACTCTAAAAGAAATAGGACAGGTTTGTTTAACTGATACTCAACCTCTTTTCTTTTTTCTTTTCTTTTCTTTTCTTTTCTTTTCTTTTCTTTTCTTTTCTTTTCTTTTCTTTTCTTTTCTTTTCTTTTCTTTTTCTTTTCTTTTTCTTTTTTTCTTTTCAGTATATAATCAGAAAATTAAGTGTAAGAGTTGTTAAACTGGGTTTTTCCTCACAAAATAATCTTCTTCATGACTGACATGTAGTACACGTGATTTGTTTTTTTAAAAGGAGTAATATTCACAGATAATTTCTACAGGGATAGGAAACATCTTTCTGTATCTCATAGCGGTTTCCACAAGATCCTCTTTCCTTGGTACAACAAAATAATTTGTGTGTTCGTATTGCATTATAGCACCTGGAAGGCTCTTACAGGATTCTTATCATGTTAAGTGCCATCTAAACATAAAATGGTATTCTTGTATCACCATCTGATAGATGATTTCCAGACACAGAAGATCGCTGTCTCTGGTGCATAGTACACTAGTGAAGAGGCAGCAAAAAAACCCTCAAACAGAAGCAGATGATAAACTTCCAGTGAGCATAGCCAGTGATCTGGGAAAATAAAAAACTATTAAAAAGGATGTTGTAGAGTCTGTGGATACAGCTCAAAGAGATCACATCATACATTGTATGCTGCTGCAGAACATAAACTCAAAAACTAAAGAAAAATCGATCTTTCTTGGTTTTACAGAAGTAGGTTGAGGGTAGGGTTGTTTGGGTTTGCTTTTTCTTTTGATTTTTTTTTTCATTTTGTACCTATTTTATCAAAGAAAAAAATACAGAAAAATCCTTAGGTAGTAAAATATTTCTGTGAAAACAGGCAGGTGAGGTTCAGTAGATTAACATGCAGAAGAGAGAAGATAAAACTGAGAAGCATGGGAGCTCAGTAAATATTGGCAATGGAACTGAAAAATAGCAGTAAAATCAAGAACAAACAAGTAGTAAAAAACGGTACAATCTAAAGATGGATTACACTCTTTGTAAGAAAGAGATACTTGTATTTGGAATGCTAAGGAAATCAGGATTTGTCAGAAATCAAAGTAGAATAAAGGCAAACATTCAAAAAGCTTTTTGCTGTGATTAAGAAAGGAAAAATTAAATCATGAATTTTGGGGATAACATTCAGTTCGGCAAAATCTGAACTTTATTCAGTATGCTCAGCTATTTTGCCAGGTTGGAGAAATGGTAATGATAAGCAGAGGAAGCTAGCAGAAATCAACAGAGAGGTAAGAGAAAAGATGAACCAAAAATTCAAAACCAAACCAACCAAAAAACATTAACTTTTTTCATTCAATTAATCACATTATGTTCCTGGAAACATTCAATCTAATTGGAAAGGATTACATTTCTAGCACTATTAGACACAGTATGCAAATAAACCACCCCAAATAAAAGTGGATCTGAACTACCATTTTAGTTAGAATTTAATCACTTCAGAATAAATAGGCTTAGAATTAAATTTAAGAGGGAGAGAGATTTTCATGATTCCAGATGATGCATGTGGAAGGGTGGGAGGCAGAGGAGACAGAACTTGATCATTTGCAGGTTTAGAGAAAGGTTATTTACACACACCCTCTGAAAACACAGACCCTAAGTACAGAATGACAATATAATTGATTAGTAATTATTTCTTGGATGTGCTATTTCTACACCATCATGTAACTGATGTTATTAAAAAATATAAGAAAGAGTGTCCTATTTCACTTTCTTGAATTCAGGAATTCTGCAAGATATTAACACTCATCTATATTTTTGGTTGAATTCATGCTTAAAAGTATATCTTATAGTTTTGAATGTCAGTATTCTAGTCTGAAAAAAAGGTACAGCGCTAAGCTTCCACTCAAAGACTGCAGAATGCATTGAAGGATAGTAATATCCATAGGCAACAAGCGTGTGCTAATGCGTAAATCCACTAAAGATTATGCTCAATCGTTACAGTACTAGCAAGCACAAACACGGCATGTATTTAAAAATTTGTCAAATAAATCCATAAAACATATTTAACTGTTTTTCTACAGTCTAGAGGTATATATAATTATTTTAGTAAAAACAACAAACAAAGCAACCAAGCAACCGTCAGAGGCAGTTGTGGGGGAAAAAAAAATAAATAAATAAATCAAACCACAAAAGATACTGATATTTTCAGGTAGAAAACTTCAGACCTTTTTTTTTTTTCCTTCCAGTTCAGTCATACAAATTATTACCTTTTTAAGGTTGTGGTTTTTTTTTTTTTTTCTTTTTTTCAAAATGAACGTTTTCATTTGAATAATGATAATTTAGAAATTTATTTCTACTTTTTTGAGATAGAAAATTAGCTGAAATTGATTCCTCCCCATGAAGAGTTTTAATAAATCAGAAAATTCCACTAAGAACTATTAATTCCTTATCAGCTCTCCTGTGGAACATTAGAAGTATTCTTTGTACTTCATATTAAACTATTGATTCCCCTGCATTGAAAGGTTGATAATGACCAATATAATTGTGGAGAAAGAATATTCTAGGTTTGTGCCAGAAGGAAACATGAGAATAGGCTGTCAAATAATAAACTAGCTTCTGTACAAATAATCACTCTATTTGTATGTATTCAGAATAATAAATATCTGAAAGTATAACCAGTGATGCTCATTTCAAGAATAGGCCACCTTGAATTAAACATTAAAAACCGTATGTATAATTTTTATTATTTTACTCATTTGATAATAATTGTTCATTTACATACCACACTCAGTAACTGAATGAAAGTATCTTAAATTTGTTCCCTTGGTATGACTCAAGGATATTTTCTTAGAATTTTTGAGGGGATAGCAAGATATAATGCACTACACCATGGATACAAAAAGTCAAAGGAGCCTCCACAGCTCAGTTAAATGACCCTCCTGCTCCACATTATAAGCACTGTCACCAATTAACAGTTATGACCAAGACCCATTTCCGAGTGGTAATGAGTGAAAAACTGATGGATATTGATTTTGGCTAAGAACCAGACGATTAGATATGTTTCTGGAATAGGAAGCTTTAAGACTTAAGAAAAAAAAAAAAAAAAAAGAGACACCTACAAACCTACAAATTAAGATTAATCTGGTTTCCCTTCAATTAATCCAATAGGATTCCTACCTCTAGCAAAGGGAGTCAGGTGATGCAAGTTCAAATTGCAGAACAGGATACAGATTGTTCCTGGGGAAAACAAACCAAACAAAACAAAACAACCAAAAAACCCCACAAAACGAAAAACAGCTTCACCAAAAAGCATCTCTTCCCACTCAAATTCAGTCTTTTTACTGATTGCCAAAGTAAAATCTTTTTTTGTGCATTTTCCCCTTAACAAAATATGTACTTAATTCAGAAGATAACTGAAATCAAAAGAATGGGATCCATCAGCTTCAATATATTTGAGCAAGACACAATGCATTCTCCTATTGCTATTTCACAACATTTCCCATGGAATACAGGGTTGATATATTTTCTTTTTCAGAAAAAGAGATAATATTATTGTGAATAAAAGATACATGAGAGAAAAAAAGACAATCACTACATTATAGTGTCAGAGCTTTTTTACTGTTGCCGAACAAAAAGGTTACAATTGTGGGAGTTAGTAAACATAATCTCAGCTACTAGGAGGTAGTATATATATATTTTTTTATGGAGATATTTCATGCATTTTGATACTCTGTGGATATTTTTGTGCAGTTTTTTCTCTCTGATAATGTGTTTCATACTCTTATGTTCATAAATGCTGGTTCAATAGCATTTGGCTTCATGGAAAGCATGAGAGATGAAAATGCTTAAAAACATTAACTTGTTTTATGCTTAATAAAAGGGAAGACAAGAAGGTCCTTTGCAAAAACCACTAAGATTCTTTAGATTAGAGAAAGCTTATACAGGTTGCTGCATTTCAAGAGCAAAATATTTATTCAGCATTTTAACAAACAAAAATCATTATACAAATTTTCTGCTAATATCAATTCAGAATCTTATAATTATTGGAAATTCACTACTGCTCTTACAAGAAAAATAGCATTCAGCACTAAACAGACTGCTAAAGAAAGGTACACATAGACATACTGAGTGTGTGTCAGATCAGAAAGGTGTTAATTAAAGTTAGGAATACTTAAAACTCACTTTTATTTTCTTTTATATTTTATTTTGAAAAAAAATGTAGAATGATCAAGCAGCACTATGTTTTGAATTTCTGGTAGGGAACAGGGGAGGACAGGAAAATCCCCATGATAAGGTGAATAAATCATTTGAGTGGAGTCGGAACACTGACATTGCACTCAGAATAGTTTTGTCAAGCTGATATTTCCCTTCTTTCATAGCAAAACTATTGGCATTAGAAATAAGAAAAGATATTTAAATATCAATAAGATGTCAGAAATGCCTATTGTGAGTTGGAGAGTACTATGGATTTCATTACTGGTCATTCAACAATGGCTCTTGAGGAGACAGCTGTTCAATGACTGTTATAAACAAGATTTGCAAAATGGAAGATCTTAGCAATTACAATAGTTAAATTAAAAATAATTTTAAAAACAATACAAAATTTAACCATAGAAGGACCAACTTTAAATAAATCTCTAAGTTGTTTAGGATGTTATTCCATTCATTTAACAAAAAATATTTCAATAAATAATTTCTCTAGAGTGTCTTGGAGTATAATTTCAACTTTTGTCCTTGAAAAATAAAAGCTCTCTTATTCACAGTCACCAAATGAAAGCTTATGAAAAAATGAACTAAATGTAAAAAAAAATAAATAAATAAATCCAGTATATAAGAAGAGAGAATCATTTTAAGCATATTTGAAAATTTAGACTGTTGTTTGGGTACCCGTGGGCAGCAAAGACCCAAGTATTGTAAATGCGTTAGAAACTGAGTTGGTTTAAGCCCTGCCGGGACTGGAGACCACGTTGCCGCTGTCCCTCCCCAGCCCTTGGACACAAGTAGGGCACAAACCCCAGGTTGAGATAAGAAGAAATTTAATACAACAGCGTAACAAGCAATCTGAACAATAACAGTAGCAATGATAACAACAATAAACAGTAATAACAGTGAACAAAACAAAAGATAAACAGAGAAATACCACAATGGTTACAGACAGCCCCGTGCTCCCCACGACCAAAGCCACAAAGGAAAAAGTTCCCGCACTCCCACGCCCGGACCTGACATCAGCATGGTATGAATAACTCTGCTGGAGATCCCTTCCCCCTCTCTGCTGGGGAAACTTAACCCTATCCTAGCTGAACCAGGACAGAAACCATGGAAGCACTAGTGAACAGTTACAGGAATTAGGGTTTCTCCCAAAAAAAAAGGTGGCAGGATCAATAGCCCAACTGAAATGCATCTTCACCGAAGAACGCAGAATAGGCAACAAACAGGAGGAGTTGGAAAACACTGTGGAGCTGGAAAACTATGACATAGTTGCAATCATGGAAATGTGGTAGGTTCACTCACACTCACTAATGCAATGGATGCTGCAATGGATGGCTATAAACTCCTCAGAAGGGATAGGCAACAGAGAGGCAGTAGGGTAGCCCTGTATGTTAGGAACTGTTTTGACCGTCTAGAGCTTGACGATGGTGACAACAGGGTCAAGCGTTTATGGGTAAGAATTGGGGGAAAATGCAACAAGGCAGATATGGTGGGAGTCTTATAGACCACCCAACCAGGATGAGGAGACACATGAAATATTCTATAAGCAGCTGGGAGAAGTCTCATGAGCCCTAGAATTGTTCTCATGGGGGACTTCAATTTACCAGATGTCTGCTGGAAATAAAAGACAGTGGAGAGGAAACAGTTTAGGAGGTCCCTGGAGTGCATGAAAAAAACTTCCTGACACAGCTGGTGGGTGAGCCAACTAGGGAAGGCACCCTGCTAGACATGCTGTTTGCCAACAGAGAAGAACTTGTGAGTGATGTGATGACTGAAGGTCATCCTGGGCACAGGGATTATGAAATTATAGTTTTTGATTCTCGAAGAAATAAGGTGGGGGGTCAGCAAAAGTGCTACATTGGAATTCTGGAGGGCAGACTTTGCCCTGAGGGACAAAGCAGTCCAGGAAATCTGCACATTCTTCAAGAAGAAAATCTTAAAAGGTGCAGAAGAATGGCTGCTCATGGCTTGGATGGGTGCACTCTTCATGAGTAAAAAATTGGCTGGATGGCCAGGCCCAAATAGTTGTGGTGAACAGAGTTAAATCCACTTGGTGGTCCGTCACAAGTGGTGTTTCCCAGGGCTCAGTATTTGGGCAGTTTTATTTAATATCTTTATCAATGATCTGGATAAAGGGATTGAGTGTACCCTCAGTAAGTTTTCAGATAACACCAAGTAGAGTGGGAGTGTTGATCTGCTGGAGGGTAGAAAGGCTCTACAGAGGGATCTGGACAGGCTGGATCAATAGGTTGAGGCCAATTGTATGAAGTTCAACAAGGCCAAGGGCCAGGTCTTACACCTGGGTCACAACCACCCCATGCAACACTACAGCCTTGGGGCAGAGTGGCTGGAAAGCTGCCCTGCAGAAAAAGACTTGAGGGTGTTGGTCAACAGCCGTCTGAACAGGAGCCAGCAGTGTGCCCAGTGGCCAAGAAGGCCAATGGCATCCTGGCTTGGCCAGCAGGGATAGGGAAGGGATCTTACCCCTGTACTCAGCACTGGTGAGACTACACCTCTAATATTGTGTTCAGTTTTGGGCCCCTCACTACAGGAAAGACATTGAGATGATGAAGCGCATCCAAAGAAGGGCAAAAAAGGTTCTTAGTGTTAAAACATCAAGATTATCTTGAACAACTATGCACAATGTCTTACATACTCTCCATTTTTTGAACTACCCTGAAACATTGCTAATAAATTAATCCAGATATAAACAGCTGCAATTAAAATACGCATGTTTCAAGTTGTTTGCAGTTTGATATGCAATACTGATAGCATCAAAGATATTTGTCATCAAGCAAAAGATAGTAGAATCTACAGCCAACAAAATGTGATAAATTCCTTTACATTCCACTTTGTTCAGCTACACACTGTTCAACACAGTGTGTATAAAAGACAACGCCTTGAAATCTGTTTAAAACATGCACAGTTTTCAGAAATGGGAAAAAAAAAAAAAAAAAAAAAAAAAAAAAAAAGTTTTTAACAGACCAGAACTGACTTATGTGAATTCAAATTTCATTTAGGAACTCACAGCAAGTCACCTCAACATTGAATTGATTCAGTTAAACGGATGCACAAGCTAAAGTCATGATGTATCCATACTTTTCCAATTAGTTTAAAGTATATATATTTGCAATTACTTTTTCCTTCAGACTTCCTTATATTTCACCGTGGATTTCACCTACATAACAATTAATTGTATACGATAATAATGACAAAACAATACTTAGTTTGGAAAATAATCACAAAAACCATAAAATGCTCATTTGAAGAAATAAAAGACACCATCTTTTAGGTTTGTGGGTTTTTTTCCCCTATCACTCTCATTCTGTATCTGTCCGTTACAGTGTCCCAGACCCAATCTTTGGTAGGCTGAGAGGAATCCCTAAAGTTTTTGGACAGAAGTCAAGGAGGAAAGAAATGTTTTGCAAATGATATATTCACACTGATCTCGGTCAGCCAGATTTCTATAAATTGCTTTCTGTCTACTACAACTGAAATTGCACATATCTGCTTCACATTTAGTATCTGGATGAGGCTATCACCAGAAAATATGGAGAAAAAAAACCCACCCTATATAAATCTTTACAAGAGAATGAAAAACTTGTTTAATATATCCCCCACATTAAAATCAACTCCATAATTCTAAGAACATTAAGAAATCTTTAGTTGTTCAAGGAGCTATAGCATTAACATTTTAAAAATTCATATCCTGGCCAGATTAAATAATTTATTTCAAGTGCTACTTGTCACTGTACTAAATATTTCCTTTTTAAAAAATGAAGAGCAAAAATAATAGTTAGAAATGTATCTGCATCAAAAAAAATAAATAATTGAAATCATAGAAACTTTAAAATAAAGAAAATGTCTGACCTTCCATCTTATATTTTTGATAACATAATTCAATTTATTATAATCGCAGCACTTTTAAACTTCAGTTACAGCAAGGAGCTCAAGACCATCTAACATCTTCAACTTAAGTACAGGACAGAGAAGAAACAATAATTTTTGCACATCTATTCTTTCCAAACAAGTTGTTCAAAATGTAGCAAAATCAGAAGACAGAGAAAAAAAAAGAAGTTTAAGTAGGTAAATGATACAGCATCCTAGCTTCCAACCTTGTTTAAAAATTTTCACAAAAAAGCAGTCAAAGGAAAAGGCATTACTGTGTAACGAATCTAATTTTTAATTTCTTAATTATCAAGAAATCAAACATTTGAACATATAAATATGGTATTTCAAAAATGTTTCAAGAAAAACAGACTAATGCGCTCCTCCATAACAGATTTATCTTCTCTGTTAAAAAACAGCCAACCACCCCCTAACCCACCCCTGGAAAGCTATGATCTCTCTTTCTCTTAAAATCATGACACAAAAATCTTGAAATCTTGTTCTAAATCAGGCTAATTATGTTTTCATGGATATAATACTGAGCCAGAGATTACCTTCAAAAAGGAGTGTGAGTGGGGCTGTAAAAAATGGCACTCTGAAGGCAACCTATGGCTCATTAAAATACCCATCTTCAGCATCTCAGAGGTTTGAGGTGACACACTTCTTTTAACCTGTTGTTAAAACTACAGTCAGTTCAAGACCTTTCTCATGTACTTATGGAAAGCAGAAGTCAGTACTGTGATATTTATCTTGTCACAAAGAAAAAAAAAAAAAAAAAAATCTGAGGACTGGGAATATTTTTTTTTTATTTAATCCACAGCAAAGAAATGTTAACATTTCTGTGGTGCTTTGGTTAACAACTTAACTTTATTGTCTGTGATTAAGCTGCATTTTCTGCTTTACAAGGGCTGTCTGCTGGTTACTTCATGAAGTATTTTCAAATTGCTTTGTGATTTTTACATAAGTGTGATTTTGGAGTAATGCAATGAAGTGAGTATCATTGGATTTATCTCTGTTGTCACCTCCTGCAATAATATTTGGAAATGCATTTTTACCATGGGTTTTCATGGGTAAAAGTTTTCAGGATTCTGAGCGTCAGGTGGACATACAGCAAATGCACAATGTCACAACAGAACACAAAAGCAATCTATTTTTCCAGTTGCTACCTTTTAACAACAGGGTTTATCTAGTTCTGTATACATACCCATATAAAATATATTTTTGCCTCTGTCTTTACTTCAAGTCACTCCTTAGTAGTTTCTTCCATGTGCATTTAATGATCATTTTGTGTATAACAAATTAATGGAAAAGAGAATTCTGAACTTTCTTCATTCTACTGTTAAAAAACTCAACAGATGTACCCTTAATACATATGCATTCGACCTGTGTTTAAATTCTGAATTTATCTTAGTCAAGGACAAATGTGGAATGTGTTGAATAGTTAATAACATGGTTTTAATTCCTCAATGTTCAGATCTCTTCAAAATTTTAAGCTCATTTAACTCTTTTGGCCAGTGTGGACAGGTTATTTTCAATTTTTATTTGCAAACATAAAAATTCTAGAATTGTTCAAGTTAGGCTCATATGCATAAGTAAAGTTAGGATCAGCTTGGATATCAGTCCTAAAAAGCCAGGAAATTTTCTAAAGGAACTTTTCTTAAAGAATTTATGGAGAAAAAAAAAAATCAGTAACAATTTTGTAGATTCATTTCAAAGTAACAAATGCAGAAAATTGCTAAAACAGTACTTTCTATTTTAGCTGCACAGTGTGTGAATGCAAAGAAACTAAGCAATATGAACAGAAACTACAAAAAAACAAGAACATAAAGTAACTATGGTCATAGAAGAAAATTACTATAACCAAAGGCCTTATGACTTAGAAGAACACTTTACATCTATTTCCCAAAGTTATTTAAGACTGATCACCTTCACTAAGAGTCCATCTCATCTTGTACTTGATCTCATGTATCCTTACCTATGATAGGGACATATCAAATGTTGGTGCTTTAGAATTTTATTCTGAAAATGATGAATTATATTTTTAAATATTTCCCGTTATCAGATCATGTTATCTCCTTTCCTGACTTATTTCATGAACACTACAGTAACTTACATTCACAGAAGAAGTATCAATCAAAAAACTTGGGGCAATTTATGTCTCAAATTTTGGTTTAGGATACAGAGGCTAAAGGAAAAAGGTTTTTGCTGTGCAATCTCACTACAGTCATTTTACACCTATGAACATCTAAAACCTAACAGCAGTTGCAACAGAAGATATTGGACCATTTAAAGAATACAGAGGCCAATCTCTTTCTTCATTGCCTTTGGCAAGCTGCCGCCACAGCCCTGACAACCATGCCAGGCTTTATAAAAGACTTGTTCAGGCAATTGTCAGTAAGATGTGGTTTCTCACTTCAGCTCATTGCTTCCCAGTGCAGTCACATTATTGCTACATAAAATTCATGTCCTACTAAACTTGAGGACTTTTTTGGTAGCTCACATGAACAGGCTTGATAGACTGTCTCCTGTTTCAAGTGAGCCACAGCTTACACCTGGTATTTCCATGAGCAGCAGAGGAAGGAGAAGCTGAAGACTATGGTAGGATTTTTTCTTGCAGTTGGAGGATTCATGTAACTGCTTTCTGTGCTACTGCTTTTCATGAAGATGTGTCTGGACTGCAGAGCCACTTTCCCCAAGCACCAAACTTAATCAAAATGTTTTTGAGAAACAGACAGAGAAGGAAAGAAAACAGACTTGTAAAATGAAAGCAAGAAAAAAGAAATATCTTCTAAATACATTTTTCCTTTGCTTTGCTTTTCATTAATAAGTTATTCAGTTAAACTTGCTCTTTGTTCTCTGTACAGCCATTTTCTTCCTAAGACTCTTCTATGACAAAGGTTTACTTTGGGCAAGAGGCTAATGAGGCTGGCAGGAACATTACGAGTCTGTGTGGAAATAAGAGAATACACTGCTCCCACCATTGGCCCTGAGTAGACCAAATTTCAATACCTGTTAATGCAGTCACTTGCATTAAGCACCAGAGAAACTGGACAAACCTTGTTTTCTTGGATATGGAGTAACTCAGTACTTTCCAAAGAGCTGTCAGGTTCATACATCCCCTGCCAAATTAAAATGCCCAGAGAACAGGGACAAAGTATTGATACAGGGAAGGAAGAACTTTAGGACAAGTGTTTGGTAGGAAGGAGGAGGAAAGGGAGAAAACTGTCCCTGTCATATTATTTATCAGAAATAGAGAAAACCACTCAGGATATAGAAATATGTCAATCATATAGGCCCAGACTTCATAAACACTGCTATTTTAAAAGGCAAACAAATCAAGTACTTCACTTGAAGCCAGCTGGGACTTAGTCAGAGCCTTTAAAGTAAAAGATGTGTTTAATTCCCTTATTCCCTTCATAAATGGTGATCGTATTTTTTTCGGTTGCCTTGCTCTATAAAGAGTGACACTATAGCAGCATGGACAACTCCAGAAGTGTGAGACTTTCAGTGCCGATTCATACACTGAATATCTGTAAAGCTATTTTATTGATATAAATATGCTTAATACATTCCATAAAACAGCAGTATTAGACTTAATTTTTACCATTTTCAACCTAAGATGCTGTTTCATAGATATAATCTTTGAACATTACACAAAAATCAATCATTTATGTAGTATATTAATGGTTACATGTTGTTCCTTGGGTCAGTAAAATTCAGTGCTGACAACAATTAAGTAACAATAATGTCTACTTTTTCAATGCCTGTTATTTTACTAAGTAGCATATTCAGAGGGCACTTATTACATTTAAATTCATTGGCTCAAAATACTCTCTAGAGACTGATCTTTAAAATAATATGTATATTTTCTGCACACAACTGTAAAGAAACACTGCCCTCTTCTGTCAAAATAGGATGAATCTCTGTAGAGGTAGGTTTTATTTTGAAAACTAAACTGGATTAAAACAGATTAAAAAATATTATTTTATATAGAAATATAAGACTATGTGTTATGTTCAAACAGCGTATTTGAAAATTTAATTTTCTGTTTTTCTTTCTACTTAATTAGTAAAATTTCTCTTTTACTCAGTTCAAAGAGGCATTTCAGATCACTTACAAACCTGGAGACATATTTCAACAGTTTTATTTAATAAACAAACACAGCAATTTCTT
The DNA here is from genome assembly GCF_003259725.1 of Athene cunicularia. NCBI lineage: Eukaryota > Metazoa > Chordata > Aves > Strigiformes > Strigidae > Athene > Athene cunicularia. The sequence continues at coordinate 102,510,785 of NW_020799091.1, read as the reverse complement.
CAGTTACTTTCTCGTGTGAGTAGTTTTTCATATGGCAGAAATTTCACAGATCCAAGTTCTAATTTTTTCTTCTTCAGAGATGAATGTATTGTAATCTCTGATTAATATAGCCATGCTATTTTTTGGCACCTTTATCCATTTTGCTCCATTTTGTAGTCTTTTGTTTTCTCAGGGCAGAGGAAGAGGAGTACTTAAAATGTTGTGAAAACCTGATAGCTTTACCAACATTCAAATAAAGGAGTAATAAATTTTTTTCAACAAAAAGCAATATTTCATTTTCAGAACTTGCATCGTTATCTTTCATTCATTCTGACTTGAATATCCACTGTCTAAAAAATGTGACACTAATAACAAACCAGTCTTAAATATAAGCACTTAATGTTAAGAAAATGTTAATATCCTTTTTGATTTAAAAAAATATATATATACAATTCTGTAGAAACACATGCAGCACCACATGCCATCAGAAAGGTGTATATATCTAATGTAGTTGAACAGTCTTACTCTTTAAAACCTACCATTCTAGTCTTTCCTTACAAATAGAATTACCATATGCTCATATAAAAGCCAGCAGCTCTTCACTGCTCTTCTTTGCTCAGAAAAGAAACTGAAAATACCACTGAAAAACTTTCTAAGTTTTCAGTTTATTTTCGGTCTGTTGTTTTCTGCAACTGTTAAGAAAATTATCCCTGTAAGTATAAGAATTGCCTCCACTACTAGAATAACAGTGAGAAGAATTACCCAGTCACAATTTTGTCTTTATTTAGAATGACAAAAGAATAACCCTCCCCCCAAAATATCCTAAGCTATGGGCCTACATTTCGGTAACAGTGTTATCATCACAGTAGTCACACAAGTAGGAAAAACCACCCTCACTGCTTTTGCTCAGGAAAATAAATAACAGTAATTAGCTTTATACATAAAAAAATCTGTACCTAAAATGCCCCTTAAAAACTATGGGAAAGGCAAGACAATAAGGAAAAATCTAATGATGTTTCACAAATATTTATAAACGAAAAGTTAAATCCATTCCAGGGTATTTTGACATATAACTTGATAATTTTCCACAAGGCAAGTTCCCCACATTATTGCATTTTAATTTTTTTTTTTTTTTTATGCAGCTTGTATTCCATTCCTTCAAAGACTCTGAATTTAACTTCACATAGTAAAATCTTTGAGACATACCTATTTGGTTCAAGATATTGTAACAAAGGACCCATTTTCTCCAAAACAGTTGCTTTTCATAACCTGTACCTTTCTGCAGATGTGCATAAATATTACTTGTTAATTTCAGGATCCATTTCTGGAAATTTAAACAGAAGATTGTCACAAACACCAAGTTCTGTGTTAAAACACATTTAAAAATTACGTAAGTACATTGTAAGTAGAATTTCACAATAAACATACTCGATAAAATTTTCAGTAAAGGTCAATATGCATGCTGCAATCATGGATTTGAACACTTTTGCAAACAAAAGTAAGCAAATGAGATTAACTAAGTATCCATTTAAATGGGTCATGTCAGGCTGGTTTAGCCAGGAGGAGAAAAAAAAAAAAAAAAAAAAAAAAAAAAAAAAAAAAAAAAAAAGAGGGAAAAGGCAATTGAAATGTGTTTGGCTTTTAGTATGCGGTTTATTTCCAGAAGTTTTCAACCTACCTAAAGCGTATGAATAAAGTGACAGGATTTTCCTCCTACATTATTTTTTCCATATAATTGTACAAAGCTCTATCTTTTGGTTGCTCACAAGCCCCCTGTGAATCTCAGATTACAGACTTTCAGAGAACTCTACAGAGAATAAATACAGGACAAAGGATGTCTTATTTTTCTGGTCTTTCTCTCGCTGTTCTCAGCATGTAGTGTGACTGTATTTTACCTCTTATAGTTTCATACTGGTATTCATTGCTGGATCTAAACACCCTTTTCCTCCCACTGCATCATAGGACTATAATGTTACAGGGCTATATGAGGCCATGGAAACTAATTCTGGGCAGGAATCATACAAGCTCTTCTAAAATTTGTCTCTCATTAATCATGCTAATTAACATAAAAGCTTCATTAACCTGATGCCCTAGCAGGACATTTCCTTTCAGTGGCCACTGAACAAATTATGACCGACACCTGAAAGAACATAAAAGCAACACAGTTATCATCCATAACTATAACTTATACACTGGGCAGAATAGCAGCTGCTTGTTGAAAGTTATGTCTGAAAGGTGCAAGTCAAACAAAAGCAGAACCATAGCCTTATGTTTCATCTTAAACACATGATGAACCACCCAAAAATGGTAAGAGACTGGCTACCATTTCCAAGCTTCTGGCTTTCACAGTTTTACCCCCAGTGCTCCTCCCTCCAGTATCCCTCACCAGAGGTACAGTACAAACTAGCAAAGTGCTACTGTAACCTTGGCAAGAGACCTTCATCCCTTCTACAAAGCAGTCTAATGTTTCTTAAAGAGGCTAGTGTGAAGCTGATTTTAATGCTGAAAATAATTGCATGAAATGTTTCAAGGTTTCTGCAGTTGAAAACCATGAGTATTCCAATCAAAATTCCTGGGGGACAAGTGCCATCTTTCACTATAGTGCATTTTAGCATTCATAAGCTGTAAAACATTCTAGAACGTTAATTTTATGAAAAGGTATTCTTTACAACGTATTCCTTGAAGAATGCATTTGAACCCAGAAGAACCAAATGAAAACAAACAAACAAACAAACAAAAAAAACAAACCCACAAAAAATAAAGACTGGGAAAGCATATCAGGGAAAGGAAAAATATATGTATTTTGTTAATGTAAATTTTTTAGACAAACTTTTATGGATGAGGATCATAGAATTGTAATACATGCCAATACTAAGTAATTAAGAGAACTGGACTTGAAACAGCTGGAAGAAATTATGTATATGGCCAAGAAATACAGAAAACTAATACTGAAATGGTGAGAGAGAAAAGACAGCTGCATTTAAATTCAGAAAAGACTCAAAGATGAGAAATTACTTAGGTATTTGAGGGACTAGAGACTACAAAGACTGTCTACAGATATTTAAAAAAAATAAAACTTTGTAGTGCTTTCAGGTTAAGAAAGCAAGCAAACCAGGATGTGTCCAACTCCAATCATTTAACCAAAACCTATCCATTGTAGGGAAGGCCAACAGGAAAAAAACAAGTGCATAAAAATTAGGTAACAATAAAACCAACAGTACAAGAGATCATGCCCTTGTCAGATTTAATATAACACATGCTACAACCTTCAGTAAAGTTGCTCTCCAGAGTGATAAGGTTTAAGACATGATTGAAGTTTTTGTTGTTTCTGTACTCTTAAATGTCAGACTAAGGCAACAGCCACCCATTTCTAACAAACAGGAGGACTGTAAGTTAGACAATTGATCAGTCAGTGAAAAAAGGAAGAATTTGCAATTTCATCCCTCTCTTATAAATAGCATGCCTTTACTTAGCATACTATACAGCACAATGGCAGCACACAAATGTAAAGTTGCTATTTTTAATAGGTCTTATAAAAATACTGTATCACGAAGATCAGTCTTTTGGTGCCTATCAAATATTAACTTACAAAGTTAAATGAACTATTCATGTAAGTTTTCTTACCAACTTGGAGATATTGATACTGATTATCTTCTATAATTATGGATGTTATTCAATTGCACTACTTTTTCTAGATTGCCATAGGACTGCATGTTCTTTTCCTCCATTAGAATTTCTAATCCAAAACCACATTTTGGCAAATGTGTATAGCATTTTACTCTGGAAGACTCCTAACTATTGAGAGAAACTAGAGAAAAAAAAAAAAAAAAAAAAAAAAAAATAGTCAAAATGTGTTGAATAATTTATTAAAATCTTTCTTGATCTGAAGGTTGTAAAAAGTATTTAATAATTTTAAAATGTCCACTCATCTTATTTGATCAATGTCTTCTTCTGTTGCCTAAATGCTTAAAGATGCTTCTTCTATTTAATTTTCCAGTTTTACCTCTTCAAAGTGTAGATTATAAATATTTTTTCAGAAAAAAATCCAGTAATGGAAAGCCTCTCTATAAAATACCCCAAATACGATTAAAATATTCATCATTAAACAGCTTGCACATCCCATTCAAAGAAGTTTTACAGTAGTGGACATACAATACTGAATCTTTTCAAAAGAACATGATTTTATTTCAGAGAATTTACTTTGTTTGTGCTACATTACTTCATGACCCTCTCTTCCCCTCATTATGTCTTTCAAAATCAGTTTTGCAGTAACAGTATGGCTAAAAAGAATGCAACGCGTTTCTTCGTTGATTCTGTGCTCAGACAAAATAAAAGTAATTCCTCTTGTTTTCTTCAATGTTTGCCGAGATGCTGTGATATGCAATTCTTACCTTCAAGGAAAGGTGATGAAACAGTTAACTAGAATAACTGCAGAAAATAAGCAGTGCATGCACTGCAAAGACATATGCAAAACAGCTGAGGTTTCTCAAGGAAAATGCAATTAACACTCATATAGACAATGGCTAAAATTTTCAAATTTCAAATATAAACTTTTGAAGATCTAAATTTCAAATCTAAACTGATTAGGAGAGAAATGTAGGAACAAAGTATATTCCTGATAAGAATGCTTTAAATAAATTGTTGCAATTTCCTTCACCTATTCTTCATAGATTAAAATTATGATTTATAGAAGCAGTGAATATCTGAATATGATGTCTTACAATGCACATAGTCAGTCAGTAGCAAACCATATCCTGCATGATTCATGCAATGTTTGCTTGCTTACCATGTGTTCTTGTAACAGTTCCACAGAGAGGAAAAAAAATGGGTTCCACAGAGACAAAATGTAGGTTTGGGGATCCTCTTTAAGACTCAACTATGTCAGAAAAACATATGCCCCAAGTTATATATTAGAATATTGACTATGCTGACATTTACTTGAGTTCTTGACCAAGAGCTCAGCTGAACAATCATGGCCAATCAGAGACTCAACGCTTATGAAACACTTTCTATTGGATAACTTCTTTAGAAAACTGTCCCGTCTTTGGTGATTAGGTCTTTCCTCCTCAGCAAACTTGCACAGCTCCCCACAGGGTACAGGACCATAGCAGCAGGGTATAATGTCCTTGATTCTCCCATCTGGCAGTGGGATTTTCCTGGTGACCCAGCTAAATTGTGTTACTCAAGCAGCAAGATATTTCCTGAACTACAATTTCATAACTAAACAGGCAGTTTGGGAATAGGAAGAGCCTCTTTCCTCCTCTTGTGCCATGAAGCGTTGGCTGTAAAGACTGTCTACTGTATTGAAAGCATCCTCTTGTCACAAGGACCATGAATGATGATAAAAAGAAAAAAGTAAGCCTTGCCTTAGGTATTACTATCTGCCCTCCATTTGCCTTGTCAAGGGGGTTTTATTCTCATCAAGCTGCCTTTTAGACTCTCACAATTAGCTTTTAAAGCAATTTGTATGCATAAGTTGAAAATATTACTTCAAATTAACTTCCAGGGGCACTGTGGTGCAATCAACAGGGTGCTAGACTGGGACATAGGGACCAGTTTAATTCTGGTTTTGCTATTGGCCTGATGGGTAACCTTGAGCAAGACACTTCACATCTGTGTAGTCCTATTAATCTTTTAATCTATTTAAAATGTAAGGTCCTTGGGAGGTCATTGTCCCTTGCTTTGTGTTTGTATGGTATTTAGCACAGTAGGACCTGCTGTAATATGCTGCTGCTGTAATTCATAAAACTAAACAGCTAATATAAAAAAGTAAATAGGTCTAAGAGACCATACCGAGTTTTACAATTACTAAGGGCAGAACCAGACCCAAAGGATTATTAGGCTTTATTATGCAATGAGATTCAGACCAGACATTTTATAGGCAAAGTTAAAGACATCTGCAAATTAATTTACAAACATGCAGTCTTCTTATTACAATATTATTAAAAAAATTAATAATCCTAGAAAGCAGTCTGATGTCTGTCCCCTCCCTTTTATTTTCTAAGCTAACAAAGCAAAAGATTCCCTCTTCCTCCTGGCTCAGTCATAAGTCTTGAAAAGTCAAAGTGGGCCCTGAAAATCAAATTAGATTCTTTCTGTCTAAAACATGATCAATACGATAATGACTGCACTTTCAGCACAGTTGACATGCAGTCTACCACTGCTAATCACGCATCAGCTAGAAAACAGACTGAGGATCCTACCATAAAAAGCCTGTACTGCTCATAGTAAAAACTGATACCAGAGCTGATAGAGAGGACCCAATTATTCCTTTGCATGCACACACTGCTATCTCTGCAAGGGTATCCAAGGAGAGAGAGCTGTTGGCCCATATGACAGAAATATATTGACAGTGAGAGGCTGCCAATTTTTATATATATGCAAGTCACTTTTCTCACATATCCACAGTTAAAATTAGCATGCACAATGCCATATAACATAGGTGAATGTAAATGATTGCAGAGAAATCTCTCAGGTTAGGCTTGATTTAGGCAGAAAGTATGCAAATCATTCTCAACATACTTTCAAGTCTAACTGCCTAATAGCAAGTAGGAAACCACACTATGAAACAGGGTAGCCAAGAGAACTTGTGAAACTGTTCAAATGCATTTATTAACAACAGTTTTTCTATTTTGATATTATTTCATCAGTGTCCTGAATGTTGCCGATTCATTCAATTCTGCAGTCTTATCTAGAATATCTGTTCTTACCAAAGACAATGGGTATTTTCACTCAATTTGTAACAAAGCCAAAGATGAGCTTATTTGAATAAACTGAATGGCAGTGGTAAATGAAAAAGCACTTACTGAACAGAAAGCACAAGAAAGGATAAAAATTCACATATTCCAGGAATACGAAATCCACTTCTGGCAACCTCAGTTTTAAATTACTAACAAAATGAATTTTACATATACATTCTTTCTGAAATGATGCCATAAATCATTAACTGCAGGTCAATCAGGTTGCTCCCTGACACTGTTTATTAAATATATAAAACTTATTTTAAATGTAAATTAAGTTGGAGGCCTATTTAAATTAATATCTTTTTTAATACTAACAAATATGATGCTTGTACTCTTCTAAATCTCTTCTTAGGAATAGTTTTTTAAACTTTCAAGGGAGGGTCATATGGAAATATCACTCAAACAGGCAGTTTCTAGATACTACGGCAACATCTGCCAGCTCAGTCTTGCTCTGTGCTAGTCTGATGCCCTGACTCTTTACTTAGGTCAACCAAGTTCTGTGAAGAGGGGAGGAAGGGCATTAAAAGTGATAAAATAACATAGAGAAGCACTTTGGCATACAAACACTGAGTATGGAAGCAAGCTGCTATTCCTCTGAGAATCTGTAGGATGAACCTATTGTCCTTGATTCTTCTGTCAGAATTTGTCCCTTACTTCACACTTAGAGTTTTGCCTATAGTTTCCCTGGCGTAAAAGATCTTCAGAGGTCACTTTGATTTTCATGAAGAATGAGTAAAACTCAGTAGATGGCTACCTTGTCTCATAGGATGTTATTAAAAAAAAAAAATAATCATAAATCTCTTTCCATATTTGAGTATTTAGATAAAATTTTTTGATAAATTTCTTTGCTTTTACTATTCTCTTTTCCAAATGCTACCACGCTACTACCCCCAAAGGTAGAGCAGAAATAAATGAACTTTAGTAAAGCACCATATCCATTATTACACACTGCTCTATTATTTACCTTTTAAAGGCTGTTAGATAGTTAGATATAGAATAGACAGAACAGTTGAGGTTGGAAGGGACATCAGGAGGTCCTGTTGTCCAACCACCCTGCTCAAGCAGGGCCACCTAGTGCTTAGAGCTGCCAAAGACAACGTCCAGATGGCTTCTGAGTATTTCCAAGGATGGAGATTTCACAACCTCCCTGGGCAACCATTTCCAGTGCTTCGTCACCCTCACAGTAAAAGTGTTTCCTGGCATTCAGAAGGAACCTCCTGTGTTCCTGTTTTTGTCCATTACATCTTGTCTTGTCACTGGGCACCACTGAAAAGAGCCTGGCTCCATCCTCTTTGCACAATATATTCAGGTATTTATATACACTGATAAGATAGCCCCTCCTGGGATATCTCTATGCTGAACAGTTCCAGCTCTCTCAGCATTTCACCACAGGTGAGTCCCTTAAACATCTGAGTGGCCTTAATCATCTCAGTCCTTTAATCATTTCAGTGGCCTGTCATTGAACTCTTTCCCATATGTTCATGTCTGTCTTGCCCTGGGGAGCCCAGAACTGGACACAGCACTCCAGGTGTGGTCTCACCAGTGCAGAGCAGAGAGGAAGGCTCACGTCTCTTGACCTGCTGGCAGCACTACTCCTAACGCAGCCCAGGATATCATTAGCCTTCTTTGTGGTAAGGACACATTGCTGACTCATTTTCAACATGGTGCCCACCAGGAATTCCAGGTCCTTTTCTGCAAACCTGCTTTTCAGCCAGTCAGGCCACAGCACATACTTGCATATGGAGTAGTTCTTCATTGTAAACAAAGCATTTTAAGACTTCTATCATACCTGGAAGTATTGCTCTGAATTTCTTAAAGATCTGGCCTTAAAACACCTAAGTTCTCTTTTTAAAATATAACAGAATGTTCCTGAACAGTATAAAAAACATCATTGGTAAGTACCTGATGACAAAGATGAGCAAGCGCTGACAGCCAGAAGTAGAAAACCTCCTAATAATCACACCTCTACAAGATCAAAAATGTAATTTTCTCTGTGAAAGATAACTTCAGTGTGCTGGACATTTTGAGAGTTGACATGTATTAGAGTTTTAAAATCCTTGTAGATTTTGTAAAACTTATACCTACTATTCCACTATTGCCACTAAACTACAGATTCTAGGCGTTTTTTCTACATATCTTTAATTGTGTGAAACTAAGTTTCTTTCTTTCCTCTGGAGTTTGACATTTAACCACACTCAGCTTCCTGCAGCTTCCCCATCGCCATGACCTTCTGGAACATATACATTTACTTAATGAAAGCAAGATTTGGTTTTTAGTCAAACGAACTGTTTGTTACTGGTGGGGGCTGTTCCCCAAAGGGACAAAAAAGCAAAGGTTTAGTTTGCTTATATGTCTACTTCTGTGATTTTATCCACTCTTGAACGGTAACTGTTCCAAGGTATTAATGCTAGACTGAAACTGTCCTCAGGTAATCCTACTTTCTCACTGTAGGTATCTCTCTAATTGAAATAAAGGTATTTTTTTACAAATAATATTTATAATAGTTTTGGCCCCACATACTCCACTTCCTGTAAGTTCTGTAACTATAAATTGTGTATTTGAAAAAAAAAAAAAAAAGACCACCTTATGAGAAGAGTTTTAAAATATATTCTTCAGCAAGTAAACACCATCTCCGTGTAGAAGCACTACAGCAAATCCTATATTTCTATACTGTAAATTCATTAAGAACACTAAGGTCTTGCAAATAATCCTGTTGGATGAAATTCTGATATTATTAAATTTAACCAATTTTTGCCTCAGTGAAGCTCAGATGTCACACATTGACTGCATGGACTTTATTTATTAAAATGGATTTATGTGTGTACAATATAGTCTGAAGACCAGGCCATTAAGCAAGGATATACTATAACCTATTCAATTATTCAAGCTAGAAATTGATTCTGGTGCAATACTGTCAGCTTGTCTCTATATTACATCAGGTAATTCAACTTGTGCAGGGTAAGTATGAAATTCAAAGGAAACAAACTCTTTGTTTAAACTTCACTGATATCAGATCTTCTAAGAACAGTGAGCACAAACAGTTTGCAGTATTAGAAGAGCTATTATCATGCACCATACAAGCCAAATCCTAAGAAAAATCCCACAAAAATATATTCATGGTACAAAAATAATTTATTATTTCTAGTAATTATTACAATTCTGAACTCAGGCTGTAATTTAAATTGAAAATAATACAGTAGCACTAAATACTATACTTTCGATAGGTAAATAGAGGGCACATCTTCAAATAAAAACCTCCCTTTAAAAAGTATATATAATAAAGGAAAGCAAAAAAGGAAAGCTATTTATGATAGTAAACCGATTTCTGCAACCCCAAAAAGATTCCAAAAATGCCTGGGTAAGCTTCGGACCAACATCTGATCAGTTGGGTGTCTTATGCACTCTGAAGAATTTGACCTTTTGCCTGTCATTAGCTTATACCATCTTCCCCCACCATGGGAAACAGCAAGGTGCCTATAAAAATTTCCATCAGCAGCACTGAAGTCATTGCCTCCCCATGTGATTTCTCTGATTCAATGGCCACGGAAAGTTCCATAAGGTTATTAAGCCCCTGTAGTTTCTAGCATCCTTCATATACCACAGAAACCAAGATTCTATGGACCAGTAAAATAGTTACCCATTATCCTCAACTTCTCTGCTACTCATGTCTTGCTTTTGACATTGGTAGGATGACAGAAAATATTTTTCCTGCCCAAAATCACCTTTCTGTACCTGTCCCTGAAAGTTTTATGAAGCTATCCATTACCATCAGCTCATACTAGAGAAAAAGAACTGACTCAGTTAATGTGATTAGGGTCATGAAACATCTGCAAAACAGTCACATTATTCCCACTTCATGTTCAGAATTACAGCTGCTTAATTTTCTAACAAGAAATGGCAGGGAGTGTTATTTGTTTGTTTTTACTACTATTGCCTGTTCTGTGGGAACTATAAAAACTTCAAAATTAACAGCTATGCAATAAAATAGTAAGTCCAGGTTTTTTTATAGGAACACCATATAGGAGAACTTTGTTCAGGCTAAACACCCAAAACCACTTAAAACCCTTCTAGATGGAGCATAATTCCACTTGTTATATAGCAACAACATGTAACGGGTAAAACTGCACAACTTCTTCCCATCACCCCTTTATGATCACTTCCCATCACTCCTTTCACAAGGAGAATCTCCTTTGGCTAACATGAAATATTCTGCAAGGCATTTATAACTGGAAATTCTTTAGTACTAATAGAATAATTTCCCTTAGCCACATAGTTTGGGTTTTTTTTAGGTGAGACTGCAGAAATCTATATATCTTAAGATGGAGCTCTATATGGACTTTCAAAAATACATATTCACATAGATGATAAAATAACAAAATGAAATATATATATATATGCACACACAAAAATTTTTCTTTTCATAGGCACTATAAATGCATATTTGTTGTGTGCACTTGCTTGTAAAAGTGCTATTGACATAAGAGTACTGGACAAATTCACCATCTGCTGGCAGGCATATTCTTATAGGGAACCCTGCATGAACAGAAAACTCAAAAAGTGTCTTGCTCAGCTTTGTAGTGATAAACATTATTTATAAGAATACATGCAGCAAAACCACCAAAATTTTCAAGTATCAATTATAATCCTTCCTTTTTAAAGTGATCTTGAGCTTCAAAACTTGAATGTAAATCATCTAATAAATATCAAAATGTTAGGCATATTAATAATTGAAAAGGCAGAGACGTAACTTAATTCATAGAAACCATATTGCAGGTGGGAAGATGAGACAGGCCTTGTAAAATAGTACTTTGTCAGTTATCCCTCTGATAACATTACTACAGGTAGCATGTGAGTTTGCTTTAGTAAAAACCAACAGCCATAAATTATCATTGTCTTATTACTAAAAATTTAAGCAGTTGCCTTACTTCAAGAAAGAATAAAAATGTAAGATAAACCAAAGATAATCTTGAAGAAATAGCAAAACCAAATTGTGTTACTGTTGCTACCATGTACTGGACACTGTTTTCCTCTCTACTGGCCAGGTTATTTGAGATACTCCATGCATAGAGGGTGTAACATTTAAGATCAAATTTACTTATTTGAAGATATTTGAGGTTACATGAAATTTCTAATTTAGCAAAGAGGTACGAAATATACTGAAAACAATATAAATTTAAGTTACACATAGCAAAATACAATGATTCCGGTACACAATTCAATTACAATACCAATGTGATTCCCAATAATATACTCACTGGCATGACACTGGATGCCTCCTATCTCCAGGAAGGAATACAGGACTGAGGCCAGCTCAAGCCCGTTGCACTCTTCAAAATTATTTTGCTAATTATCTAGTTTTTATACTCTATGTTGGGCTGAGACATGTATTTGCTCTCATATCATGCTGGTTTGGCTAACTCAGGGAGACATTCACTCTCTCTTAATGATCTCAGGGAGAACCAGTGGGCCAACTCAACTGCTGATAACCATTTATCGTAAACAAAGGCTATCCTCTGGTCTCCTTTGTGGTAAGATAAAGTCAGGTTCTTTGACACAGCTGTGGTCAGTCACAACCTGCATTATTCTTTGAGCCTTATGGGCACAACACACATCTCTGAACCTTCTTCCATCCTAGGGGTTTATTCAGTGAGTCACATTCCAAGCCTTGGTGTTTAATCAGTCACACATCACCATTTGCTCAAACTCAGAATGCACCTTGCTTTAAAAAGATATACTGTTTATTAGGAAACACTGCAGGATTTTCCTATGTATTTTGTTTTATCATCAGCTACAGTTACTACTATTTGTCTTGTTTTACATTAGTAGGCTTTCACAACATGTCAAGATAGTTTAATGACCTTCACAGTGAAAATGTGCTTACGCTGTTTTGGAGCAAAAGAGCACTGCTATCTAATTTCACCATTGTTTCCACTCATCACATTAGAAATTGAATGTATTTTTCTATATTGTACATACATTTTTGTATCTCTGGAAGGAGAAATGCTATTCTAATCCTATTTTTCCTTAACAGTGAGAAACATCCTGATAGTGGTCAGGAGATTGACTTAAAATACAAACGATAACGATCATAATACACTGGGACTTTCAATTATGCCTTTAAAAATTAGATAACTTTATCTCTCTCTCTTTGCCTCTTCTTGCTGCGTTTCAATTCATGATTACTGGCAAAATTCCATAGAGGAATTACTGGCAGCCTCATAGTATCAATCACATTAGTAACATTCCAATTATTAGTAGCATTTTGGTTTTAGCCTGTGGAGACAACCCCCAAAACCTCATTTTAAGCATGCAAACTCCTCCTAATAGCACATGTACAGACCTTCAGTTGCCTCAGAATAACCTTCACAAAAAACCCTTCACAAACTGCATGAAGCCTTTTAGGCTAGTAAAGGGAAATGCTGATCACAAGTCTACATCCAAAAACTTTTACTCCCCTTTTATAAAGGGCTGTAGGAGCATAATTCCATGTATTAAGAGAAGGAATAGCTACACAGAGGAAAGATAGACTCTCATCAATAATAACATCTTAAAAGAAAATAAGTTGGGTTTTGATGTGAATACATGTTAAGAATACATCCTCTTCCGCAAGGTACTAAGAGGTTTTACTAAGATTTCACTTCTCACAGACTAGCTCCACACCTCCCTTTATTTTTGCTGCATTTAGTTTCTGTCAGTGAGGATGTGTTCTGAGAAAAAAAAAAAAAAGTTAAAACACAATATTAATGTTTCCCCTTTGTACCTATTTGACCTTATCTGATGGTCAATACACTGTCAGAGTTTTTTTGACATCTATGAAACCATCAAAATTTTTCTGATAATAGATAACAAATACTTTGTTAAACAGAAAAAAAAAAGCTCAGGCTGTTAATAGCACCTGAAATACCTGACAAGTCTTCAGAAGACAAAATGCAGAGCTGAGCATTAACATCACTGGGAAAAAAAAAAACAAAAAACAAAAACCAAACCAACCCTCAAGACGTTTAACAACCTCAGTGTAAAAGTTGCTTATAAAAATAGGTAGTCCTAAGAAACCAGCTGCCAAATTAGAAATGGCAATTTATTTCAGAAATGTGAATTTTTAATGAATTCCTAGCAGTAAGAGAGAATATTTAAGACTCTTAGAAGTAACATGCTGACAGAAAATTTTCATGTATTAGAGAAGTGTTTTCGAGCAAATGACCTAGTGAAAGGCAAGCAACTTTATTCTGAGCTCTCTTCTTTCATTTCCATAAAGGTTTTGACATGTAGATTTTCAAGACTGGTATTGTGACATGACAATGGATTTCTCATTAAAGCACTTGTTCAACACTTGGTTTTCTTGTCTCCCAAGATGTTTTGCACAGTACACATCATGAGCTTTAAGGTGCTCATAATATCCTATCATTGTATCATCAAAATTGCATGATACAATGATAGTGATAGAACATTGTTACTATGCATATTAAGAGATTCGATACGATATCAATGGCTTTAATGTTAAAAGAAATTAAATCAAAGGCTCCCATACTGCACCTTGGGTAACAACATTTTATTTCAAGTACTTAAACTTGATATTCTTATTCAAACACATACACACTTCAGTCTTTCTCCCAGTGATGTAAACCTTAGTTACAATAGACCCAACATACAACTCAGTTTATTTTTTACATTTGAGAAGCAAAAACTCTGTGAGAGTTAAACTGAAATAATACCTCAGCCCCTTTTTTCCTATGCAAAATCTAGCAGCATTATACTATTACAAAGCTATGCACTTCTGTGGTACAACTAAATTCAGAAGTAACTCGTGTCTTGACAAAATCTTGGTCCTAATCCTCAAGATTCTAAACCTACTGCAGAAGTCAAATCCACCAGGAATCTGCAGCAGACAAAAAGGTGGCATAATGCATGATTCTTACTGCATCAGCCTGCCAATCATTTACCAATAGATAGTTACTTCTTGGGGCACCAAATAGGCATTGCCTTTTTACAAAGGAAGAAAATATACTTTTAAACATACAAAAGAAAAAAACCCTGAATATTACGTATCAGAGCCAAGGCATTCTTACTGAAGGAAATACTTAAGTTCACCTTGATCTTTTTCTCACATTATTCCTGCTTTAGGGCAGCAGTTACTGAAATTCCTAAGCGACACTGGCCTGTATGGCTAAAGCCAAAGTTCAAGGTGGTAAAGGTCCTTGTAGCGATCACTAAAAGTGAATTCTTTTCATCTCTGTAATGGCATATGTGTTCATATAACATGCCTTAACTGGCAAATATCTTTGTGATGCAAAGACTATTGAACTATTAGCTTTAAAGTTCAAGCAAAAAATAGCATTACATCTCTCATGACCACATTACCCCCCCCTCCCCCAAATTGCAAACCAGGCAGCTACAAAACTATGGGATATATCAATTAATATAGAGAAGAGGTATTTTGTCTAAACAGAAGCCAGTTCACCCAAGGGTATTCACATGACAGCTTTTGATGGAATTTGCTGTAATTTTATCCATCACAGTTCCACCTCACACTAAGATTGAGCTGTAGCAGCTCTTACAGGTAGAGTGCCAGCTCTCTTACACCCTTACCCAGGAAGTGTTAGTTGTATAGGTACCGCCGGTCTACTGGATAAGAAGTGACAGTCCTCAGCTTCTGGCAAAAATCCTGTCCCCTCCCAGCAGCCTCAAGGGCCATTTGCCATGAAAGTATCTCCCCTTCTTCCAGTCACATGATCTGAGGTGACTGGCTGACAAGGCTGCTTCTCCCACACACAGCCCCACCCAATTTACCCAGAAGTACATCAAGCCAAAATGCCCCTTCCTTTGGCTGCCATTTTAGTAAAGAGCTCCACCATTTTATGGTAGAGAGCTGCTATTTTGTTAAACTTCATACTGTTCTGTGCTCCTTTGACTGACAGCCGTTTTTTGACACTGTCATACTCAAGTGATCTCAGGCAGCCCTGTGATTGACCAGCAGGACAAGCTGCCTCTCCCAGTGTACCCCGAAGCACATCAGAAAAGGAAGCCCTCCTCTCATTACATACACAGGGGATGCCACTTTTTAAAGCATCATTCCCCATGTTTTCATACTGTTCTGTGATTGACTGACAGCCATTTCTTGACACTGTCGTACCCATGTGTTCTCAGGCAGCCCTGTGATTGGCTGCCCCTTCCTTTGGATCACGAAGTGCCCATCAGATATATAAATATATACATTTATATACTCTATACACTCACATTAAAATATGTATTTATACACAGATACATAATTTTATACATTTTTATTTAATTATAGTTTATATGATAATGTATACAATTTATATAATATAGAAACCCTTTTACGACTATCATCCTGCCTGATACACCACAAAAAAAAGCCATTGTCTTTGAATGCTAAAACCATTTGCTTACTGTTGCACCCCAAAAAATACTTGTTTAGCTGTACTAATTAATGGCCTTGTAAGTGTATATTTTCTTTCACATCCTGTGAACAATAGCACAGTCTTAGCAGCACAGCTAGCACCTGTATGACCACCCCCATGACATCCACATGTCTCTGTCATAACACTACCGCCAGCCCTTTCATCACTGGCATCCTGCTGATTACTCCTCTGCACTAGATAATAATCACAGTCTTTCAAGGGCAATACCCCATTGTTCTTACTGATGTTCTTGCTTCTTCTGCAGTAGCTGTGATCTCTAAGAGCATCAGGCTCATGCAGTCTGCGTTCCAAAGCCTGGGTCTTGTTTCTTTCACAGTAATTGGGACAGTCTAACAGAACAGTCTTGATTGCACACTCTGCATCTTATTTTCAGCATCAACCTAAGGATGAGGAAACATATATAGCACTAGCCTGCACCCCACTGAGGTCTTATAGGTAGCTCTAAGACCTCTCACAAACATGGGTGTCACGTCCCGCTCCAACGAGGGGGACAAGTGACTCAGATTCGCAAATCCCCAATTGGAGCGGACAACAAGTCTCCAAGTTCGAGCATTTATTAACTACCTACAATGCACTAATTGAACACATGATAATTGGCTAAGTACAGAGCAAGTTGTGGCGAGCAATATAATATGCTTTGCATTTCTTAATAGAAAAAGGAAAAGAGGGAGATAGAGGGAACAGGGGAGTACAGATCACCAGTCTGGGTTCCTGCACTGATCCCGCCGGTGAGGGTTCCAGGAGGCAACCGTCTTCTTCGCTTCACTGCTCTCTCCAGATGGCCGGGGGGGCAGAGGGGGTGTCAGAGAGAGAGAGAGCCCTTTCTTCTCCCCTTTGATTTATACCCACTTTCCTTGGGTCCGTCCCCTAGGTCAACCCACAGACCTACGTATCCCATGTACAGGGAGGGGTAAGGTGTTTCATGGGATGATGTCACTAGCATGATCATGACAGCCCTCGTTAGCATATTGAGGGGTGTCAACTTTAATATGCATTTCGTGGATAATGAAGCAAAGTTCATTCACCGGACACATGGCCCTTGAAATTTGCCCAGGTGCCCCAGAGAAGAGCCGTCCTGTCTCCACAGGGCTCTCTCCCCCAGATACATCGGGCAGCGTTATCAGCTTCAGCCTCCACAGAAAGCACCCTGTGACTCACAGTTTTGTCTTGCGAGTGTTTGAGGCATTTCTTCAATCAGCCTCAACTTTTGCTTTCCCAGGCTTAGTTTCTCACAGGCCTGGTTTCTCAGCTCTCACAATGGGGAAAGGAAGCTCCCAACCTTGAGCTCCCATTTAGAAAAATAATATTAATTCTGATGAGAAGCTATTAAGGGGCTCTCTACAGGGCAATTCACAACACCTATTGCAGGCAGACATCTTTCACTAGATATTTATACCATTAGTTTTCATTAGAGTGCAGATATACTAATCAAATCCCAAATCTGAGCAGTGCTCAGCTGCTCTAGAGGAATACATTAGTCTTTTTCAATACTTACAATAAGCAGTAAAAGATCTTGAGACCTTCAAACTAACAAAACCCTCCAAATAGTCAAATGTTCTATGTATTTTTAACTTTTCTGATGTGTTAGTGTCATATTGAAAAAAGCCTTTGCCTGCTATACAAAAGGCCTAAGTACATATGTGAAATAGGCCTAAAAACATTAAAAGGTAAAACTGACGTTCTTGTGCACCTAGAAAATCAGGGATAACCTTCCCCTAGGAATAATGACAAAACTGCAGGACCTTGGAGCAGTTTCTTGCTACAGATGCATGAACAGGCTTTTGATTTTATATGTCATTTCTACTCTGAACAAAAAAAGGGAGGAAAAAATAGACTGAGGGGCCATAAGCTTGTAGAAATAGATAATGTAAGCAGCTTGTCAGTTCTTTCCTCAAAAAACTGTTCCACGGTTCCAAAGTAGCTGTAATCATATGTATACTCTGGCACGTAGCAAAAGCTCCTTGAAAGCCAGCAGACTTGTTGGATGGCACTTGTGAACCTAGCAAGAACTCCCTCCTCTCACCAATACCCCTCATATTTTGTAGAAAGAGAAGCATAATGTAAAAAAAGAGACTAGATATTTACAAAGAACTTGATTTAGCAAACTGTGGTCTCAAAAAGTAACAGATAAGCCTTTCCTGTCTCCTTGTTCATGACATGATAGGAGCAAAAGGCATTTAAGACTCTGAGTGGGTTTCTTTCAGTACTTTGTCTCACAAGAAATGTGAGATTTTTCCCACTGTTTTTTGGGGTTTTTTTTAAACAAATATTTATCATGCTTTTTTTTTTAAAAAAAAAAAAGCTGCTTATTTCTAGGCCACTACTGTTATGACCTTTTGTCAGGATTCTTCAATGCAAACAGAAATAGTAATATTTAAGTCCTTAGAGATACTATACTCACGTTCCAGGTCAAAGCGGCAATCAAATGAAGTCAATCTGAAATTGTTGAATTTAACCTTTTTACTTCTTTGCATAGTATTTTTTGAAGTTTGCAATTTGGGGGTAACTTTGGGGTTTTTAAATTTTTCTTCCTCTCATTGCAAACATGAGGAACTTTTTATATTACCCTTTTAAGACTGTTCTATATGATTACAGCAATTTTACAGTGACATTCATGATGAAAGCAGTAGCTTCTAGAGTCACTTCCTAATCATATAGCTTACTCCATGTATTATTTGGTTTATCAGACTACTTCTAAAGAACAGTAGGACAGAAATAGCATCTCTTTAATTAAATATCTATTGACAAACAGAAAAGAGATTTGAGTCAAGACTTTGTGAGTAAGAAGAGGAGAGGAAGGAGGAAACAAGAGTTATATTCTTATAAAGTCAGGCCAAACCTGAGAATTAATTTCCTTCACCAATAAGTTTTGAAACATAACTTCCCTTCAGAATTCATAAGAACAAAAGCAGATTTGTTGTAACTAAATGCAACAAAATAGTTTCCCAATTAGTTATTTCAATTCCTCCTTGAACATCTTGTAGCAAAAAAAGTGAAAGCAATAGTTTAACCAAAAATGTTTTCACTTCAGTCCTATTTAAGTCCAAAATATTAAATGCTTCTTTCATTTCCACATAGAAATTAATTTTTTCTTTTTCCAAAGCCATATTTTTGTGAGAATTTAAATAAAAGTAGGTTAGCATTTGAAAAATAAATCTTATTTTTATAAAATTTTCCATGGTGTGCCTTCAAATTTTACATGTGGATCTTTTGAAAATACCTTTTATTGATAAAAACACAATTACATGTTTCCAATTAAGACATGTCTTTGTTATCTCCAGTTAATTAGAAAGATTACAGAGGGTACTTCAAATGTTAACAGTGCTAACATACTTGCATATGTGGATTTCTTCCTACCACGGTCCTAGACTGCCAGCATTTGCCTACTCTTTAATTACAAGGATTATTGGGCAGTACAGATTACACCACTTGGCCAAAGCCTCTATATTTTATGAAGCCAAAAGGGATACTTATAATGTCATACTGTTACATAAACTATTCATAAAGATACTTGATTTTTAATCTGCTAGGAAACCTCACTACCCAAACTGGGAGAACAACCTCTGTGGTGGGCGGACGCTGGCTGGCTGACTCCCACCCAGCTGCTATCTCGCTCACCCTCCTCAAACAGAACTGAGAAAGAAAAGATTAAAAAGCTTGTGGGTTGAGATAAGGATAGGGAGGTGACTTAGCAATTACAATTATAGGCACAACAGGCTCGACCTAGGGAAATTTAATTTATTGACACTTAAAAAAGAGTTGGCTGGTGAGAAACAAAGACCTGCGCCCTCTCCACAGGCTCAACTTCACTTGTTCATTCCTTGACACCTCTACCTCCTCTCCTCAAGCCCCGCAAGGGGAGGGGGAATGTGGTCAGTCCATGACAGTTCCTCTCTGCCACTCCTTCCTTATACTTTTTTCCCTGCTTCAGCGTGGGTCCTTCCCATGAGCTGCTGTCCTTCAGAATAAACCTGCTCCAGCCTCTCCACAGGCTGCAGTTCCTTCAGGGCACATCCACATGCTCCACTGTGATCCCCTCCAGGGGCTGCAGGGGATCACCTCCTCCCCTCTGCCCTCGGTGCTCTCAGGGCAGTTTCTCACCTTCTCCCCTCACCCTCACGGTCGGGCAGCGCTTTGCGGTCCCTTCCCCAGGCTTTCCCCGAGGCGCCGCCATCGTGCCCGCGGGGCTCAGCCGCGCCCTGCGCTGGGTCGGTCGGAGCCGGCTGGAACCGGCTGTGTCCGGCACGGGGCAGCCCCGGCCTCCCCGCACTCCCGCCCCGCGGCAGCCCCGCACCCCGTAAAACAATGGACACTTCTGGTTTGTGAAAGCTAAATCAGTCCCTTTCTGTCATTTCAGCTGCTCCACTTCCCCCTGGAAAAAACCCTCTGTCGAGATTAGGAATTGTCAAGATTAGGATTGTTAGATAAAGGAGTCCTACAGAAATTTTACACTGGGAAACAGAAGCTGCAATAACATCAGACTATGTACTGATTGCATTGCTGAAAATAACAGTGTTCCGGTGCATTGGGATTATCTGGTTGTTTTTTTTAAATTAAAAAGTGAATGTAGTTGGACAATGTTTTTCTTAAAGTAGCTTGTTTTTTTGTAAAAGTTGTAGTCTGTTCCAACCACAGCTATCTAATGAATTGTGACAAAATAGTGAATTTTTACTAAACTGAAAGGAAGACATTTAAAATGTACACCGTCCCCTCACCCCTGTTCCCACATTTCTCTAAGAGAAATCGTTAATACTTGTTTGCTTTAAAGAAGTTTGATGCCTTCTGTGTAACTTTTCTAAAAGGGATGGCAGAGCAAATACCATGGCACCCTCCCTCCCCCAGTCCCCTATAAATTTCTGTACCTTTGAGAAGTTACCTGTGACACATACCAGAATCCATTCCTGTCTTTTCTCAATTCATAGCAAGTGTTTGAATTTGTATTTTTCATGCCTAAAGACTATATAGGTCAAGATCCCTTATTAGTCTTTACTAATTTCACAACAAATTTTGTCTGATCCTGATAAAGCACCTTTTTAATCACAGTCTAGGAAAAAAAAAAAAAAACAAACCAAAAACCACCAAACCACTATTTCATTCCTAATTCCTTCCCCCTAACCCCAATATTCTTCTTGATTTTGGGAAACACAAAATGAATCTGTATTCTCACATGACTCCATGTTGTTGCTTCTGTTAATTTATTTCAGTTCAGGGGCCAAATCACTTGCATGCCTGATCCTCACAGCAGTTTGCAGTTTTATATTAGATTATATTTTTATCTTTTTAGATAATAATAGATTATCTATTTATATTAGATTATCCAATACATCAAACAAATAAAAACGTCATGTTTGTTTCAGGAAGTGTGTGCACCCTACTGCAGTTAAATATTGGTGACAATCCACAAACACCTCCCCCACAAAATACATTTTAAATCCTTGTGCACATGATGTTTTTGCATTCAAATTTATAATTAAATAGATTTCTTCCACATAGATGAAAATCATATAGATGAAGACCTCTAATTTGTTTTTTGTTCCCCACAACACATAGCACAACATTTTGCTTCTTATACATTTCTTGCTGCACAAGAAATTGCTTCTTATACATTTCTTGCTGTCTTTGTTGTTGTTTTCTGTGGGGTGGGTTTAAATGAGTCATCTTCAGAAGCCCTGGAAATTTTATTGCTATGGACATGTCCACTACTAAGTCAGTTTTTTACCCAGTACCTGTTTTCCTCATCACTCACTACTTTCACAACATCTTCAGTGGTGAGTTACAGACCTAGTTGCAGGCAGTTTATCATTTGCATAAGATCCCCTGAAGGGTAGCAACAAAAAACATGAGTCAGTTTTCACCTTGTCTCAACCTTTCAGACTCAAAGCCTTGGCAAAAATACTGGAGCTGGCATATACAAAGGGTAAAAACATTGCAATAATTGCTTTCAACTCAAGTTTGCTATCTCATATCCAGAATACAAGGCAAAAATATTTATATACAAAAATATGCAGTCTGTACTAGCCAGAGTGGTTGACACTGGAAGCTTCTTTATTTAGCATGAATAAGAGGAGTTTTAAAGAACTGCATTAAAAATCAGAATGGGTCTACTAGATTGCTACACAGTTTTAGTCATAGACTACTTCTGTTTGCATATTCAGAACAGCCTTCAAGGTCATGAGTATATTCTCTGTATGAAAATTTTGTTTAACACTACTTCTAGAGATGTGGGACCCTTCTGGTGTTCCTGTGCAGGAACAAATGTCTGGAACCTGAAATCAATATTAGTGCTTAGTTTCTACCACAAGATCATAAGACAGCCCCAATGTTTGAAGATATGAACTTCCATGTTACCATTTTTTTTCCTCACCTGGGACTGAAATTTTTTCAGTGTTCAGTGGTCATTACAACAGTCAAGACATTGCAGTTGTATTCTACAAAACCACTATAACCACACTATAATGTGAACAATATGAGATCTATAAAAAAAGCAATACTTTTATGCAAATTCCTTTTTAGGTTTCTATATTATCCTAAGCATTAACTCTGCCTTAGTGCTCTCCCACATGAAGTTGGATTATTCTTTGTCTGACTGAGATGGAGTTAATTTTCCCCATAGCAGCCCTCATAGCACCGTGCCTTGTATTGGCAGCTAGAAGGGTGTTGGTAACACACCAGTGTGTTGGCTACTGCTGAGCCGCACACACAACATCAAGTCTGTCTCTCCAACATTCCCTCCTCACCAGTAGGCTGGGGGTGGGAAGATCTTGGGAAGGGACATAGCCAGTACAGCTGACCCAAGATGACCAAAGGGATATTCCATACCATATGATATCTGCTCAGCCATGAAATCTAAGAGAAAGAAGGAGGTGGGATGGTGTTCATTATGATGATATTTGTCTTCTGGAGCAACGACTATACATACTGAAGCCCTGCTTCCTGGGAAGTGACTGGACCTCACCTGCTGATGGGAAGTAGAGAATAAATCTTCTGTTTTCCTTTGCTTTCATGTGCAGCATTTGGTTTTGCTTTTTTGCTTTATTAAAATGCCTTTATCTTGACCCATGAGTTTTCTACCATCTTATTTTTTGTTAAGGAGGACAATGATACAGCAGTTGGGTGGGCACTTGACATCCAGCCAAGGTCAACTCACCACACTCTTCCTAACATCCTTCTCTTTTAATCCTTTACCTCACTTCTTTTTCTCACTACTTGGACTTGATTAAGAAGACAGAGTTGGAAAGAACTATTTTGTCAGAGGAGATCTAGTTCATTAAACTGAGAATTACATTTTGAATGGAAGATCAGGTGGATTAGGGAAAATATGAATGCATAATTCAATATGAAGAACAAAACAAAGTATACACAAATAATGTATACTTCAGCATATTTATGCTAAGACATGACTGATAGGTAAAAATACAAACTAAAGTTTGTTATTCATCCAATAGTCACTACTTGTTGATCACCCTGTCATAGTGCAAAGTTAATCTGTAAGAAATACTGAGTCATACAAGGCAAAATTTGCTTAAAGCAGTGGTAGAAGTATCTCAGTACAACTCTAGTGATGTACACAGCCCAAATAAAAACCAAACAAGCCAAACCACAAAACCTCAAACCCCGAAGTGACATAAACCACCACAAAACCCCACCAATTCTCCTCTCACCCTCACCCCCACTCCCCAAATACCCAACTCTTTAAAACAACCATTGAACGTGAACGTACTGGTAACTATTTCCTGAATTTGTCTTGACAACTGTGCAAACTAAATGAATTTCTGTTGATATTTTGTCATCATCAAATAAGGCTTGATTTCACACCCAGAGGCTGGGATTTATTTTCTAAACAGAAACTTTGACACTAAAATCTTTCACACATAAACCCCAAAAGACATTTAATTAATGATTCTGATAACTGATGAGGCAACCAATGAGCTCTGAAGTTAACTATCTTCTTCAGAATTTATGTAAGTGATTAGAAAAAAACCCCTATGGGCAGAAGTGTTGCCAGTCTAACTAGTGATAGACTATTTATCACAAGCCTGAACACATGCAAACCATAACAAGTGAGCTTTTAAAAAAATGTATTGTGCAGAGATAAAGCTACTACAGTTTAAGCTTGAATTCAAGGAATGAAAAATTTCCAAAATGGAAAGAAACAATTATACTTAGCAGCACTCATATAAAAAAAAAAAAAAAAAAAAAAGAGAGAAAGAAGCTAATGCATTAAAAATGAGATCTTTGTTGAGAATTTGCTATAGAACTGCATATATTACTGAATTGCTGTGATGCAAGGGATAATGTAAAGTATAATAAGCCAGAAAGAAAAAGGGAAAAAAAAGGTTAGAAAGGAAGGTTGGTCAGACTATGGGAACCCATCTTTCAGATGTATGGTCAGAATTTCCAATAGAGATTTTTTTTTTTTTTTTTAAGCAATAAAAGCAGGATGTTCTAGAGAGTACTTAAAATAAGGCAATCACAAATTAATGGCTTTTCAGGTACAGCTAATTCAGATCTCTAAACATACAGTGAAATAGCAGAGAACCATCCTATAGAAAAACCAGGTACATTCATGACGGAAAAGATTGGATTTTTTTTTTTATAAAGCAAGTCATATCAAGTACTTTTATATATTTCTTTATACTTTCCCCACCTGAAAATTATAATCATTGACACACACAAGTGAGCATGCATATATAAAAAGAAATCAGTCTAACATCACACTCCTTGCTTACCACATACTCCCTGCGGTAAATGTGGATGGGTTCCTTGGAGGCATACAGGGTACATGATTACTGTCAGTACTGCCAAGAAGCATTCAAAGGAAAAATTAAATCTTAGTTGTAATTTACTTATTACTCATTACAAAATCTTAGCAAAACCATGCTTTGTTACATAGCATATCAGCTTTAGCTTGCGTAACACACCTGAAAAAGCTGTGAGAGAAATATGGAAGAGTGAAAGTAAATATTTTTTTCTGCTTTCATGCAGATTCACCTCATTGTATGCTCTAAGATCCACTATCCTCCTTTTCACAGGTTGCTGTATGTTGGTACTGGGTTCTCTTAAAATTTGTTACTGCTTTCTAAACCTGTCTATACTTTCTGAAGAACTTTAAAAAAAAAAAATAAAATTCAGAAGGTACTGCTCATTCTTGAGAAAAAATAAGCAAGTTTTTCACTGAGCTCTTTCTAGATTGAAACTACTAAATATGTTGAAGTGTTGTGTTTGGTGAAGGTGTCTTTCATTCTTCCAGAAAAGATGTAGAGGTATCCCTCAGTCTTGCTACACAGATGAACCCTTGGAAGTTTGTACTTCTGTTCTGGGGAGGGATGAAGCTTGAAAACACCACTGAATTTTTAAATATGGAGATACACAAAACAATAAACTAAAAGTGAACAGAAACTAACTAAAAAAAGAGACAGAAGTTGTATTACAATTTATGTGATGCTTTTATTGAGTGAACAAATGTCTAGGAAGTTAACTGTTCCAAAATTATTAAAATAGTTTTCCCTTTAACAAGAGTATACTGCCTGAAGTACAGTAATTCTGAAATAAGAGAATATGAACTCTTTAAAATATTAATGATAAACATATAAATTGCATCAGTTTTTAACACTAAGCAAAAGCAGAAGTCTAATCACAGTGAATATATTCAGAGCCAGTGAGTATATTTAGAGTCTACAATGAAGAAAAAGTCAAGTCACACATAAAAAGATGTCTGAAAGAGTCAAATTAATAAAGGACTTAAATACTTGAATTATAATGAGCTTCATTAAAGAACTGAACCTGGTATGGAGATGGGATGCAATTTTATATGCACTTTTGCTACTAGGCATAAGTTTCAGATGGTTTGAATAAAATGGGAAAAAGTCTGGGTTTGGAGACAGAAGAAAATATTTGTAGTAAGCATTGTGAACTATGTTTTATACCTGATGATAGAAAAACAGATGATGCTTTTAATATCCTTTTGATCAATAGATGTCTAGCAATAACAGTTGAAAAAAAGAATCTTAGAAACGTGATTTAATCTCCCATGATATCATCTGCATTTTCTTTGCATTCCTTCTGAAATCTAGAAAAAGTCAGGGAGAGAGAGCATTTGTACTTTTAAAGAATAAAAAGTTAAGTATTAAATTAACACAGTGTAAAGTTAGAATTAAAGTTGGTCACAAACTTAATGTACCAGTTTGTAAAGCACCTTATGACATGGCATGTCCTGAATCAGAAAATTTGGAGAGAAAGGGCAGGGCAGACAAAACTCAGTACGTCCTTGATAGAAAGATACAAGTAGTATGTTTTGTCCTGACAAAGCAACTACTTATCTGACAAATTGAAAGATTTTATCTTTTTATATCTTTGTGGCCAGGCCCAAAAGTTGTGGTGAATGGAGTTAAATGCAGTTGGCACTCCATCACAAGTGGTGTTCCCCAGTGCTCAGTATTGGGGCTAGTTCTGTTTAATATCTTTAGTGGTGATCTGGACAAGGGAATCAAGTGCAGCTACATCACTAAGTTTGCAGATGACACCAAGTTGGGCAGGAATGTTGATCTGCTTGAGGGTAGGGAGAGTCTACAGAGAGATCTGGACAGGCTGGAGCGATGAGCCAAAGCCAATTGCATGAAATTCAACAAGGCCAAGTGCCGGGTCCTGTGCTTGGGTCACAACAACCCCATGCAACACTACAGGCCTAGGGAAGAGTGACTGGAAAGCTGCTCAGCAGAAAATGACTTGGGGATGTTGGTTGACAGTTGTCTGAACAGGAGCCAGCACTGTGCCCAGGTGTCCAAGAAGACCAATGGCATCCTGGCTTATATTGGAAATAGTGTGTCCAGCAGGACTCTGGAAGATATTGTCTCCCTGTACTCAGTTCTGGTGAGGCCACACCTTGAATACTATGTTCAGTTTTGGGCCTCTCACTACAAGACAGACATTGAGATGATGGAGCACATCCAAAGAGCAATGAAGCTGGTGAGAGGTCTAGAGAACAATTCTTATGAGGAGCAGCTGAGGAAACTGGGATTGTTTAGCCTGGAGAAAAGGAGGCTGAGGGGAGACCTTTACAACTACTTGAAAGAATGTTGTAGTGAGGTAGGAGTCAGTCTCTTCTTCCAGGTAACAAGTGATAAGATGAGGGGAAATGGCCTCAAGTTGCACCAGGGGAGGTTTAGATTGGATATTAGGAAAAACGTCTTCACTGAAAAGGCTGTCAAGCATTGGAACAGGCTGCCCAGGGAAGTGGTTGAGTCACCATCCCTGGAGGTATTTAAAAGACATGTAGATGTGGCACTTAGGGACATGGCTTAGTGGTGGACCTGGCAGTGTTAGGTTAACGGTTGGACTGGATGATCTTAAAGGTCTTTTCCAACCTAAATGATTCTACGATTCTAAGAAGAACATAATAACAATTCTGTGAAGCACCACTGTCATTAAGAGAGTCCATTTATCATTAAATACCCAGTAGCTTTTTGCTACATTGGTGGACAAAACTGACACCAGAAAGACTGATCAAAGCTTGCAGATGTCATATACTCTACATCTGACAGTAATGATTCCTTCCACACATACCTTCAACTCTTACTGAAGAACTGGATTTCAAATTAAAGAATACTCTTACAGTTTTATAGGAATTAGGCATTTATGATGAACATAGATTTATAAATTGTTAGGACTGCAAGAACATTAGTGTTCCATGATTCTATATGTGTTGAAAGTGTGTTGCAAAACAGCCTTCTACACTCTCTTTAAATACAGAATTTTAGCTAGAGAATACTTTAGCAGGAATTATTTATGAGGATATTTCTGGAGAGGTAAGCTACATTACAGCCAGTACGTGTTGAAACCAAGGTAATGTGAAAGAGGTAGATTTGTAACCATTGACTTACAAATACAGATCTTAATAGCTCATCTAGGATTTTCTTTAGCCTTTACATTTTCTGGTGTTCATAATTAATAACTGTGGTGTCATTACAACAGTAATGATGATTCAGTGTTCAAAAACCAGTTTGGGAATTAATTATATTGCTTTGACTGCCATGTATAGCTTTCTAAAATGTGAACATACCTAGGTAAATCAACTGCTCATTCCTCAATGCTGCACTGAGAATATTCATGCACCAAATATTGGCATGAGTACAACCATATTACCTACTGCTGAAGATACATATCTACATTATAGATCAATTATACTGATATTTATACCCATAAGTTTCCTCCTCCAAAATCAATCAACATTTCACAAGCATGCTGGAGGGCGGATTGATATTCACAGATCGAAACACATTTCCACAGACAAAAACCACATGAATAAAGATATTGATCACACTTACACTGATAAAAACACAGAGAGTGCATTCATTTTTCCCAGTTGAAAAGAGTTATTGATTCACTGTAAACATGGTTGGCTTGAAATTGTTAAAAGGTAATGAAGTTTTCAAAGAATTAAAAAAATACTTAATGTGCACATTTATAAACAACTACACTAAATTATTAAACAAAATTTTACTGTTATTGAATGCTTCATATGAAGCAAATAAAGTGTCTGTTCTGGCTTCTGGTATAAAGAAATAGGA
Source organism: Athene cunicularia (assembly GCF_003259725.1). Lineage (NCBI taxonomy): Eukaryota > Metazoa > Chordata > Aves > Strigiformes > Strigidae > Athene > Athene cunicularia. The sequence continues at coordinate 102,482,057 of NW_020799091.1, read as the reverse complement.
AGATGATCATAGTATAAAATAATAATTTAACACTTCACCTCGGTTAGTTGAGGTTACACATCTTCTCCCTGACACCTGTTCACAGTCATTGTACTGTTATTTTAACACAAACACAGAATCTAAGTTCAGACTGAAAGACCCATGCTGTGTGCAGATTTGCCTAATTGAAATTTTAAACATAGCTACCCTATGATCTGTAAAGCAATTCCCAATCAATGAAGTGTTCTAATTGCCTCAAATGTTCTTATAAAGGGGGACTTAATTGCTATGTACTTTAGCTCTCCATTGGTTAATACATTGCCATGAAAAAAGAACAAAACTCATGGTTAGGATATTTGGATTACATGACAAAGATAAGGTCTGAAGCACAGTGAAGTATGCAAAAATTGGAAATTATAATTGAATTTGGTAAAATTTTATTCTTGCTCTGGTTATTTGAGGGTGGTGGTCTGGTATTTTAAGGGTAAGTCATATTAACAAACAGGCTGAAAAAGATCCAAATATTCAATACAATGACTTTTTAATGAATGATTAAAGAAAAAAATCTTTTATGAAACATCATAAAAGCCTTCACAAATCTTTTCTCTGATAAATATTTTTTTTGATCTGTGCTGATATAAAAATAAGTTCCTCTCACTATATAGCTTCTCTTTTGTATACTTACATCATCACAGAATCATTCATTTGTAGGAACAGATGGAGTAGTACCACAAATGGTCTACATTTTCCAGGGATAGCTGGTGTGTCACTGCTATCATCGTGAAGAACAGAGCAACAAATCACGTCATCTTTACTTTGTTTCTGCTCTCTACTGCTTGGTATCACCAGCTTTCTAGCAGTCTTCACTCAACATGGCAGTTGGCCGAGAAATACAGATTTTTTTCTTATTGTCTCTGTTGAAAAATGGATATTTCAAGACTGAGTTTACCCTAGACTGTTAAATTGCAATAGTTGGAACCTTAGTGGTCATTTGGAGGCTCAACTGATTTGCCTAGCAGCTACCAAAAGCAAAATGCTGTCTCTTTGCCCTTCTGTCACCAAGGAGAGTCTGTTAGGAAAACAGCAGCTGATGAAGAATTCCCCACACTGATGAAGCAGAAATGCCAACAGGTAAACAGAGAAAACAATTTGTGGCACTGGTCATTCCTCAGAATAATGCTACTAGGAAAAAAATATGCACTGTGAAAAAGGCCTAGCAAACTTTTCTTCCCTAGTTAGGGTCCACTTCCTAAATATATACACCAATGATGAAAGAGTTATCACAGTCTGCAAGAAAAGTGAGATATGTCCTGGAACATCAGTAATTTAAGTTGAAAGCTACTTTTCTGTTTTGTTTAGATATCTGAAGTAATTTACCTTCATGAATAATCAATTGCATTTTAATTGAAATAGAAGAGGTAGCATATACTAAGTATTGAACAGATAATCCCAAACTAGAAGTCAAAAATGTTTATTACTAGTACTTTTAAGAGTTTAATTTTAAAAATTCACATGCTTTCAGCTTTTAAAGTATGACAAGAGAAAATTCTATTCTGAATTTATTATATTTTTCCTTTAGTCTTTAATTCTAGTAAACATACTCCAATATTACTAATTCTTTTCTCAGCAGTGTATTGCAAATTGTCTAATTGTAAAAATAGACAATATGTGTCACATTCTGGGACTTTCTAGCTTTATCAACTAACATTCGTTGATTCTAATCTATTGTTCACATCTCCATGAAAATTGCAAACTATGGAAGCAGAATCCTTCAACAACCTTAAAGTGTTTTCATCAGAATTTCTATTCAGATATCGAATTAAATGTTCAGAGAAACAACATAAGTTATTCAACTTTAAGTTGATTATATAGCTTATGTTTTAAATGATTGTGAGAAGCAATTGTTTCTTGCTATATACTTATGTTAACATTACTTAATGAAAAATAAACCTTGGACCTCTGTGTGCTTCACCTGTTTTCAGCATTCAATAATACTAAAGTATCGATAAAGTTGCATCCCACTATAAATTTTAAAGGAGGGATATTTCTAGTAGCTGATGAAATTATGTTCAGAAATCTGCCTGTCATGTTCAATATTATTTAGGGATGTCAAATTTGTGAATGTGTAATGTGTGCGTAGACAACTATAAAGAATCCAGCACTTTCAAGTATTTAAAGGTATTTGTTACATCTGTGTCTCATCTGAACTCCATGTTGTGTTAATTAAAATGTTGCCATGTCAGCAAATCACAATTTTTCCTCAATCCCTTTCAGTTCCTCACATAGCATACACCTGGATGTTTCTACCCTCAGAGCATTCTTTAGGCTTTCATCCTTTCACAGGCTCAAATAAAACAAGAAGTTGATTGTTTCCTTTAAACAGACCCCACCCCAGTATCCCCAAACATCCAAAAGAAACAAGTCCCTTTCTCCCATATTTCAAGTTGTCCTTACTGACGTTATGCTTTCAGCTCAGGATTTAGTGAGTAATTAGCAGTACAACCACCAACTTCTTTAACTTTAAAAGGAATACAGCCTTATCATCGCTGTTGGCTTTGTCAATGGTCACAGAGTTCTGCCTGTAGCCATAGCTACAATACTATATAGCTACTACATACCAGTACAATACTTCTTGAAACTGACAACAGAATTCTTCGGGTAAAGGTGTAGTGTTTAAGGTGGAATATATTAAAACAGACTCTATCACCAATCAATCATTATGCATCACTTGGAGCAATATTAATTTCATACATCCTACAATTTTTAAACACAGAGTTAAAATAACAGATCCGTTAATCTTCTAAGAAACAGTATGCTTATGTTTAACTTAAGGACAACTATATTTGTGTTCATGTAGAGGGAGGATTTGCAGAGTTCCTCTGCACCCCACCATCATTTTGGCTCAACAATTTAATCGGTCACTGGTAACAACCCATATAGGCTCAAATAAGCTTAACATCAATTTCCAAGTGTTCTGGCAGTAGGTGGAATCGACTCAAAAGTTTAATTTGACAGACCTCTACAGGATTTTCAAGAGCAAACAAGGAATAAGAGGATAATCCAATGGGGTGTTCATGAAGCATACTTAAAAGCAAGTTTCAACATCTGACTATGGTTTCAGCTGCACAAAGAAAAGCAGATACCACATAGTTCTGACCTCTGACTTCACAAAAAGCTTTAAGACTGGTTGACACTTTCCTCAGCCCCAGGCAGAGATATAATTTCCTAGAAGTGTTGCAGCTCACACAGTTTTTACCTCCCTTGTTTATAGAGTTTTTCTGTTTGGAAAGCCACCCAGAATGCTCCGAGATAGTGAACTGTAGGTTTAGTCAAACATAGCATTTACTTACTGAACTGGTATTTCAACCTCTAACTGATGCAGAAAGAGTTTGAATTTTTATCTGTGAAAAAGGGCTTTATACCCCAGATAGTTTTCACTCCTTGAAAAAAACTGTTAAGTTGCAATTTTTTTTCTGAAGAAATTTCCAGAGACTCTTTTAGCCTACTGTCATATGCAAGGACTAACACTTTTTTGTTCATAAAACAATAATGAAGTCTAAATATCTAATGTATTTTCATTTTTATAAGGTTAGAGAAACCATATACAGCCCGAAGTGAAACAGCCCAATATGATTAGTACCCTGGATAAGATAGTTCTTGTTTACCAGAACTAACATTAAAACCTGAGAACTGTCAGTCCCCTGTATCTCCTGCCCATATGAAGAATTAATGAGCATACAACTTTCCCTGACAATCTCTTAGAAGAACAATCTCTTGTTCAATTAATTGATTGGAAGACTATCTTACAAGCATTGGTTTTTATTGTATATTTACATAATTTGATGTCACCTCAAGGTTTTTGTGTTTAGATGTTAGAAAAACAGTCCTTGACTTCTCTACAGTTATTCTTGTATTGGAAGGGAAGTAGGAGGCAGTGACAGACAAAAATGAAATGGCAGTCTACAATGTGAAGGCCCTAAATACTACTATGGCTTCACCAATGCATCAAATATGTAATTGAAGACTGATTAAGCTTGACTGTTTTTTTTAAAGAAAGATTTAGTTTTGATTGACTAAATTATCTCAGATAAAAATGCTGACTCTTGTTAAGGAGTCATAATTTAGACAAAAATTTATAATTTAGGTTTCCACAAATTAATATATCAGGCATGACTGAAAAGGAACTACAAGAATGCTTATCAAAGACTAATTTTTATCTAAAGGAGATTCACAAGCACAAAATGTTTTGCTAATCTTACCACTACCTAATTCCATGTCTAGGCTTTGAGGTCCTATTTCAAAGGTTCAAAGAACAATATGAAATAAATAATTTATGTATCTCATTTCAGTGTATCTCTTCACCCCCATTTTAACAGAAGAGATTTTATATTGCTTAAAATGATTATGTAATTTGAGCAATTTCTGTAAAATTACAGAATAAAGAATACAGAGCAGATGCACCTTTTCAGCAACTACTGTATTTTCTCCTGGTACACAATTAGTCCTCCAAAGTTTCCAGAATTTTTTTACATTCCAAAATACAACAAAGACATGATGGGACTTACAGTACTTCCAGTAATTTACTGATATTTAGAGTAAAATGCACAATTATAGACTTCAAGCATCATTTACCTTAAAATTCTACAAATACAGAAGTCTCAGTTTCACTGTGATAAGATAGATATGCCATTGTTTTCATAGAAATGTTCTTAGAGAAAAAGATTTTTTTCTCCTACATAGTTTTGTTATCAGTTCATGGCCTACATAAGAATCCCAAAAGTTAGAATTACACTGGAAAAAGCTCTAAAGGAAGCAACTTACTAGAATGAATTATGAAAACTGCCAAGGTGAGCTATGGAAAAAATGAGTTATGTAGAAATAACAGGTCTTGCCTGCAAAGTGAGTGAGATGAACTCAATGGATTTACCTCTCAGGTACCTGTAGTGATACCACTGAATTAATCTTTCCCATAGGGTCCATACCTGGATTTGTAGAGATAGTTATACATAATAAGAACCAGACTGAAACTGTCAATACGCTATTTGATAACTTTATTAGCTTCACAAAGACTAAAATTGACAAGGTGTGAAGAACAAACTATCACTCTGTATATCTCTATGTACTCAGAGACATAATCCCCACAATACTGCCAATATTTTCAGAGAACGTGACTCCATACTGAAAAAGAGCACCTTTACAAGACTCCTAGTAACCTCTGTGGTTGAAGATGCTTGCACAGATCAGGTCTTCACATTAGGCATTTAAAAAGCAAAATATCCTTTTTAAGGCAGGAAGAAAACAACATCTCAGACAGCTAGTCTTTTATTATATGATTTATTCCCCATCACTGAATGTTTCTAATCAGTTGATGTAGAGTCTTATTGACTTTAGTTGAAGATAAAAACATGTACGTATCTAAAAAACATACAGTGGCAACTATCTGAATGCAAATGGAAAGGGATGAAAAAGTCCCCTATAGAAGTTATTTGAGCTATAGTTTGAACATTAAAGAGAAAAATAATTAAGTCTGAGAAGCCATTTTCATTTATGTCCACAATTACAGCAGCTGTATATAAAAAGTGAGGTAAATTAGTTCATTTTTATATGGTTTATAATGCATAAAAGCTTTCTGTAAGGTCTAGATTCTTAAGATATGAGTATAGTGAATATTCCAGCCACAAATACCCGATTACTTTTTTTCCCCCCAGCAAATTAAGAAATACAGGAATAATTTCATGCATTTACAACAAAAGTGAATTCTTTATAACATTTAATTAATCAAATGTAATATGCTAAAAATCTTTCAAATCTGTTTTTTGATGGGATAACATATGCTACTCATTTTTTCTTTTATTAGTAGGAGAAAACTTCTCATCAGACATATTTTAGCACTGCTAAGATATTAATTTCCACAGTCTATCACATTGTGCTGGTTTTACCTAGGGTAGAGTTCATTTTCTTCACAGTAGTTAGCATGGGGCTATGTTTTGAAGTTGTGCTGGAAACAGCGTGGATATACAGAGATGTTTCAGCTATTGCTGACCAGTGCTCACACAGAGCCAAGGACTTTTCTGCTTCTCACCCCACGCACCAGTGAGGAGGCTGGGGGTGCACAAGAAGTTGGGAGGCAGCACAACTGGCACAGATGACCGAAGGGATATTCCATACCATATGACTTCATACTCCTCATATAACCTAAGAGGATATTGGCTAGAGGACACTGCTTAGGGATGGACTGGACACCGGTCAGTTGGTGGTGAGCAATTGTTTTTCATTCCATGACTTGTCTTCCTTGGGTTTTATTTTTCTTTATTTTCTTATTTTCCTTTTCATTACAATTTATTATTAATATTATATTTCACTTATTAAACTGTCTTTATCTCAACTCGTGAGTTTTCTCACTTTCAGCCTTCCGATTCTCTTCCCTATCCTGCTTGGTGGGGGAGTGAGTGAGCAGCTGTGTGGTGTTTAATTGCCAGCTGGGGTTAAACCACAATACACATGCAGGATGAAATCCCCAGTACAGTGATGGACATCATCATCACCACCATAATCACAATGTCATGTCAGCTTAATGGTTAAACTGAACTTAACCCTGAATTACCTAATTATCCATGCTGCTAATGAGTGCCTTTTTTTCTTTCTTTGCTGATAGTCAAAGACACAGGTCTGCAGGTTTGGACAATCAGGCACTCAGCAGGAACCTGACCTTGTACTTCAGTTCTGGTTTCAGGGACCGTGCACGGGCATCCTGGTTTGGTTGTGCCTTTGACTCAAGCATGACTGCAAGAAACAGTCATCCTGGACAGACAACTAACCTCAAGACACTGAGCTGCTTGAATTTTCATTCGGCTTTGGTGAGAAGTTACATCCTAAAGCTGGGGCAAAAGCACAAGAAGATTCTGTCACAGAAGTGCACTTGCTTTGGGTGAGGAGATCATGCTAGTTCTTACTCCACATCAGGCAAGTTCTCAAAGAACACCACCAGCACTCATATGAAGTCATCCTCATATTGCAGGCTACTTTGTCCACTTAAGAACCAAACTAAATTCTTACATAAAGCAAAACCTGAAGGCTTGACATCTTTTCTTTTTGCTGAAGTTATTTACATGTTCAGATCTTTGTAGCATAATAAAAATTCTAAAAGGGCCAAAGATCTTTGATTTAAATATACTAATGTATTTAAAAGCTATATTTTCAGTTTGTTTTTAAAGGAAGCAAAGATGATGACAATGAGTATATAAAGGAATAAAATGTTTTCAGAAGTTCAGTAAGATGAAAGATGATGATTTGAAGTATTCACCACACAACTGTCTTTACTCAACTGATTGCAGTACCAGCCTTAAACATTTATTTCCATCTTTACAGTAAAAACATGCAAGTCTGCAAGCAAAACATATCTGAAACAATAAACTGATTCTGACAGGGCATGCAAGAACTTGTATGGATCAGAGCCTCAACAGACAATGTGAAAAATGAAAACAGAACAATAAAAAAAAGTTAGTAAATGTAATCCTTTGCAGAAACTTAGCCTCCTGATTTCACACTGAAATCAGTTTCCTTAAAGCTGCAGTACATAAGTGTTCAGTGCTGAATGCTGTAAAAGAACAACGTTCCCACTGCCCAGCTGATCACATCAACTGTGGATTGGAAGGAGGTGGCAAGAGGCTGAAGACAAAGGACTTCAAAGTATTAACAACACAATTCGACAACAAATTTATTGAGCACAAGACTGTAGACCAGTGCAGAAGACAAAACCCCAAAAACTTCCAGTAGCTTCTGTCCTGCTTTTTAAATGTGTGCTAGCACAGACAAAAACATGAGAGATTCCAGTAAGTTTTCATTCCACCTAGGGCCAGTTGCCCAGAAGCATGTCCAGATAGCTTTTGAATATGTCCAAGATGGGAGACTTTATACGATTATTTTCTTGGAATATGACCCTAGCTATCTTCAAGTGCATGTTATCATTTTTTCAGTAGGCGTGACCAAGTAACCTCCCAATTCCATAGATGCTTATGATCGTAGTGGTATTTAGATTATTTTACTCATTAAATTACTTCCTATATGTTACATTATGTACTGAAAAATCCTCATTACTTTATCCATCAGAAAATTCAGTATTTCACATTTATTTTACAGTGCTAGAGCTATTTTTAATACCAATTTATCACCTTACTGTATTTGAAACAACTCTGTGTGTAAAAATTTCATGCTGTAATTCTATATAGAACACAAACAACGCTGAGTGCACCTCAGGAAAACAACCTGCAGGAAACCTATAACGAAACAAGTATTCTTTTCCTTCTATAGCTGTCAAAAATAATGTCAATGTCTTCAATATTTTCAGCTCATTAACTAATATGATTATGATCTCAACCCATTTCCCTGAAAGGAGGGAAAAAAAAAAAAAAGAGTGTTAGATTGCCAAAACAGTGACATATACATACAAAAGAAATAGTGACTAGCAAAAGCTAAATGTGTCAGAGAATGTATCAACCACACTAGTTCAATAAACAGATATCACATTTGCAGCTGGTTATATCGTGGTTTGAGAGGATTCAATGTAGGCAGACCACATTACTCAAACATATAGTTTTCTTATAACTGTCATGCTCTTTTTGTTCATGTTTTCCAACACAAGAGTCCATTTCTCATTCTTATACACAATTTACACCAAGAATTACTGTGCTATGTTTCTGAAACAAGAGGATAGAAGACACTGAATAATAAAAATCTGAAAGCAGTAACTTCCCTTACTGATTATTGCTGAAAGTCAAAGATCAGAATTAAATTAGCTTTGCCTATCCCAAAGTTTTTCAACATGAATGTCTAGACAAGCTGTTTACACATGAGGAGCTCCTGTCAATTTTGCTATGCTCCTTTGACAATCTTATTATAATGATTTTTAAATGTAACTGCAGGTATTAATTTCATAAAATTGAAAATGGAAGAATTACAACATTAGTTATTGTCTACACTCACATTTCTGTATCTTATTAATTTTTTTCTGATTGTCTCTTGAAATAATTATGCATGAAGTTTCTGTCTTTGCATTATAAATACTTTTGGATTGTTATTCCCTGCTCCTGAAAAATAAATTTTATATGGTTATTAAGACATTTAACAGCGTGTTGGTCTTGGCTGGAATAGAGTTGATTTTATTCATAGTAGCTGGTCTGGGGCCGTCCTGGGTTTGTGCTGAAAACAGTGTTGATAACACAGATGTTTTAGTTACTACTGAGCAGTGCTCACACAGGGTCAAGGACTTTTCTGCTTCTCACCCCACTGGTGAGGAGGCTGGGGCTGCACAAGAAGTTGTGAGGGGACACAGTCGGGACAGGTGACCCCAGCTGACCAAAGGGCTATCCCATACCATATGGTGTCATGCTCAGCATGTAAAGCTGGGGGAAGAGGGAAGGGACATTCAGAGTAATGGCATTTGTGTTCCCAAGTCACTATTACACGTGATGGAGCCCTACTTTCCTGGAGATGGCTGAAAACCTGCCTGCTAATGGAAAAGGGTGAATTAATCCCTTGTTTTGTTTCTCTTGTGTGCATGGCTTTTGTTTTATCGTAAAACTGTCTTTATCTCAATGCACGAATTTTCTCACTTTCACCCTTCTCATTCTCACCCCCATCCCACCGGGGAGGAGTGAGAAAGCAGCTGGCTGGTGTTTAGTTGCCAGCTGGGGTTAAACTATGACAAACATACACACATCAGACAAAGGAGGTACTCGGAAAAGATAGGTCAGAATTACTTTCTTGTCTGTGATAAATTACCTGCAAACAAACCCTTGACATTTGTGCCTGAATCAGTCAGTGCTAGCAGGAAAGAAAATCCAGTGTCCTACATGTATCTATAATACTTATATATCACCCCCACAACTGATGTAATTATTAATGTTAGACAACCATCCTACTGAAGTAGTTTAATTTCGTTTTGATGCATTTCTTTTCCATTTTTAGCTGCATAAGAAAACATGCAATGCAAATTTTTCCTCCCTCAAAAGGGTATGTTTTATAGTGACAGTATGTTAATTTGTAAAAGATCGGCAGAATTGATAGGAAACAGTGAGTGGTCTTGGATTGACTTGTGAAAGGTTTTGAATACATGTTCAAAATTAGGTTATTAAGCAGGAACACAATTTAAAGAGGTCTTCTAGACAGTCCTGAACTGGGGCAATATTAATCCCAGCTTTGCTATCAACTTGCTTTGTAGGCACAGGAAAATGGAACTCAGCTATTTCTTTCTTTCTTCCTCTCCCCTCCTCCCAGACAGCAAACATGGGCTTAATTTGCAGACATGCATCTCTTAAAGCACATCAGACTGTGTGAACTAGTCAATATGAAATACTATGAAAATATTAATAAAAAAGTACACATGCTAATTTAAATATGTGAAAAAGAAATACAAAAGTCTAACATGCAAGTGAAGCCTCTGTGCATCAAAAACCCCACAAATGCTACTATTTAGACATTTATTCTCAAAATATTTCAGTTTTAGTGAAACAAACAGAAAATAGAAACATCATAACAAAATTATACTACAATGGAAGAAACAGTATAAAAATTTGAGCTAACAATTCACTTTTTAGTAATAAAGGGAAAGTTATTTTGTCAACCATATAATAAATTTTTATGTGTTTTCATTAACATTCAGCAAGAATATAGAGCACAATAGAGGTCAGTTTAGCTTTTCAGTTTTTTGTAGGGCAGAAATTTCAGGTTATAAAAGCTGCCATTTTTCCTCCTCCTATATCAGAGTTTCAAATGAAACAAAACCCTAGTAAATTACACACATGAGAACTGCCTCGATTTCTCCCCTCCATCCATCCCAAAGGTGGCTACATCTCTATTATATCATTTCAGGCTTTTCAGAATATTTTTAAATGTTTTGCAAGAATGTGAAATGAAACCATTTTAAAATGTCAGTTTAATTTAAAAGCATTAAAAAAATTATTCAATTGTCAGATCATTTTTGCTTCCCTCAAAGTTATATTCTGATGAAATTACCCCAAATCTGTAAAGCATTTTTATTTCTCTTGAAAAATGGAAAAAGTTTATTGTTCATGTCTACTTCCCCTGACAAAGCTAGTCTAACCTCCTCTTCCTTCAATCAGGTCCTATCAACAGAATAAGAATTAAGACTATTAGTAGTAGACCATTAAATCCAGTCACATTTGATGACAAAACTGATATAATCATTTCCCCATTCAGCAGTTTCTACTCCTGGTTTTGTGTCATCAGGATGTAAAGTTTTAGAGACTCCAGGTATGCAAAATTCAGCCTGTCCCTAAGCCTTTGGAAAACTATGACATGATCTTGCCTCATCCAATTGAAGGTACTGGGAAGCTCAGCAGAATGCACTCCCAGGACAATACCATCTGTGGTGGCTCAGAGGGATCTTGGCAGTCAGCAAAGGTGATTCCTGACAACACCCTTATCTAAGTCCTCAGACTAACAGAACAATCATAAGGTGAGATGGCAGCCAGAGCTGTGCAAAGCAGGGCACTCACTGTCACACCAGTCTCTAACTAGTTATCCAGGAGGAGAGGAAGGGCACTGTCCTGTTTACAATTACTACCAACTAATCTAAATTTGCATTCACTTTTGACATTTATCCATGGTCAGTGAAACATGCTCTCAGGACACATATGCTCATGCATGATTTTGTATTTCTTAAAGAATACCTCACTAGAGAGGAAAAGAGTTCTTTCTAGAGCTTCTTCCTCTCTGATCCATTGGCTACATTCAGACTGAGAAATCAAAAAGCTTTGCTAACAATCTTCGTGTAGTTTGCAAATTAGCCAGAGTTCCTTATTCTGTTAGTTACATATTCATACCACATATAGAGGTACTTGATATCTGAAATTTTATGATATTCACAAGATCCACAAGTCCCAGTGGTGTTAAAGCTACATACCACAACATATTAACAGTTTTAACAGTATTTAACAAAGTTATCTCAACCACACATAGAAATCACAAGGCATATTTATAAATTAGATGAAGTATCATTCAATCAAGTGCTGCCATTTCACATACTAATTTAAAACTGCTTGCTAGAGCAAATTGTCTAACAACCAGTCTAATTTTAAGAATCAGAAATAAGACTACAACTTCCTCCCACTGGGAGTTTGTTCCTAAGTTTGCCCTTTTTTTTAATATAAATTCTCCATTATTGTTTTCTTGTCCCCTTAATTTTCCTTCCTATACTAAACACCTCTCCCCCTCTGCCATATGGAAATCTGAATCCTTCCTACACTTCAGTTTCTAGTTTAGGGCATGAAAACCTCTTCAAATTTTTCTTGTGGATAGAGTCTGGTTTCATTTGTCTTGTGACAAGTTTGCCCTGTCTGAATTATATTTGAGACCATGGCAGTGCTTGTCACCTTCCTCTTTAGCTGCCTAACAGCCCAAGTCATTCTATCTTCCAGCATCTTACTGAGGTCCAGAGACTTCCAGCTTACTGCCAAGTCAAACAGCATTTCGGTTAATACAAAGAAATACCAAATATATTTTATTCCTTGCTCTTCTAGCCATTAGACATTTTAAAAATCTCAATATTCAGAAATCAGTTTAAAATTTGGATTTCAAATTGCAAATTTCAAATCTAGATTTCAAAATGTGTTTAAGAGCATAATTTAAATTTGAACAGTAACATACATTTGGCTTCCATATTTCTATTAAACCATTCTCTTAAGGCTGCAGCTGCTTTAACTGTGTCAGCTCTAGTTTTCTTTTAATTTGTTCTGAACAAATTCTATTGCTGATATGTACCAATGAATTATCATGTGATTAAAGGCTGTCCTGGAGCAGTTCATACTGGGTGTTATCAGACATCCAAGTACATTCCTTCTCCAAAATTTTTTTCCATCCTCATTGATTTGAGTTTCTACCTTAAGCACAGCCTACAGCTGGCTTAACTCTCCTTAGCATGTTCTTTAAATTTCCTTGAAAGTAGTCTTTCCAAAATGCTCAGAATTTTTCAGGCAGGTGCCAACCTGATGTGTTGAAGTCTTCAGCTACTGAGAAAAAGCTAGCTCCAGCCTTTAACTTTATACATTAATACATCACATAAATCTAACACAACCTGCCTTTCAGGAAGCTACATCGGCTCAGCATTATACTCCTGCATTGTACAACACCTAAGCAGCTGAAAGGGTGGGCACTGATCTTCTCATAATGAGGACTATGCATGAATTTTCTTTGTCTATCACTGAAGGGATCATACAGTTTTACCTATAACCTCCTTTGTTTAAGCCATCTTGCTTAGGAGAATGTCTAAAATATTTGTCTTTCAAATTATGAAGCTTTTCCCGATTTTCTTTCCCAGAGTTTTTACTTTACTATATTGATAACTAGCTTATAAAGGTGATTTGACTTTGGTAACTGAATGACTTTTGCATTAATAGCTTTCAATATTTAATTATATTTAATCTTTTACTCTGAAAAAGTTAAATGCTCAAAGTAAACTGTTACTGTCAGTGGACTGCTCTAATGTCTCTAGAAATTTTTCAAACTTCTGTTTTTCCTGTTCACTTTAGTAGATAACTTGTCACCTTTTGGAACTTTCAAAGACCTGCATGAAGCAAGTGCAAGAATTAATCTCAATTTCTATCTGGAACCTCTTCATATAAGCTTTTAAAGCACTTTACACATGTATTGATCCAAGTTGTAAATCCACAGCATTCAGAAGTAAACGTCAGGAAAACTAATGATGTTCAACAGGCTATAACCAGTATAAAACTTCAAGCAGCAATCTGACAAGGTTTGGTATAAAGTACTCTACGGACTCGATAAGTAAAAGTGGAAAAAAAAAGCCTAAAGAATATACCACTATGAAAAAGGAAAGCAATTATTCCTTGTAAAGAAGCCAGCACTTTATATTTTAAAAACATTTTTTTACTCATACATTCATGCTAAATATCAAGCATGAAATTTATACATGCTGGATACAAGGTCAACATAATTTTCTTAGCCAGGTAGAGAAATTTCTCTGTGTCACCAACAACTAGAAGAATACAAAAACGCGCGCGCACACACACACACAACTTCTGAAAAATAGTTCTGAACCTTCTCTGAACTCAAACTAGAAAGTACAGGATTTTGCACATTCATAGCCCACAGTAAGTATTTCAGCCCTTGGCAAGGTTTGAAAACAAATGGCATTGTAACATCAGAGTTTATTTCATACTTATATGAGTGAAAGTTAACATACATTTCACAGGAAGTATTTAGTAGGAGCAACAGGAAAGGATCAGGGAAAGACAGTTCATCAGGACTTTGGCTAATGTAATGGAAGATCTCTAAAAAGTCAGAAAGGTCAGAGGGCGCTCTGCCTTCTGACTGAATTCATAGCCATAAAATTTAGTGATCATTAACAGCTTAACTGCTCAGGTAGCGCTTGTATACAACTTCAAGAATGTTTGCAGAAATAATGGTAGTTTCATTTACAGTGAAGAATCTGATGAAAAATAGCTTAGTTTATCAGTGTCACTACTACAGGGCTCTGATTTTATTTATTCTAGAGAGCAAAGTGTGCTGGTTCCATTAAAAATAGAAAGACAGGTCATTTAGTTACTCCATGCAGTTCAGAGCAAGAAAGGCATCTCTGTTATAGGAATGTAATTTATCTTCCAGTAGGAAACCTTGTAGAGCAGGAGATGGCTGAACAAATACTGTTTGAGAAAGCAGCATCAAAATAAATCACAATAACCAAAAGCATAGCACTAATTGTAAACAGAGCATACACTTTGCCTGAACACACATCCTTTAAGTAACTGCCAGCAGCTTAGGTCAGTCAAACTTGGAGGGAGTTTTTTTCTTCCTTTAAACCAAATACACAGGGGCATTAAAAAAAAAAAAAAATCCATAACAGAAATATATTTGATTTTTACTTAACCTAATTTCTATATTTATTCATTTTTATGAATGCCATACTGGAAATTTAATATTATTTAATGTATCATATTAGGAAAACAAAGTTCTAGTACATTTTTTAAGTATAAAATAAAAAATTTAAATCCCCTCATGAATGCTGCCCTAATACAATAACATACTGCCAAAGCATGAGCTCCCTTGACGTTTAAAATTTCTTTCGCAGTTTCAGATTAAGTTCCAGATTATTTTGAGCCAAATTTATCTTGCTTTTTTTCATGTAAAGAAATTACAATTTTCACTCAAACAGTAAAGTTTCCTAAAAAATACCATGCCTCCTCAGTAAATAAATGAGACTAAGATCCACCTGAACTACACAATTACTCAAGAGCATGGATCAAGGAGCATATAGATCCATACAGGGTTTAACAGAAAGCATATACAAGCTCTGCTGAGGATACAAAAGATAATGGAACTGGGATGGTGAAGACTGTTCATGACCACATAACAGCCTTTTAACTATTCATCATTCATTAATACGTTTTGAAAGAGATAATTTGAATACTCACTCAAAAACATTAAAATTATTGTTTATAGCAAATAGTTCCATTCTGTATGCATATATATAAATATTCATGTATATAAATGTGTGTGTATATACACAGAGAGAGGGAAAATATGTTTACACTTCAAAAATTACTTAGGCAACTTAAAGCAGGCACAAGCCATCCTATTCATATAGACAAGTGCTGTCAAAATACATAGAGTTTTGGTTATTCATGACCTTAAACCAACGTAACTTCAGAAGACATATGGCAAAAAACATAAGGCCAAATTTTGAACTGGTTTATACAATGGAGACTCACTCCAAATATTGAAGTTGCAAAGAGGTGTGGAATTTAGCCTGTTAGGTGTCTAATTTTAGGATAGGACTATAGAACAAGGGCAAATGCATTTTGAGATGCAAGTATAGGTTTTTAGTACATGCTCATGATAATTCCAGTTACTTCTAAAATAATTATTGTGAATTTTAAACTGAGCAACTTATTCTACCCTGCCACACATTTTTTCCCCTCACATTGTCCAAGTCCCTTCCTGTTTTCCATGCCCTAATTAGAGGCAGAATGCACTGGAGTGTGAACAAGCACAGATGGTAAATCAAGCACAACAGAAAATTGAAAAACTTCCCATTCAAAGCAGGCCATATTAGCTTATGTTTACAAATTGTACAAAGTGGAACCATATAAATAGTACCTTTTTTTCCCTACTTATGGCAAAGTAAAAAATCCAGTAAAACAAAATTTTATAAAAATTCTGGATTATAATTGAAAAAAGTTGAAGCTCAGATAAGAGGGTGGGTACAAGACTTAAGGCAAGTTTATTTCTGCAAGGGAATTCTTTAAAAATTCCTGGAGAAAACAGAGAAGTTATAGGGCCAAATAATTATTTAATGTTTGCTTTAGAAAATTTATGTTTCAGTTCAGGTACAGAACAATATAGCATATGAGATGCAGGTGGTTTTCTCTGGAATTAGAAGAGGAAAAACTTTCACTAGAGTATTATTTAAAAGAGGGTACAACAGAAAGCACTAAAAGGACACTCTTGTCTAAAATGCCAGCCTTCAACTCTCCAAAAATATCTCTCTCCTCCAAAAATCTAGAGAGAAGTAGACCTGTTTTTAAGTTTTGTCTAAATTTAGTTTCAGGACCAGAGATTCTGCAAGCAGAGGACAGGTGTTTTTGCAACAATAACATTGGATTCCATGAGTGACCTTTCTGCTAAGTAATACATTGTTGTGAATGTTAGGAATGATTCATAGATCTGAAACATTTGAGAATCAACTCATAATTAAAAAAGTGTAGGCAAGCCCTCAGGTCTCTTTGATAAAATAGAAAGCTAAATCAGTATAGCCAACTCTCAGATGGTGAAGAAGCAGAAGTTTTAATTAAACATCCTTTATGACCTGGTGCCAACTCAGTTTTTAATTCAATCTGCTATAGCTGAACTGAGTTTGCAAAGGTAAAAATTGGCAAAATTAGAGAGGCACAGAGATAGGCACAGAAATAGGTTTAGAAAAAGCTGGTTCCTTTTAAGTTCTTCCACAGCAGTCTCTGCATATTGTAGACTACAGATTATCACATAAGCTTCAGCAGTTGTGAAAAGTAAGACTGGAAAGAAATCTTGGAAAAGCTGGAAAGGGAGCACATCTAGGTTGTTTTCTGTTCCTATCTTTAATTCGTCTATTCCTCTGAGAAGCAAAGCTAAACTGATTGTTACACAGACACACAATGCATAGCACGCAAAAAAATTAACAAAACTATGATCTCCAGGACCTACAGGGGGAAAAAAAAAACCAAACAAAACACAACACACACACAAACACAAAAAAAAAAGACATCCCATTAAAATATAGCTTGTTTCCCCTTAGAAATACCCTCTAATATTTGGTAAGATGGGCTCGGAACACAGGTTAACATGGTGACAGCTGTCTATATAATTAATGGTTTTTGTTTTTAATGATTGTAAGAAAAATTCCTCTTAGGCAAATTCTTGCATACCCAGTCTCAGGACAGAGGGCAACATCGATAGCCTATCAAGGCTTTTTAAGGGTGACAAATGAAGAATTTACCTTAATGAGTAGAATAGTAGACACTTTTGTAGTTATGTATTTTATATTTACTATGGCTCTTAAGTATCACATTCTTTCCTTGTTTAATGAATAGATTAGCCAGTGATATTCATGTTATTTCTATACATCACCATCAAACAGACTGCAAACTTTCATGGTCTAAATGTCAGTGATTATATTTAATGATTGTAGTGTCAGGGTCCTTACTCAGACAGGTTTCAATAAATAAAGAATAGTACCTGTCTCTCAGGAAATTATGTTCATATAGTCAACACCTCTGCCTAGCTGAAAGCCAGCTATTGATATCAGCATCTCCTTATTCTGTACCAGGCCCTCAGTACACTAAATGAACTGTGACACAAAACACTTTCAGGAGTCAGTTTCATGATGTAAACTTTTTTCATCCATTTAACATTACATTGTAATGGTTAGCTAACCTTCAAGATAATAATGTGGTTTAGAATACTTATACCATGAAGTTTATAGAGAAGAAAAACAAAGTAAATCAGACTCTATTAAGATCATGTACTTGAAGTATAATTTTATATTTCCAATAGAAATCAATTTGTGCGATCATACACTACATGAAAAATCTCAAGAAAGTTTATAAAATCCTATACAATTTAAATCATATCATTTATGGCTGTGAAGTCAAAAAGACTGATAGCATATATTTTTTAGATGCCATAAACTAGGCTGCGGAATCTCGCAACTCCATGGCCAGAGAAGTCATAACACCACGGAGGACAGTAAATTTTATTTAATCAAAAAAGATCTATAATTTAAGCTTAATTCATCTAAATATTTTTAAATGAGTTTTCAGTTATATTATTCTTTTTTATTCTATTTACATTGAACTTCATCACCTTGAATAGCTTTTCAAGTAGACATGTATTTTGAAAAATTAAGATACAAAGAAGCATTGCATTTATTTCTAATGAAGAAAAAGCTTTATTGTTTGTATACAATTTGTATTACTGTATTTTTTCTACACATTGATTTGCAAAGGTGGTGTACTTTGATTTTACTATATCAATACAAAAAAAAAAAAACCAAAAAAACATTAACTTCAATTCCAGTTTTCAGATAAGTGGAAAGTTTTCCTGTTTTGTTGCTAAAGCAATCTGAATTCTTCTGAAAAAGATTTTGTGATACTGTAGCAACAGCAGTTTTAAAGCTGAATACTTTGTTAGCAAACATTGTTTAGAAGAGGGTGTAGTAACGGAGTTTAAAAAAATTAAAAATAAATAAAAAACCCAACATAAGATACTAAGATGTATTATAAACCTGTAGAAAGGGAACATAAATCAGTTCTACCTTTCTACTAATCTAATTTTCTCTCCAGAACATAAATTCAGAATTTTTGCTTAAAATTCTCACAATTACACTAGTAACTAGTTTCACGGTAAAACAGAAATCCAGTTCTGCACCATTTTACATTTTCAGTGCTTTTCATCAATTTTTATTTTCTTACCCACCATATGCAAAAAGAATACTGAAAAGAAACTGAGGACATACAATCAGAAAATTTTATCATTTTTAACATTTTCTCTTAGTATTGATCGTTACCCAAAGATCTGTGACTAGTTCCTGAAACTAGGAAAAAACAAAACCAGAATATGAGGTAATATTATCATAAATAACCCTTAAGGTCTAGACAGAAAGACAAAACTATTCCCTTCTCTTAAGACCAAGGAGCAGATGAGGTGTTTACTAAGATTTTAGTGGAGCAAGAACAAGCGTCACATTTAATTTTCTGTGAAACTGTGGTAGAATTTTATTTCCATAAGATAAATGACATGCATTAGTTATAAAACACATTTTATAAGGTCTTTTGACAAGTTTGTCTTTATGTGAGAGATCATAAAGAACTGGTTTGGTGTCTGCCACACCAGCCCTGTAAAGGCTCGAGCTCCTTCACGAGTGCAGAAGGGTGATTTAGTGTCTCAGGCATCCTGAGGGAGAATTGTTGGGCAACCACAACAGCAGACCCTCAAGCCCCAACAGCAGTGATGTGAACGACAACCTTGTGGAACAGCACAGTTGTTCCAGAACCTATGAAGTATCTGTTATATCCAGGTCTTTGATCTCACTTCATTCTACAGTACTAGGAATCCCCAGGACATAGAGCTGTAACAGATTTGTGCAAACACTTTTTTCCTTCAAGTTTTTACTCAGAATACCACTCAACTCAGAAAAATAAAGAAGTATCACAACCAAGTAAGTGCAAAACTGAACATATTAAAGTATTTGTGAATACTTTAAAAGTACTTAAAGTTCATCTGTATGAAAATTGACTGAAACAGAAATATCTGATTTGAAATTAAAATTGAAAACTAAAAGGAAAACATTGTTTAAGACCAGACAGAAGCCTCAAGGATCATCTAGAGTAGATAGAAGCCATAAGTTGGAATATACTGAAGAGAGTAGACTTAAACTGATATATATTTATGATAATAAATTTTATCCAAAAATATTTATAGAACAAAAATGCTTGAACACAATAAAAGCTATTTAATATTAATTTGATGTGTAGATCTAGACACCAACAGTTTTTGAATAACAACTTAAGAAATGATCAAAACCACCTTAGAACATCAGAACAGAAAACCTATTAGTTTTGCAATATAATATTTTTGTCAAAGGAGAAGCTGACATTGATCTACATATATTAACAGATATTTCCTAAGTTTCATTTTCAACCTAACATGCATAAATGTCTTATCGATAAGGTAGCAATGTTCCCTACTGAGGAGGGAAGGTGGAAAAAGCACACTTCACAGCATTCAATGTAAACCAAAAAAATAATCTCAAAAACAATTTTTAATACATAAGTCAACCAGAGTGATTTTTCTTTTCTGGAACAGTTTTGATCTTTTGATAAACAAATCACTATTTGGATCCTAATTCATTATACTCTTCCTGATATGAAAGAAAATAAAAAGTGGGTGGGGTGGGTTTTTGTTAGGGTTTTTTTGTTTTTATACGTTCCCCCTTCACTTCCCAGCACCCATAATGAAAATTATACTTTTGCTTAACAGCTCCAGGCTAGTAAACCAAGAATGACAGAGAGGTATGGATCCTCTGCTTAAATAGAGACAGGAATTCACAACTTCCAAATCCTCTAATCTGAAATTAAATCATCTAATTTAAGATATATTATGATGTATTTTCAGACAGATTGAGAACTTTGTTTACAGAGTCTATTCCACCTGTCTGAAAGGGGCTACAACAGACAAATTATCATTAACAGGAACTGAGCCTGCTCTTCAACTTCCCATGTGAGCCCCAACATATGTTTCTTTAGGTCTACAGTATATCCTAAATGATGACCAGCAAATTCTAGACAAGTTCTACTGCACTAATCAAATATAACTAGGAAAAGCAAGTTTGTCCATGCCATAACAGGAATTATCTACATAAAACTTATCAAGCTATACACATACCTACTCTACAGTGTTTAAGGGCATACAAATCAAACTGGAATCTTTCATGAACATTATGACAATATTCAAAATGAACTTCTCATTCCCAAATAAAAAATGGTTGAAAACCTGAGGAAATTAGAAGAAAAGCTTCAAGAAGTGGAACAATTAGATCTTTTTCTAATCCAACTCCCAAACTTCAAAATATTTAAATAACTGAAGGGAAAGAAATAAGAATTGTTTAACATTTCCTTCCTGTCACTTAAATACTTGTAGGAACACCCACATACACCTTAGAATTAGGCTGATAAAAGTAGCAACCATGTCTTACCCCTTATAACCCTTAGTGACTAGGCGATCCCAACTGCTGTCTGGTTTGGATGATAGGGTGAGTGAACAAATGGCAAAAGAATCCTGTTGTGACCAGTCTGGAGGTACTGTGTATCCTTCACATAGAATACCTCAGGAAAAAATACCTTAAGGACTAAAGAGGATAACGGTGGGCCTCTGGTGTAGCCACTGGGGATGCAAAGCTTAAACAGCTGTCTACCTGTTTTGCCAATTATTAGGCCTAGCATAAAGGACACAGCCAGCATAAAGATGAACCAGTAACCAAATTGTATTTGATACAAAAGGGTCAGTACATGGGTGAGCGCTGGGAGTACAAACAAGTCAGATTATACGTAATTGACATCAATCCCACTGACCCCAACAATGACACCACACAACCAACAATGGGTGGAATAAATGGTGAAATGCAGTTTCCCATAGAAGGGACAGGAGACAACTGAGTCAACAAGCCAAACACATAAGACCAAGGAAGCCACATACCAAATCTCTACACAGCCCACATTTACAAAGGCCAGACCTGACTGGAGCCCAGTCCCAGAGAGGCAGGAGGTCCTTCCCCAACAGAGAACTCTGCAAAGTGCATCCACCTCAGACAGACACTGCCCCTTCCTGCAGGTGGTCCCAGCTTTTATCCCTCAGTGGGACACCTGACCCTTGTTTACTTACTGTGGGACACCTGGGGCTCATTTACCCAATGGCTCTCCCTGCCAGGCCGGCCACACCCTGGAGAGAAGCCTAAAGGCAAACTCACCCCCCCTTTGTGAAGGGCTGTGGGAATCACCCACATGTCAGCCTTAATTTGGGGCTTGGGTTTGAAACCCCAGCATTTCACTACCTTGGCCAACCTCTCAAATGATCCTTGTGTTAAGGGGAATGTGTGCATAAAAGAACAGCAAGTGCTGACTGCTACCATGACGTTGCACTGGCAGCCATATCTCAGCAAACTGCAACTCCGTGGTTCCTACCCATGAGTTGATTTGTCAACCTGAGATCTGAGGAGTTATCAACAAGAGTCAATGACTCTTAAAAAGTTCCATTTGGGGTGCTAAAATGGGTTGTAGTGGGGTTGACAACAGCCAGCAACTAAGCACCACACAGCCATCTCCTTACCCTCTCTCTACTTTGGGATGGAAAGAAAATAGAAAGAAGAAAAAAAGTCTCAGATCTAGGTAGACAGTCTGAGTGAAGGAAAAGCTATACAAGAAAACAAAGAAAGAAGATAAATTAATTCACTACTTCCCATTGGCAGGCAACTGTCCAGCCACTACCTGGAAAGTAGGGCCTCAGCACATGTAACAGTTACTTAGGAAGACAAATGCTTAAGCACAAACATCCCTCTTTCAATCTTCTATCCCTGAGTTTATTCCTGAGGGCGATATCATGGAGTTTGGAATTTCCCTTTGGCCAGACCTGACTGTGTTCCCTCTTAACTTCTTGCCCACTCCCAGCCTACTCACTGCAGGGTCAGAAAAGGAAAAAGAGAAAGCCTTGACGCTGCTCAGCAACAGGGAAAACAAACAACAAACAAACAACAACAACAAAATTCGATGTCTTATCAATACTCTTATTCACAAATGCTGAACACAGTGCCATAGAATTTTCTATGAAGTTAACTCTATCCCAGCTAGACCTGGTACAGCTGCAGAAGTAGAGTTCTGACAATCATAGAAGTCTTCACAAGAGCTTGTAGTAACATCTCAGTTATAAGTGAATTCTGATATTCACCACAACTTTTAAAGAGATCAATATTTTAAAACTTACTTGAACAAATCTGTGCAGTAAGAGGCTGGAGGGATTAACTCAAGGTCCCAGCTCACACATAGGATGGAAATTGAAGGATTCCTCAAGAAAATAAAATATACATAATAGGGTTGGTTTTTTTCCTACTTTAGAATTTCCCAATAATTCAAATATACCCAAAATTTTAGTTTCTCTTATTATAAAAACAATGTAAGAATTCACTATCAACAAAGAAAAAGATCCTTCTAAAATACCCAGCATACAGTTTGACTAAGAGTAGTTTGAAATTAAAATTCCAACTAGAAGAATTTTTTCCCCAAAGGAAAAAAGAGTGAAACTAAAGAAGTTGCTCTATGAAAAAAAAGCATCAGAAATCTTGCATAAACTGAGGCAGTTCATCCTTCATACACAGAAATATGCTTTTTCCTCATCTCTAAAAAACAAAACAAAACAAACCCACACCAAAAAGTAGTACATGCCACAGTCCTTTGAGTTACTTTTTGAGGTGATTCACTTATGTTTTGTTCTTGATGTACATGTGCCTACAGCCGAGTTTTAAAATAAGTTCAGTGGTTTCTTAAGCATATGATCCTAAGAAGACACAGGGGGATTTTTTCTGCTTCAAAACACAAAATAGCTTTTAAGTACTGCTAGGCAGAGATATATTTTACATGGTGTTTTTTACTTTGCCACTCCCATAAACCAGCTTAAAGTTCTACTGTCAAAACTTCTGATGATTTATTTCTTTTCCTGTTCATAGTACATATGTCATATGAAATACTTAAGTCTTTTAAAACTTAGAAATACATGATTTAATATCAAAGGAAAGCATTCTTGGTTAATTGAAGGAAAACTATTTATTCTGTTTACTGATACCAATAAATACAGTGAACCAAAAGTTTGTATGCTCTCTCCTATACTATCTAGTCAAAAACAGTATATAAATCCAGTGTAAATAAATTAATAAGTGTAAAAGTATTCTTTATTTAATAGCTAAAGCCTGAAAAAGAAGGGGGAGGAAGATGAGACCCAAGGATTCAGTCTTTAAATACCCAAAAAGTTACTGAAAAATTGAAAGGAATACTTCCCTTTCTTCAGTGGACAAATATAACAGCAGCCAAGCATATTTAGACTTTAGCAAAAACTCCCAAACTAGACAGACAATGAAGACTGCATGAGAAGACATTGTGTGCAAGAAGGCTCAAAGAGGCATTGAAGGAGTGGGGTTGGTCCTTTTGCAGGTGTTGCAGCACAAGAAATTTTCAAGAGATTATGTAAGGGAATAACCAGTTATGTCCTGAAGCCCACAAAATAAACTGACAAAATTATGGCTGTCCTCCATCAGTCTGGTACTACACTGTGCCAAACCAAATAGAACATTCCTAGTTCAGGGGTAGGATATATCTAGACACCTTTGTTGTCAAAGTCAAACTCATCTTCCATAAAAGAGCGCTGACAAAAATTCTGTCAAGAAGGCACAAGTCCAAGACCAAAGCTGAGAACAGAATTTCAGCACTTGCTTCTGGTTTGAGAAGAACTTCCTTGACAGTTCCTTCACTCATGCCATTGAAGACATTTCAGGTTTTTCTTTTTCTTTAAACCTTCCAGGTTTGGAAGGGAAACTGCAAAGTGAAGCCAGAAAACTGTTCCAGCAATAACAAAAGGAGGGACTGGCAGACAGCAGTAGGATTTTCCTGTATATCTGATGTCTTTCTGATCCCTTGTTTGCTCCCATCTTGTGTTTTTTATTTCCCCCTACTCCTGGCTCTTTTCAGCTTTGCTTTTTTTTTAAAAAAAAAAAAAAAAACAAAAACAAACCACCAACTAAACAAAACCCCCAACAAAACAAAACAAAAAACCCCACAACAACAAAAAGCCAACAACAACCAAACGACAAAACCAACAATATGATCTTCCCTTCACAAACATAAAAATAAGAAGAAATCTGCATGAACTTTGTTCAATTTTTTTGTCAAAACACAGTTCTTCTAATGTAAGTCAATAACACAACAGGAAAAATATTTTGCTATTCTTGGCTTGCAGAGTACTTGGATTTAAAGGACTGTTGAGTTGATCTGAAGATTACTCTTAGCACTATTACTCTTTTCTTCAGCAATTTTCAACCAAGTGGAGTTAATCAATCTCTGCTTTCACTGTAGATTTTAAATGTCTTCAAACTCTGAAACATCCACCAGTCAAAAAAGTATAAAGACCGGACTCCATGTATATATAACTTAATTAGACCAAGTTTTTCAAACAGTTATGTTTTACAGATTTTATCTTCAGTTACTGCTGCAGACACTTACGTTATGAAGTTTGAAATGGTAGAAGTGTTTTAAGTCAGTTTTTAGAAATACAAATGGAAGTTCAGCACCTCATGAAGTCTACATATTCAGAAATAAGAATATTAACCTTTTTTAAACTAAATAATTTTCAAGTAATCCAAGGGAAGCCACTAAAAAAACTGAAGTATCTGAGCTGCTAATTCTTTCCATCATGTCTTATTCCATTCAAAGTTTTCATTGGGCTTTTGGAAAATATTTTCTTGTGACAAACATTTAAAAAACTCAGACAATTTATAAGCAGTTAGAACTGACTGATAATCTCAACTGATTGAAGACTGTTTAGTGACTAAATTGTATTTCAGTACCAACAGAAGTTTTCTGGACAAAAACTACTTAACATGACAAATGAAGCCATTATGTCTGCTTATTACAGAACTCTCAAAAGATTAATACTTCCCTGCTTATAAAAACTTTTAGTACTTATATTCAAAAAACACAGTCGATCTTGCAAGAAAGACATTTTTAAAGTAGCACTTCCATTTTTGATTTGGTTTTGTGCAAACATGGGAAATAAGGATGTTAGCTACTTCTCTGTAGATTTTACAGGAAAAAGAAAACTAAAATATAAATAATAAATTGAGGTCTAAAATAGGAGACCATTTCAGATTATTGTTTTGGTGGGAACACTAATACTCTTGACTATGTGACCTTACATTAAAATTCTATTTTCTTCACAAAACTTATGTACACCATATTAAAAAAAAAAATAATAATTACAATCCCAAACTGAACAGACACTCCTTACTTCTACATACTTGTTATTTACCTGAATTATTTTATAACTGTGTTATACAATAATTTAAGGGGAATGCATAGAAAAGCTTGATTAAAAACTATTTAAAAAAAACAAACAAACAAAAAAAAACACTAGAAAGAGAAAAAAGAAAAAAACCCACTTGACTGCCTTTTTGTATCTTTAAAGAAAGTAAAACTTTTAACTCAAAATTTATACTGTTAGGGAAAATAACAGTTCACATAGCTGTGGAATTACTGAAATGGATACTATTGAATACAGAGCAACAAGTATGTCACTGTGCCTTAAGAGTATATTGTACTAATGAATTCTTGCCTCTTTGTCATGTGTACATAAAATAAACATGATTAAATAGGAGTTATGGTGTGAATAAAACAGTACTATGGCTGTGATTGTTTCAGTGAAGTGGTACCATGAACTGTTTTGATTTGCATAGAGGTTGATATCCTTCTGACTTCTTTCTAGAAAGCTGCTTCTTTCACTCAGAATGATCAGACTTAAACCTATTTCTATAGTTCCATAGAAAAGTAGTCAGCAGTTTGTCTTTTCTTTCTGTTTAGCTTTGAATTTTGAAGAGGTTTTGTTATTTGTAACAGAAGCCACTGTTTCCTTATTTATGATTTGCATGCAAAAAATAATTTGCATCTAAGAACTGATCACTGATCAGATTTGGGATTTTTTTCTATTCAAGCTAAGAGGCTGGAAAACAGGTCTCAAGACAGACCTATCAGAAAGTATTTAACTATATGGATAAATGTGTTCTGTAGCATACCAGCTGTCCTTCCAGTTTATTTAGCCACAAGTGCAAGGGCAGATTGTAAATGATGGAGAAGTTTCTCTACTTAGTTATTCCAGAAGTTCTTTTAAGGTCTGTGACCGTATTGGAACAGTTTGGGAAGATCTAGAATTGGACTGTTGGCGCAAACATGCTTCTGTAGGAAATAAGAATTCAATCCACCACTGATTACATATTGAATAAAGTCAATCAGCACAAGCAAACACATACTCTTGCATACTCTTTACTGTTGGGTTATTTTGGTGTTAGTTTTTTTTTCCCTTTGCCAATACTTTTAGATACTCAAACTATTGTTGAAACCACAATTACTGCACATATGCCTCTATTGAATGGATAAAGCAGTTAAAAGCTACTGTAGTTAATGGAATTCTGTTTTACTGGGAGAAGTAAATATGCAGAATCTTCACTGTCATGCAAAAGGAAAACACACCTGGATCAGATTGATTAGTTTTTCCATAAATACAGCTGCAAGTACCTTTAGATATACTGTAATTGCATGCTTCATGAGAGCAAAGGAAGCAAAAATATTGTGGTTTACACTCATGTCTATTTCAATTCATCAGTAGCATGCTCAGACTCTGGGAATATTAAAAAAACAAACTTTTTTTCAGTGAGAAGATGTTAACATTTCAATGAGAATTTGATCTTAGATTGATGATACTGATGTTAACCTTATGAAAGCTGCTGCATTTTGTATATTGAGAATAGCCATCTCTAATGACTGTTTAAGGTTGCATGCATTTTTTTTTTCTTGCTGATATTTTATCACAACCATAAAAAGATAGAAGGGTATATGTATTCTCAGTGTGCTCTAAAAGCCAGTCAAAAGTTTTATTACTAAAAACAACTGCTTACCAAACTCATCAGAAGTATTTGCAGATGTATGAGCAAAAGTAATTTTTTTCCAAACCAAAAAGCTCTTTCTGTGATTTATCATTCCGTTAAGATAATGGTATCTATAGAAGCACACTAAATGTTAACACAGATAATTTTTTATTTTCCCAATCAACATCTTTGTGATTGTAGCAAGCTTCTTAGGCCATTTTCAAGATGAACTCTGCTTAAACCACATTTGGTTTATTGTACTTGACACCTCATCTAAGTTTGTTATCAAAGTATATGGAAGAATTGCTGTTGCGTGTCCTTGTCATACACTATTCACCACAGTGCTCTAACAGGTGGAAATATCCTACGGGAAATCTGGTAAAAAATGCTGATTTAAAGTATTTATGGGGCAGATGGAGCACACAATTCCAGAACAACTTAGATTCTCTGACAAAACAGTCAAATTGAACATAAGAAAGACACTACAAACATTAACATTCGAACATAATCTCAGATGTTACTGAGACATAATCTCAAATGTTACTGAGACATAATCTCAAATGTTACTGAGACATAATCTCAAATGTTACTGAGAGGCAGTCTGTGGAGAAAGGACAAAGAGTTCTGATTGGTTCTGTGACAGTTTGGAAGGTGAGATGAGAAAGCTGGAATCAACTGTGTTGCACAGAAATACAGCCCAAATAATACTGATTGAACAAAATAGAAACATCAAACCAATCACAGCCCTCTACTCATGAGTGCAAAGTGAGTCATGTTAAACAAGACAAGAGAAAGTCAAAGTCAACACAGATGAGTTAGGTGCTCCACCAGTAGTTTAAACTACAGTCTCTGCACCTACAAACAATTATTCACACCACATGAAAACGAGTTCACTATTCTTTCTTCCACCAACTGTTGCCTTTCATGTATTTGAGCTCAACTGGTTGTCATTTAATTAAAAAAATAAGCTGTGCTTGTAACACATGAAACTAAACAGATGTAGTCATGCATTTCAGCTTGATGTGGAATAGAAGCAATAGGTTTTTAAACAAAAAGAAGTTGAAAGAAACACTCAAAGTTGAGACACATGAACTTAAGTATGTTGTTATCCAGGTGGAGAATCTGAAACTAGACTGGATTAAAATTAGGTATGAGAACGAAGTTAGGGCTGGGCAGGTGGCGATAGAAGCATCTTCACAAAACAATAAAAATTCAATGAAGCCACAGATGTAGCATATAAAGTGGATCAGTTCTAGTAGTATGGACATGAAATAATCCAAATTAGACAGTTGAACTTCAAGGGAAATGGGGACAGCAGGGACAGTACACAATGATCCCATGCTGTGATAAATATTATGAGTGTAACACTGCATACAGAAGCAGGAGGGGGGGAAGAGAAAAAATGCAATTCTCTACACAATTTGCATCATTTTTCAAAGAAGACGCCAGCTGCACAACAATTATTTTAGAGGAAGTCTTCACCTTTTCTTAGAGGCTTTTTTCATAAAACCTGTGAAAGGAACTACCAACTTGAAATAAGTGGAACGTTTCTGAATGAATCTCTATCCAGCTGACAGTCTTGTGCCAACAGCAATACCAGAAGGTTAAAGGAAGTAGAAAAAGATAAGTAAATAACAACTCCTTTCCCATTGAGTGACTACTGGAATTAAACAAGTAAATAATTGGGAAATATTTTCACCTCAGTAGTACTATTTGACACCACTGAAAGAAGTGCCAGAGTGACATGCTGCTTTCAGAATGAATTAGCTCATGGCTAGAAAGCAAACTAGAACCTCAGACTGCTGTGTAGGTTGACTGTGGCACCCTATAACTTTCATCAAAACCAATAAAACATGCAAAAATCTGAGACAGAACATACCTGTTAAACAGAAGCTCACATTGTACAATACAGATGAATTTGAGTTCATACCAGAGTTGAAATGAACCTTTTTTCAGGCCCCTTAACTTTCATCTTAAACATCTGGGTTTTCACAGTTAAAAACACCCTAAAACTTCCTTTGTGCTGTAAAATATAATTGTGTTCTAACATAGTACAAAAAAAACAAAACAAAACAAAACCCAAAACTACAGAACTACATAAATGGTATGTTTTAGAAAGGTTTAAAGTATGAAGTAAATTTACAACAGCTTTTACCAATTCCATGTCATAAATAGTTAATTTTTCATTTTACTAATGCTACTTATACCACTACTGGAAGAAGATTGAGGCAGGGATTTCTTGAGAAATCTCAGCCTATCCAAGTCCAAGTCAGGTTGGGATACTTCCAAAAGTGCTGAGAAAGCTGACTGATGGTACTGCAAAACTGCTGTCTATCACCTTCAAAAGGAGAGATCAGGAAAGTTCTTGTTGACCGGGAAAATGCCTAAGTTGCACCCATCTACAAAAGGGATAATGCCAGTAAATACAGGCTGGTCAGTCAGGCCAGATCAGCCTGAAAAAAAGACAGAACACATCCTTATGTAAAATATTTCTGGTTTCCTAGAAGAGAAGTTAATTTTGAATAGCTATCACAGGCTTTTCACAACTAAATTGTGCTTGGTCAAATTGTTTACCATGTGACTGGATTAGAGCAGAGTAGTGGTCATTGCCTATCTTAACTTTCAACATGGATACAAGGATTCTGTGGGAGAGACATTGATGTTACTGTCTGGGTGGGTGAAAAAGAATGGCTGAATCATGGGCTTTAAAGGGTAGGATTAAATGGGCCATACTCTGCTTTATAAAGCCAATTATAAGTGGCTTTCCTCAGGGGTCTCCTCCTCTGGGACCTACCGGGTGTCATATCTTTACAAGTCATCTGATCAAAACTAAATAGACCTCATCAAGCTTTGTGTTACTAAATGGGACGTATAGTCAATATGCTCAAGAGCACAACTATCCTTCAAAAGCACCTAGGCAGACTGGAGAAAATAGGCCATGAAATTCAACAAGAACAAATGCAAAGTCCTCTACCTGAATTCGATTAACCCTCTGCAATGGCACAAAATAGACAGACTGGCTAGAGAGCAGACCTGTGAAAAATAAATAGGGACCCTGGTGAACAGGAAGCTAAACAGGAATCAGCAGTGCATGCCAGCAGAGTGGAAGACTAGCTCTTTGATTTGACTGTGTCAGCAGAGATGTAGCTGGCAGATTAACAGGAATTACTATTTCCCTTTACTCAACACACCTATGATCCCATCTAGACTACTCTAGAACACTGTCCACTTTTTGGTCTCCAGTACAAGAAAACAAGTTGATTGGAAGTTGAAGGATTTCTTCTGTAAGGAAAGGCTGAGCAATCTGGGTGTGTTCAGCCTGGAAAAGAGGTGGATTTGCGCCATCTGTCTGTACTTATGTGGAGATCATTAGGAAGACAGAAACAGGCTCTACAGTTGTGCATGGCAGGGAGATGGGAGACAACTGGCATAAATTGATACAAGAGAGGTTCAGGCTGGATATAAGGAAAAATTCCCAGGACAGACAAGCAGCGCAACAGGTTACCCAAAGAGGTCCTGCAGGCCTCCATGGGTTTTCCAAGATATCTGTGGGAATACAACAGAAGATTGGTGAGGAAGACTGTAAACACAGTCAAGTGACTTGCAACTGGGATGTCAAAAAATGCATCTATCATACTAGTTGTTGTTTAGGTTTGCGTGCTTGATGGGTAGAACATCTGCATTTAGATAACATAGGCCTGTGATAGACTCAGAGGCACCCTATTGAAAGTTCTTGAGATTCCTGCCCTGCTGTGGGAAAGATCAAAGCACAAGTGGAAAACTATGCCTATGAAAATCCTTGATATACAGGTGGAAGCAGCAGTTTCAAGCTCTTTTCTTTCTTCTCCTCTTTTTGGCTATCAAGGATCAAGCTCTGCAGTGACTACATTCCCACTTGTATGCCTCTGCCCAGGTGCTGCTGTAGAGATCCCCCGGATTGTGAGGTAGCAAGAATAAATTTCCTCTTTGCATTTCATCCACAGTTTTGTGGTTGTTCCTGCATCCTGTCTGTGTTGTCTCACGTAACGTCACTGGAAAATGCCCTGAACAGCCTGAACTAATCCTAGAGCCGACCCTATTTGACTAGAGAACTCCCTAGGTCCCTTCCAGCATGATTCTGTGTTTGAAGTGATGAATTAGAAAAGTTAATCCTTTAGCCAAGGAAGAATTAAAAAGTACATTCTCCTTGTATTCCTAAAAACATGCATTCAAAGTTTTGCCAGAGCTAATGGACTCAAGACAAGAACAAGAAAATCGCGGGGTAGAGCATACGGAGAACTTAGAAGTGAAGAAGAAGTAATTACATTTTAGTATAAGGGGGTGGCCAAATTGCTTTTACACAACACTAAAACCATCAACATGCCTATTCCACTGGATGAATGCTGTTGCAAACTTACTTTTCACAGTCTTCTTACATGCAGAACTTTTCTAAACCACAGCCATAAAATTACGCCTCTAAGCATAGGTGTGGTTTTCTCATTTACCATAATTGTCTTAAGCATCATCCCTAGTAATTGATTTTCCTCTTTCATCATCTTTTGCATACATGTTACCTAACTGGCTTTCATAATTAGTATTTTCACCAGTACAGAAATTATTATTGTGCTGTTCATAAGAATTGAAATAATCCACTCCTCCTGCCATACCAGAACATAATCTGTTAGTTATCAGAGTCCATCTATGAGTAAGACTTTTTACTCAACATGAGATCATTATTTTTCTGTAATACCTAAAATGTTATTTATCCACAGAAAATAGCGTACATAGAGAAACCATTATGATTGTACAAGAAATAATGGAAAAGCATTTTTTTCTGACACGTGTATCTTTTATCTAGATAAATGTTTTGAACATTTAAAGAAATAAACTGCACTCCTACAGAGACTTTAAAATTTAGAACCAAAAACTCAGCAGTACTACAGGTTCAAAGACAGTACAGAGCTATCCTCACATACATACACACAAAATCCATCTAGCCCTCTATCATCTCCTCTCTGGAAGGACATGGGTTTTTTTGCATTATCACATAGAACAAGAGGAATGTCTATAAAATATATCAAGTTCATCAAAATCGAAAATGAGTAAGTCTTTTTCAAACACACCTTCAATTTTCACACTGTTCTTCCAAAAATCAGAATAAGTAGGAAAGTTGTGTTTGGGTTTTTTTTTTTCCCCTTCTATAATACGATAAGAAAAATCTGCAGTTAAACTCCATCAAGAACTCACAATTTCACAGTCCTACAGTAAGCCCTTTGAGCCCCCAGTGTTTAACAGATATTTGCGTTTCAGCTTACATCTAGCTTCCTCCCCACATAACTATGATAAATCTACTCCTAGAGACTGACCGGATCGTTCTTACATCTTACATCAAAGTAATTTGAAGTAGTTTCAGAAATTCTACATAGAAGTATAATTATTATGAAACATAACAAATTGGGAAACTATTTTCATTATATACATACTATATACAGAATCAGCACACATACCTCTGGTAAACTTGTAAAAATGCAGTCAAAGCAGTCAAATAAACCATACTATCGTTCGACTACTTTTTGCCTTATTAACATAATCAGTTGCTGACTGGCAAACATATTAGACCTGCACAACTGCTCCTCAGTCCCGTAGTCCATTCTTGCATTCTCAAGAGAATAAACAGCAAAAGCTCCTGCTGCAGAAATTGCTGAATTACCTCCCTGCATTTGTTTGCAAACATGTGGCACCACTCATAGGGCTAATCAATTCAGGCCCATTCATGAATAAATTGTAGATGTAAATAAACCTGCTTCGGGGAAAAAAAAGCTTGGGTTTTACTACAGAGCCCTCATTGTCAGGGACTTCTTGATATTACTAAAATTTGCATTATTTTTTTAGACCAAGCAGCTTAGTAATGCTGAAATTTTTATTAGGCAAATTTTATTCTTATCACACTCACTTCATTTTAAAGTTGCCTTCTCAACCCTTAATTGCCTAGGGACACAGAGTGAACAGGTGTTCATAGGTGTTCTCTATTAAAAATCAGGGCCTCTGATCTTCACCTCACCAAAATCCTCAAACAAGAGTTTTATTAGAACACTCCTTTGACTGATGAAGAATGACAGTTCATTAACCTACCTAAAGTCTTCTGACAGAGTGAGATCAACCCAGTTTTGCCATACAGATTGCATTGCTCTGCACCTGCCGCTTTTTAGCCTGTGATTCCAGGATGAAAGGAACTTCTCACTTGGTGGCTTGTTTGGATTATTGTTTGGTTTGTTTTTTTTTTTTTTCCTGGGTTACTTGTTTTTCTTATCTCAGAAGCACTATTACTTGCCCCTGTGGAAATGCAGCCTCTCATTGGTATGAACTTGCAGGTATACCTGTGAAAACATCTGCCCCTAGAGTACCAGTTCTAAGAAGCCCCAGTATTCCTAGACAAGTTGTTTGTGTCAATTTTTCAGGCAATGCTTTTCTCATATCATGCAATGAAACAGTTTTTCCAGGCTGTCTGTGCCTCCCAAATGCACATGCCACCATCCCTCTTGATATTTCTGGAACCTGAAGGAGCTGAGCACATACGAATTGCATCACTTTTAATGAACACATTTATCTGGAACAGTGCTATGAATCAGTCTTTTATCTAATATGTTCTCAATCTGTTGATGTTTCTACCAAGCTAGTCTTTCTCAATGAAGAATGGCATTGACAAATTAAATGAGAATAGTGGAATTAATTTCTTTGCTACAAGTGTTGGAATGAAATTTATTTCTTTGCTATGAACAAGCTGCAGCCATTTGCTTTGCAATTGTTTATACTCTTAAACTGGCTTAATAAACTCTCAATTCAGGATATTTTACCCATCACATTTGCTTTCATTGATTAAAGTGATCAGACTTTGTGAAGATCCCACACTCAAATATAAGGAAGTAAAGGATTTGAAAAAGAAGATTTTCAATGGATGCCAAATATTTATTTCTTTGTAACTAAGATTTTTCCTATCTAATTTATAAAATAACCTTATTATTAAAAATTACTATTATTATTTTCACCCTTTACTTCACTCCTACTAAATGACTAAAACCATTTAGATGAGAAATTAAAAAAAGCTCTTGCCACTGACAAAATATCTGGGCACTTACAGCTTTGAGTTTGTTGTAACTGCAGTACTACTCCAAAATACTAAAGACACTCCAGCTAATAAACTCGTTGACATGGAACAACTGCCAAGAGAGAAGGTTTATAAAGGCATGTTTTGTTTAATTATTTTTATTATTCTGATAATCTGAATTTGAACTGATTCCCTGTACTCTTGATGGCAACCAGTAACAGCTTTGTAATCTATCCACCTGAAAAAATGCATAGTTCTTACTTTCACTTACTATATCTTACCTACAGTAGGAACAATAATATTCAGTGATCCGATTAGGCAATAAAGGCATTTTTATTCTTAATCTAATTTTAGTGCCACTAGAGCTGTTGCCCAGGTATAAACTGGAAAACTATATGTAAACCAACTTTTCAGATACAGTAAATAGTAGTTTCAGTGTTTTCCTAAAGAATTCTTGGTGATGTCATTCAGATTAATGCATATTCCGTATCACTTGCTCCATTATCTGTTCCTGATATTTTTTCCATACATCTCATTTCAGTCATAGAACTGTTCTTCAGATTCTCTGTTTTCACATCAAGAAGGCAGGGAAGAAGGACAAAATCAAACATTCAATCATACAAATAGCCTGAGTCTACACATAGCTTGCAAAAAAAAATCTCAGGGCTTGTTCTATCACACTCTGGACAGGGTCTGTCCCTTTTAGATTCTTACTTCAACCCTCTTGTGCCCCATGTTGCTGTGCGAAAAAAGGCTGTGTTGGTTTAGGCTCTGCCGGGACCGGAGACCACGTTGCTGTTGTCCCTCCCCCACCCTCAGACACAAGTAGGGCACAAACCCCGTGTTAAAATAAGAAGAAATTTAATACAACAGTGTAATAAACAATCTGAACAACAACAGTAGCAACAATAACAACAATAAACAGTAACAACAGTAAACAAGACAAAAGATATACAGAGAAATACCGCAATGGATACAGACAGACCGACGCATGTTCCCCGCGAACAAAGCCACAAAGGAAATCTCCCTGCGCTGCCGCGCCCGACATGACTCAGCATGGTATGAATAACTCTGCTGGAGATCCCTTCCCCCTGCTTGGGAGAAACTTAACCCTATCCTAGCTGAACCAGGACACTGATATATTTTCCATACATCCCATTTCAGTCATAGAACTGTTCTTCAGATTCTCTGTTTTCACATCAAGAAGGCAGAGAAGAAGGACAAAATCAAACATTCAATCATACAAATAGCCTAAGTCTACACATAGCTTGCAAAAAAAAAAATCTCAGGGCAGTGTAGTCTGTCATATTCCATACTGTTTATTTATTGTATTTTATTTTTATTTGATCAGCCTCATTCAGTGAGCCTTATTTCTGTGCCCAGTAAGATCACAGAGCAAATCCTCCTGGAAGACATGTCCAAACATATGATGACAGGGAGGAGATTAGAGACAGCCAACATGGCTTTACCAAGGTGAAATCATGCCTAACTAATCTAGTGGCCTTCTATGATGAAAACGATACAGAGTTGTCTGGATGACTGCATCCAAAGAGTGATACTCAGTGGCTCAATATCTAAGTGCAAACCAGTAAGAAGTGGTGTCCTTTAAAGGTTCATAGTGGGAACAATACTATTTAATATTTTAATCAATGACATAGATAATGGGATTGAATACATCCTCAGCAAGTCTGCAGATGATGCCAAGCTGAGTAGTGCAGTTGATTTGCTAGAGGGAAGGGATGACATCCAGAGGGACCTTGACAGGCTAGAGAGGTGGGCCAGTGCAAACCTCATGAAGTTGAACAAGACAAAATACTGCATCCTGATCTGGGGTCCCCAGTGCAAGAAATAATACATGGACCTCTTGGAGCAGATCCAGAGGAGGGCCATAAAAATGGCCAGAGGACTGGAACATGTATCCTGTGAAGGAAGGCTGAGAGAGTTGGTGTTGTTCGGCATGGAGATGAGAAGGCTCTGAGCAGACCTTATTGTAGACTTTTAGTATTTAAAGGGGGCTTATGGGGAGAGACTGTTTACCAGGGCCTGTAGTAAAAAGGGGGCAATGGTTTTAAACTGAAAGAGGGTAGATTTATTTTGGACATTAGGAAGAAATTTTTTACGTTGAGGGTGGTGAGACATTGGAACAGGTTGCCCAGAGAAGTTGTGGATGTCCCCTCCCTGGAAGTGTTCAAGGCCAGGTTGGATAGGGCTTTGATCAACCTCATCTTGTGAAAGGTGTCCTGCCAATGACAGCTGGTCTTTAAGGTCCCTTCCAATCCAACCCACTCTATGATTCTATGAATAACATCCTTTAGTAAGACCTGATTACAAAGTAAAAGGATGGTGTCTGACTGTTCCCTAACATAAATGCTTGACGACTCATTCTATATAAACTTTTAGTGCTTCATTATTAACAAAGACAGCAGAAAAATATGTCTGAATTAATGATTTCCAAATAAATGTCTCATTCCGATGGAATTTTTAACTTGTCAAAGGGCATAATATATGACAAACTGTAGTGTGATATGAGTTACCAAGTTAGCAAGAGACCAAATTAAGTGGGAGTTTACAGCATATCAACTAGTTCATGTACTTGTGTGTATATATTCTTATATTCTGATCCTGATGTAAGTGGAAAAGAACTCACTCCAGAGGCTACCTCAATTTAGATTAGTCATGATTTGTAAAGAGTATCATTAGAACTGCTACTATATGCCACTTTTCAAGTTTATGTTAAAGTACAATAAACCTTAACTAACACATTATAAACTACTTATTTATCAGTAAAAGGTAATCTTGATGACAGGCTTATTTAACTGTGTTTTAAAAACAGCTTGCACAAATTAGTATGCAGAGGCTGCTGAAATACTCTTGCTTTACCAGGACCAAACTGAAATCTTAGTTTATAGTAACATGCAACTTCTTGTTTACAGCAGATAGATAAAAGTAAAGAAAGTGACTTTGCCCTGAAAAAAAAAACTGTATCAGGCTTCTGCAGACATTTTCTGATGTTTGGATACACAGGTAATATGCATGCATATGTGGATACACACAGGCAAGTTTATTCAGATGCAATAAAATTTACCAGATAAAGTGGTGGTCAAGTTTAATTTAGGTAATATCTCAGTCAGAGGCAGTCATTCTTAAAATCCTTGACTATTATAAATGCATAGTATTGACTATGTAAGGACCCAAAACTCTGCTTCTGCAAATGACCAAAATTGCTACCACTTTGTCAGAGTTTATCAGTTTGATGTACACTGAAGAGGACCTGGGATCTTAAAATTAAATATTCCACTGACTACTATAGCTATGTAACCCAGTAAATGAAGTAATAACATTGCTGATAACAGGTTGCAGGTCTCGTACTGATTTTATAAATACTCAGGGCTGAATTCAGTGAGTAGTGAATTAATCTTCAACATGAGAAACCTATTTTTTGTGTGTTTTTAATCTACTGATGGTGACATTAGTATCTCTTACCTCATGCTTTGGACTGAAAGACCAAAATTGAAGGTTCATTGGTCCAGAGAAGGTACAACACTGGGCACTATACACTAACCAAAAATAAGAAGGTTGTAGATTCTAATCTCTACTTCAGAAGCTACTTGGACTAGATGATTCTGTGATTATATATGTTTTGCGTAAAACTTTACTTGGATGAAAAATTTGCAAATATTAATAGGCTGGAAATCCTACAATAGCTATGCTAATAACTGACCATTCTGCATGGCAAGCATCCTCACATGTAAGATGTCATGCAAGCCCATGTTATGTGATACAATGGCTATTTTGGAATATAGATTTGATTATTTTTAGGTAGGAAGGATCATAAAGCCTGTATGGACATGATTTCTGACTGCAGTTCAAGAGATAATGCAGTGAGTTAAGCTTGGCCAGCAGCCATATGCCCATGCAACCACTCACTCCTTCCCCCTCCCTAAGAGGACAGGAGGACAAAATAAGGTTAAAAATCTTGTGGGTTGAGACAAAGGTAGGGAGATAATTTGCCAGTTACAGTCATGGGAAAAACAGACTCAACGTTGGAAAATTTTTTTTTTTGTCAATTAAAATATGTTTGGATGGTGAGGGAAAAAAATTTTAAAAAAACCAAACAAACAAACAAACAACAACAACAACAAAAAAAACAACCACCACCTTCCCCTATTCCTCATCTTCCCAGGCTCAGCTTCAGTCCCTCATTCCTCCCTCCTCTACCTCCTGAGTGGTGCAGGGGGGATAAGCAGTAGTGGTCAGTCCATAACAGCTCCTCTCTGCTGCTCCTTCCTCCACCTTTCTTTCCCCCGGTCCAGTGTAGGTCCTTACCATGGGCTGCAGTCCTTCAAAATAAGCCTGCTCCAGTGTGAATTCTCCATGGGCCACAGTTCTTGAAGGCATGTCCTGCTCCTGCTACAACATGGGATCCTCCATGGGCTGCAAGGTGGACATCTGCTCTGCTGTGTCCTCTCCATGGGCTGCAAGGAAGTACCCGCTCCACCGTGATCTTCCCCACAGGTTGCAGGGGATCCCTGCTGGGGCACCTGGATCACCTCCTCCCCTCTGCCCTCGGTGCTCTCAGGGCAGTTTCTCACCTTCTCCCCTCACCCTCACGGTCGGGCAGCGCTTTGCGGTCCCTTCCCCAGGCTTTCCCCGAGGCGCCGCCATCGTGCCCGCGGGGCTCAGCCGCGCCCTGCGCTGGGTCGGTCGGAGCCGGCTGGAACCGGCTGTGTCCGGCACGGGGCAGCCCCGGCCTCCCCGCACTCCCGCCCCGCGGCAGCCCCTCCGCTGCCAAAACCTTGACGCCTACACCCAATACAGATAACCATCACCTTCACTGTCTAGAAAATTGAAAATTACATTTTATGTATCTTCACTGAATTGAAGGATTTTAACAATGAATTGGTTTTGAATTAAGGCTGGAAAAGTACCATGATCAGGGAATGTTTTTCCCTACATATCCATATCTTTCATCTTAAAAGAAAGTGAGAGAAAAGGATTCATTCTTACTATGAATAGCTTCAGTAAATGATTGGAGAATAATTTTCTTCCCTTTAAGGGAGACATTGTATCTTATGTTTATTACTACAGTCACCGGCTCTTTCCCGTTGGTTCTTAAATTAATGGAGTGATTCTTCCGTTTTCAGACTCATCAAGCCTCTTAAGGGCAACCTTATCTCTACAATGAAATGAAAACACATCTTAAGGGAGTAATTTTAAAGAGGACATTAAATACATCTTTATACTTATATTGTAAATAAATTAATAAAGCTCTTCTGTAGTTTAGATACTAATACACACTACATCTTCAGAAAGATCCATAGGTGAAAAAAATACAGTTGTAAAAACCTTGAAAGGACACTTCTTTAGTATTAACTGAGAGAAACCTGAGTGCCAGTGTGTCCTAAATTAAATGAAAGCTCATGTATTCAGCAGGGGCAAAAGAGCAAAAAAGACTGTTGTTATTAAACAAGACCCCAAACCATAAATGGATGCAGATGGACCCAAGTGTAACAAAGGTCCTCACCTGTACTTTGATGTACCTGAACATGAACCGAAGTTGCACAGATGTATCAGAATTATGAGCTTCCATCTGGTTTCTTCTATTGGTTTCCATTGCTCTTATCTGTGATAGCTTATTTTGGGGAGAATTTTTAAAATTTTATTTTATCTGTTACCGATGGTTGTAGAAGTTATTCAGATTACTAGTACATGTACAGATTTTCTATATGAAGATGTAATTGAATTTCCATGTTGTTTTGGTTTGGGTTGTTTGTTTTTTTTTTTTTTAATTTACATTGTCAGTGTATTTTTTATTTAAATTATTAAAAATGAGGAACTATTAATTATTTTGTAGTGCGCTTTATGGCATTGAAACTGAATTATTTCTTCAGTGGGAATTTTTCTGGCCTCACTGCAATAATTTCTTTCTAGATGGTTATAACTGACACTTCTTTTATTTTTCAGGATAATAAATAAAAAAAAATAACATGATGTTTGGTTTTTTCGCCTTCCACAAACCAAAAATAATTCTAATTTAGTCTACAATTTGCACATCTAAGAAAACACAAAACTTCCCTGAGGGACTCTTAGTCTGTTTAATGTTTATTTATCTAGTGTGTCTTCTGGTCATTCCCAGTCTTACACTTCCAAAGAGTCCATTTCAGGCAACTCTGGATATTTATCTAAGAAATTTAATAGACTGAGGTCTTTAATTTCTGAATTCATGCTATTTTGTACATTAGTGAAGACAGTTAAAAGCTATGTGAAGGTCTATTCTACCTGGAAGTATAGCACAATGCCAGAACACTGTCTTGGTCTTGTTAAAGCCCTAATCCATGGAAAAAAGAAGGAAGAGTGTGACCCTTCTATCATTTAGGTAATGAAGGCACAAACAGTGATTTCTTCATCAAAGTAGTTTTGGTACTGCTGTGTTACTTTACCCTGTAATATCATGATGAAGGATGTTCTTAATTTTCTCATATTCTGTGATTCCCCACAGAAGATTAATTTGCTCAAAATTTCCAAAAGATTGTTATTATCACAGATGAGCCTAACCTGGATGCAAGGATTAGTTTCTTGCATTCTTCTGTCCAGATTCAGAACTCTAGATCCAAGTTTCCTTACCTATGACAAAATTCAAATTCGGGTCCAGTCTATGATTTATACTGTTCACTAATGATTGTTTTATTTTGTGGAAGCATTTCTGCTCTCTTTGCATCAGGGAGTAATTAAATAGTAGAGAGACACAATGTCTGTGAATCCTGCAAATAAAATTATTTAAATTGCAAATGAAATTGAACTAGCGCATTTCTTTCAATTTTAATACAATGTATTATTAGCCTTTGTTCCCAAATTGATTGCTAATGTTTTATAGATAAGATAATGAATCATAATGGGTATTTCTAATCTATTTCAGCCCATGCAGTCATTCTAGTGACTGTTAAAAATCTTCAGACCTAATTTATTACAAAATATGCAGTAGGGTAGAAGGCAATAGAGTAGGTGAAAAAGAGAAGACTGTTAAAACTGATGACATTAAAATAGTTCTGTCACATAAGCGACATTTTCCCAGAGTGGTTGTGATATACTACTCATGCCATATTCAGACTGGAACATTGATTTACCTTGAACAGCTGCAATAAACCTATGAATGGTAATTTGTAAGAGGTGTTTGGCATTGTCCGCATTGGCATTTCCCTCCTGGATTTCAAACTTCCAGACCCACATATGCAGTCTCAGGCCATCACTTTGTCTTCACATCACTACAGAGATTGTTGTCATTATATAGCATTAATCACATCTGCAAGCATATGACAGGAACAGAGCTCTTAAAATAAGGTGTTATGATTACACTAAGTTGAAAAATAAGCCTTTTTAATTTTTTTTTATTAAACAAAGCAAACCCCAAAGCTTCCCCTGCAAATGTCATCAAAATAATTGTCACTAGTATTTATCATCTCTTTGAGTCCAAGCTGGACTAGATAACTTCCTGAGGTCCTTTCCAACCTCAGTTGTTTTGTGTTTCTACAGTACTCAATGTAATCTGTTTCCAATTATATCATATTGTCTCATGGAAATTCCATATCCAATGTAAGAGAAAAATATAGGACTTGAAGTTTTCTTTTTTTTTTTTTTTTTTTTTCACTGAGCTCAGAGTCTGCTCATAAATGTCAGGATCCACCTTCAAACTGTTCAATTTCTTGTCCTTGATATGCTTATTTTAAAAATCTTGTTTGTCTTCCAATTTCAAGTGTAATTTTTTTTGCAGTAAAATTGATCCATTTCCTCTTGTGCCAATAATGTTATTTCATTGTTATCTGCTAGATGAACTGCAATCCTATATGTAAGCTGCAATCACATTTTTCCTCAGCTAAAGTTATTTTGTGTGAGAGAATGACATAAAAATACCTAAACTAACTCTGAGTGACCTAGAACATCTATCCAACGTTTTAAGGAAAGATAGAGCCAATATGTCTGCACTGGCACCATCTAACAATCAGTACAATCAGTCTTGCTTGTCATCAATTAATTAGAAAAGTTACAGATGAATCCCATACTCTGGGACTTATGGAACCACATCTCTTTCCTCCTGTCACTTCCAACTAAAGCACATACCACTGTACATGAAAGATTTTCGTTATTGTCTCTATGACTTCTACTTGATTAATTTTATTCTCTTCTTCCTGAATGACTTTAAT
The DNA here is from genome assembly GCF_003259725.1 of Athene cunicularia. Taxonomy (NCBI): domain Eukaryota; kingdom Metazoa; phylum Chordata; class Aves; order Strigiformes; family Strigidae; genus Athene; species Athene cunicularia. The sequence goes on along the minus strand of NW_020799091.1, from coordinate 102,439,051 downwards.
ATTTTTTTGTCACTTGCTAAATTCTTCTCTCAGCTTGTGTGCCAAATGCGTTAATGAATATATTAAATACCGTTGAAGAGCAGTCTGTGGTACTCCACTTATATAACTCTCAATCTTTGTTCATCTCTCAGTACAACTAATGTCCTCTGTCTTGCAGTGAAATCACTTTAGTCAGCTTATAAATCTGCCTTATCCATCTCACACTTCTTAAACTGTATCATCTTCTCCTCCATCCTGATTTAATAATTTCATCTGAAACCTCATGTGAAATTAAGATTAGATAAATTTGAGCTACTGTATGTCCTTTTGTTCAGAAAATTAGTAAATTTTTTAGACATCAAGTTTCTTTGGAACAGTCTTCCTTTTTTAAAGCCAAGTTACATTTTTTTCCCCAATTTCAATACAAATTGAAAGATTAGTGTAAGGCACTGTCATAGAAATTCAGTGAGACACTGTTAAAACAGAAGTTGTACTCTTTTAAGGATGTTTGTAGAAACATTGATTGAGTCATTTAGCACTGTTGTGCCAAAACCAACAGTATTTGGGGAAAAATGATCAAAAATATGAAGACTAATGGGAATAGGAATGTTAATCTATTATCTCAAATGTTTCATAACATTGTTCCAACCTTCCATCATGTGAAAAGACTGTCCTGGTGCAGGATAAAAAACAAACCTGTAAACACTATCTTGAGTTTTCCTATTCAGGTTTCCAGTATGTTGTTTTCTGGTTCAAGAATTTGGATTAGATCTTTTTCTAAAAAAATGTAAAAGAGTATATGCTCTTTCTGTTTCTAAGAGACTTGCATGGATTTTGTCTTCAAGATTAATCTAAATGAATTCAGAGCATTAAGTTAGAAGATGTTTTAAAAACTCTCTAAAATTTACTTGATAAAGAGAAAAATGTACTGGAAATGTAGTTCAGAATTCTAAAATCCACATTTTCAACTTGTTTTGCATTAATTCAAATGGGTGTGGACTAACAAGTGTTAAGAGTACAGGTAGCTTTGTATCAATTTGAATCAATCATTTTATTCCAGAGGACCAAACATAGTAATGGATAACCAATCCCTTCAGTTTGTTTGTTTGTTTTAATTTCAACATATTCTGTCCATAAGTATTTTTATTGGTTCTTATATGTTGACATATAATAAAATTCTAGAAAGTGAAAAGATAAATATAATTCAGAAGTTTTTCCTGGGACTAAAAAGTAGGCAACATATTGTGCTGGTTTAAGCCCTGCCGGGACCGGAGAGCATGTTGCCATTGCCCTTCCCCCACCCTCAGCCAGTCGGGCTGGAAGTTAAACACATACCCCAGGCTAAAATAAGAAGAAATTTACTACAACAGTGTGATAAAGCAATCTGAACAACAACAGTGGCAATGATAACAACAATAAAAAGCAATAACAATGAACAAGACAAAAGATATACAGAGAAATACCGCAAAATGGTCAGGGAACAAGCCCGCCGCGTGCGTGTGTGTGTGCGCAACCCCAAAACCAAAAGCAAAAGTTAAAAGTTTCCTGCCCCTGGACCTGACATCAGCATGATATAAATAACCCGGCTGGAGATCCCTTCCCCCTCTCTCTCTGCTGGGGAAACTTAACCCTATCCTGGTTGAACCAGGACACACATGCACTGCAAGAAGTATCTACCTGATCTTCATAAGCTTCATGTAAGACCTGTGTTCAGACATCTTGTAACTGGTTACATTGTTCCAGAGTTTAAATTCCCTTGAGAGTTGTCAGCCATTGTCCTATTGTCAGACCTTACTGGTACAAGGCTACTCTGCCTTGTAGTTCTACAGCCATAATTGAAAGACAGGTGATTAAGCTTTTAGAACATCTCAGCTACTGTTCTTAGCACATACCAGAAACCAAAGCTCATAAATCAAAAGGACCTGAAAAGGCATTTTTTAGAGTTTCTTTACCATCTATGTATTTCAAAACTTATCCACACAATTTTAGTATTGTTCTGCATGCATAGCACATATTTCAGAATAAAATTTCAGCAAGATGTTGCTTTTACACCCTTTGTGCTCCTACCGAAAGCTGTTTCAAATACTTCAGCATATTCTGAACAAACACTTAATAAAGAAAAGCAGCTCAGCATACGTACAGAAAGGTCTTGAAGAGATGCAAGGAAAAGTAATTTCTTTTTCAAATGATTGACAGTGAAATGTATTGCTTGCTTGTTTTGCTAGCTATCCAAAGAACACAGAGGGGAAAAAAAGAATAAGAAATATGCCTTACCCTTGTCCTACTTGGTTTTGCTGCTTGATGAGAATTTTATTTCCATTTTGAAACTGGTAAAAACGTTTCCAGGAAATCAGAACCTTACATTTTAGGGGTTGAGCAATAGTTACAATACCAAGGAAAAGTTCAAGACTCCTGTTTTGCAGAACTGAATGGTACTTAGTTCACTGCTGAAACTTTATGCACAGCTACAGAATTTTGTAGCTCTTCACCTGGCTACAGGAGTCCACCTAACACATAGTTCTAGATTCATCTATTAAATAAACAACAAATAATTTAATCATACAGACTGATTTGACACCTCACAAGGACAAGGTCAAGTAATTACAGTTAAGGCAGATTTGTCCACATATAGCTTATAACATCTAAAAGTTCATTTCCACAGTTTTCAACACTGTTATTGCTAGTATATTGCAACATTATACTCTTTGCTATAAACAGGTAAGAGATGAAGAGCCGAAGAAGAATCAGTCACTTCCAGTGCCTCATAACTTACTGGAAAAAACAACTTCGAGGACCAGCCATTAGAAAACATATTGAGAAAATGATCAAAATTATGATATCAGTAAGTGTTGTCTCTCACTGTTGAAAATCTACTTCAAGAAGGACACTGATATAATCAGCTTTCTGGAACTGGGCATCCTATTGTGCAAATAATACATTTTTCCCCTTATCCAAACAATGACAAAATGTCGGCTCAGATCAAGCTAACAAAGTTGTACATACTGTCAGACAACATGGAAAGATAAAATCACTAGTTTCAAGTCAGCCAGAATGTGTTTTGGGGTTTGTACGTGTAGCTGTGTGAAAGTAACAGGAAATGAGAAATTAGCTCTATAGAAAAAGAAGAAAAAAGAAGTTGCTCATGATCCACTGTGTCTGCTCCTGTTCCCTTTTATCCAAAAGATTTGATATAAATATTTCTATCTTGGGAGCTATTTCCTTTCTTGGGAGATATGAATTCAAGTCCTGCACTGCAAAGAATAGTGGCCTAAAGGCTACTGATTAAGGGTACTCTTATGTGCAATACTACCTGTCAATCCTACTGATTCTGTTGCAACTTATATAAATTATTAATCAAACATTGAAGTAGTGGTCAGAATTTGGCATCCCACATTACAATCAGAGACAGAGAGGTTTTCTCAATTTTGTCTCTGCAGGAAGGAGTCTATGCAGAATAAAAAACAAACAAACAAAACCCCAAAACTGAGGAAGACAAACCACCAGTTCATGGGTGTTCAGATATTCTTCTAGATGGAGAAGAAATAGTGTAGATTGATATGATTTCCAAAAGAAAGAGTTCTGAATTAGGACTTCAAAACTTTGAATGTGAGTGCCATACACAATCTGTTTAAAATAAAATAAAATAAAATAAAATAAAATAAAATAAAATAAAATAAAATAAAATAAAATAAAATAAAATAAAATAAAATAAAATAAAATAAAATAGTTCCGTGTGACTCCAGAAAAAGTTAGATCCTAAACAATTTATTTTCAATGAAATTATATGACTAATTTGGTTTGCACTGTCAGCCTCAGAGCAACTACTATCACGTTTTTGGTTAGTAACTGACTCAACTAAGAACTCTCATAATAAAAGTACAGGTTCTTACTGTAATTATACTGATGTGTTTTCTTTTATGTAATCCTTGTTGGTTTCAACATGAAGAGCCAAACGAGACTCGGTTTTGCCTTTTTTTCCCCTTTTTTCCTTTTTTCTTTTCTTTTTTACCTGGATGAATTTTATCTGTGTTGGATAAAAGTTTAGGTGGGGTTTCTTGGCCTCTAAATAATTATTACAGTAATCAGTATGCCCACTAACCCTGGATACCACAGTACTCTAACTACCTCAGTGGTTTCCAGGTTTTCATTAGTCACTGATGTGTTTTCCCAATTTTGTTGTCCCTTCATTCCCTCTCCCACCACTGTCCCATCCTTCAAGTTTCCCACCAGCTGCTCACTCTTCCCCCACTGGCTGCAGCAATGCTGTGCTACAGCCCACACTGATAAGCAGGTGCACAGATCCTCTCTGTGCCCTCCATACAGCAACTCTAATGTTTCACCAGATAAGAACTACTGTGCTAATTCTACCTCAGCAGCAGACATGAACTGTAAGGGTAGACTTGCAGCTGTGGGATACAGGAACACACTACTGCTGGGTTTTGCATGGGTAAGAGCAATGTAAGCACTAAGTGCACTGTCTCTTCTATATGAACAGTGTTCTTGCTGAGAGGATTTCTCAAGAACTTATTTCTTGGGAGGCATCACTCAAGCCATTCCTATCACACAGTCAGGAGTTCAGGTTTAGTGCTGTATTCTTCGGTCTTGAAATAATAAGTTTTTCATTTTCTGTGATAGAAATCCATATTTCTGTTTACATTTTAACAGCGCTTTTTTTTTTTTTTTTTTTTTTTTTCAGTATGGAAGAAAAAAAATCATCCTGCTTACCATCATTTTTTATGTTCCTCTAGACTTGGTGGGAGGAAGAGTATATAAAAATGTGTCTCAAAGTGGCATATTTTCTGAAAGGAGCAAATCTTGTAAACTGAGATAAAATATATGGCTTTCTTATCTGACAACATAAAAACATATTCCTGGAGATCAGCAGTCTTTAGACTTTGCATTTGTAACCTTCCATAAACATCCAGAGAAAATTTTAGATGCAGATCAATACTGATTTCAAGCATATCACACTTACTCTAGCTTGCTGCTTGTCCTTTTAAGAATTCTTTGTAGTTTGAAGTATTGTGATGAGAATTATCAAACTGAAAAACACCCTGTTTTGCTAAAAGTCTTTCCTCAAGTAAGAGTACTTATTTGTAAAGGTGACCTTTAAGTGACAACACTTCAAAATGTTCAACAGTAGTGGAAACTTTATTTCTACAGTGAATTATCAAACATGAATTTTGAATTGCGATGTTAATGAACTTTATGAGCTAAATAAATCTATCACACATGAAAACTTAAGATATAGGAGGCTGTTCAGGCATAGGAGGAGGAAGGCACTATGCAATGCAGCTTAGAAGTCCATTTACTTATCTAGGGCCCAAGTCTGTTCTGTTGAATCTACAAGGCAAGATCACACCCCAGTAGACATGTACAGAAACTCTATAACAGTCTCTCCATGTTCTCAGTTTGAATCAGAGTGGAAACCTTCTGCCTATGGAGATATTAATGGGTAATTATAGAGGATGTCCTTCTCAAAATTAAAAATATCTACATATTTCTATGTTTAAAAAAAAAAAAAAAAAAAACCAAAAAAACACAAAAAACCATCACCAACAACAACAAAAAAATCAATGTATTTCTACTATTATCTAATACCCCCTGGTTTATTTTAGCCCACTAGATGTACCAAAAATGGCTAATCATGATATAAATGCTAGTGTTAAAATTTCCCAGAGTACTGTCATAAATTAACCCTTCCATAGATTCCTTAGAAGTAACTTTTCATTATGTTTAGGCCTTCATGTCACTTGTTTCACAGATTGAGCAGCGTAGCATTGCACTAACATGAGACTAAGTTTCTGCTTGCATCAATACTGCTCATGAAAACCACTTGCAGCAAACCCCCCCAAAAATTGAACTCCTGTGGAAACTTCCATCTAGTGCCTATTGAGTCAGGAGATTTTTTCAGCAACTAGACAACTTTCTGAAACAAGTCAGCATGTATTAGTCAACTAGAACTGCATTTAGAACTGTGTTTAAGACGTATAGGTAGAGGGCTGAAACATTCCCTCCTAAAAGTCTATACAGGCAGCCTCCAGAAGCCTTCAGAAAGCCTCCAGAAGCCCACAACCCCTTCTAGCTATTACAGTTGTTCCATGTTTGCCACCTTCCTGCCTACCATGTTTCAGATTGATAATGGATTTCTTTATATCATGGTGAAACATCTTTACTTTCATGCACATATTCCTTTAAGCCATAAATAAGCAAACTTATTCCAGTTTGTGGCACCACAGTCAAAGTCCTTTCAATCCAGGTAAACAAATAAAAGCTGCATTGATAAACCAAGTCAAATATGTTTTAATGAAAATACAAAACTTCTAATGTGATGTATTATGTAGTATCTAAAAGGAAATGTTCTCTCCTCGATGAAGTAAAGTGTTTCAAGATCATTAAAACCAAGAGAAATATTTCAAAAATCCCAAAACACTGTGATGGCTTCTTAATGAACTGCTTTAAAAGTTTCATTTTGTTAGAACTGTCATTATGACTTCTTGCCCTTGCTTAAAGCAAAACAAGTTTTAAAGTATATGAATTTTTAACATTCATTTGATCAGCTTGGAATTTTTGTCTTTCTAAATATTATGGCCAGATCAAAAGTATTTAAGATAATATTTTTTATTTCTCCTAGAATATAAAGTTTTATATTTATTGGAAGCTTTCTAAATAATATATCAGTAATCAGACTATGTCTGTAACTTCTGCCAAGTTCATTTCCTTTGTTTTATTTAAACAAAATCATTCACTATTTCTCTTTAATGTCTGATACTGTTATATGTTGTATTCCAAATAATGACGACTACAGTACTTCCCACCTGTAACTTGCATGGAAGGTTCTGTAAAAGAGATGGTGAAAAGCAGAATTAGAAACTTGGTACATATACGACACAGTATTGACGAGTATAAATTACTACAGGTGAATAATAATGAAATGTATTTGTGACAACAGTATTCTCTAACATGAATTTCTGCAGTAATTCCTATGTCTACAGGGTTCTTCTCAGTATTGTGGGCTACTTTGATAAGTTTCTTAAAGCTAGCTCCATGCAGTTTAACATTATGGATCATACTTTAAAGTCACACAATGGAATTTGTAAGCAAAATTTTTTTTCAACTAAAGGAGATTCATTGTGGCCAAAACATTTTAGAGCAGTACATCAGTTTAAAGGAAATTTTCATCAATAAAAGTTTCATAGCTTAAGGACAAAGGTTTGGGTTCAAGTCAGAGACATTATGCTATTCCAGTGAGAGGAAAGGGAATTACAAGTATTTTCTGAACTATGTCAAAATTCAGTTTCCTGCTTCAGTGATTATATAATTGTAAAAAGTAGAGCGATATTGTGTGTAACCCTGCAACTGTAGTGCAGAGACCTAGAGAAGTGGGGACAGAGGATGCCTGTAGAAGGGTACAGGCATGGTATCAAAAGAGATGGTGCATGGCCTGTGATGCCCTCTCTTCCCCCTGCTCTAAAAGCCCATAGTCAGTTAAAAAAAAATGCAGAGCTGAGCTGGAGAATCCTGTTTGTAGAGGAAACAAGGTGCACAATAATGTAGAATCTAAAAAAATATATATAAATGGAGTTGCAGACCACTGGAAAAAGAACAAGATGTAAAAGCATATTAGAAAACATACAAAAATAACCCAGATGAATTGAAGGTGTGTGAAAGAAAGAAGGAAGGAGGAAGGTGCAAAGAAGAAACCACTAACATCAGCACCATATTCCTCACAGTGAAGGACTTGACAGAGACTCCAGATGCTGACACCTCCCCATAGACCTCATCTTCCACTGCAATCACCAGACTGAAGTTACAGAGATGAAGGCTCAGAGGAATACTGGGAGGGTGAGAATAACAGCAAGACAAGGTCTGCTAACAATTTTAAATGTGTTATTATTGTTGAGATCTTCTTCAGTATGTCTTTTTCTTCTAATTAAATCTGGACTCCTTATAATTCTCTGATTAAACTATTAAGATTTCAGATATACTAACAATAAATGCTTGGCTTTCTGCACTGTGTCTCCTTTTCATCCATAAATATATCTTGAGGTTAAAAAGAGAAAGGAGCTGGTGCAACAGTCACTCAAGATTTTGGAAAAGAGTGAAAAAATGACTTAAGTACCATTTTCCCATATGGGAGAGCTTCAGGTTGTTCTGGGCCCATCAGCTGGTAAAGTTCCATTAATTACACCAGTCAAGTATCTTGTTTCTGGTCTCTCTATTTAATCAAAAAAGACCTTCTGAATTCCACTGCTAAATCAGTAAGTACACTAATAAAAACGTAAAGTGGAGAAAAAATGAGGAAATGACACACAGTAATTTTTTTCTGCTGTTACTATTCAGAATTTGCAAAATGAATTTAATCATTGTTTGTATTTGGGGGATTAGGCATTCAATCATTTGTTTGATTTTAAAATATTGAAAGCTACTGTTAATTTCTATTGTTTTGCTGAAATAAAATCCTTTATTATTACTCTTTTGTGTTTAATATTGGTATATTCAAATATATGTCAATGAAAAGCAACAAAAACAATTAGAGTTGAAGATAAGCACAACAACAACCTATAGAATATCTAATTTTGCAACTGCAAAGCTTCCTAACAGCTATTCTCTTTTAATCACTCCCAGATAATAGCAAAACACTGCTGTTACACTTATGCATTATTCATCCAGAATAATAACCCTCTATGATTATGTACTACTTACACATTAGTACTTTGCACTTATCAGTCATAGCAGAAATCAGGTAGGGGAGTAAGACAGAGCAATACAGAGAAGTGAACTGAGAGAAAAAGTTCAGGTTTTATTAACTAGATATAATTATTCACAGCAAAAAAAAAAAGTGTTGAGGAAATCATTTACACTCATTGTCAGATGGAAAAGTGAAACAGAGATGATTAACAAAAAAAAGGCTATGATACAAAATGCTTTAGCATTTGAATCTGTTTAACCAACAGGAAGTGTGAAATGTTGATTGCTGTATGTACTGTGCATGTGTTGAATTGGCACTGTAACATATTGCACAAGCCACTAGATCTGGTTGCAGCCTATTTCCCAGTCGTTTTTCACAGGTGCTGGGCCTGACTCTACTCTCATTTGCATGAGTAGACATAAAGTATGCTCATTTAGAGTTATTGTGTTGTAAAGTACCCCAAAACAAATGCTGCATATACCACACTGAACGTGCCCCATTTGTGCATTTGGAAATGGGTGCTTTCTGCTGTCCTTTAACCAAGACTACATTTTGTAGTATTAAAATAATTTAATAACACTCCTAATATTATCATTAGTATAGTCCTTTGTATGAGATTACATGCAGCTGCCCTGTTTTACTCCAAATAGATAACTCATTGTTAATCAGAAAGTTTGTGTGATTTTTTGTGTATTATCTACACCATCTCACTGTCATCACAGATACCTCCCATAAGTGTTTCTACAGGTTTATCAGGAGCAAAACAAAGACTTGGGAAGTGTGGGCCTGCTGCTGAATGGGGCAGGGGAACTGGTGACAAAGGACACAGAAAAGGTATTCAGTGCTTTATTTGTCTCTTTCCTGGTAAGACTGATCTTCAGAAATCTTAGTCACCTTAGACCCAAGGGAAAGCCTGGAACAAGGAACACTTACACTCACTAGACGATCAGGGTAAGGAACACTTAAACAATTTGGATGTACACAGTCCCTGGGATCTGACAGGATACTCCCATAAGTGCTGAGGGAGCTGGCAGTTAGCACAGTGAGTCAATCATATTTGAAGAGAGAAAATATCATCTCTATCTTCAAGAATGGCAAGAAGGATTCAGAGAACTACAGGCCAGCCATCCTTACCTTCATCCCTGGAGGAAATAATCCTAGAAACCATTTCCAAACATAGGAAGCACAAGAAAGTGACTAAGTGTAGTCAGTATAGATTTATAAAGGGGAAATCATGCTAATCAACCTGATAACCTTCTACAATGAAACAACTACCTCAGCTGACAAGGAACTGGATATTATTAATCTCAACGTTAATAAGGCTTTTGACATTTTGGCCAAAAAGGCCAATGGTATCCTGATGTGCATCAGAAATAGCATGGCCAGCAGGGACAGGGAAGGGATCTGACCCCTGGACTCGGCACTGGTGAGGCCGCACCTCGATTCCTGTGTTCAGTTTTGGGGCCCTCACTACAAAAAGGACATCCACAGTGGTGTATCCCATGGGTTGATACTGGTTCTAGTACTGTTAATTGTCATCACTAATGACCTGGATGATGAGACAGAGTACACCTTCAGCAAGCCTGCAGACAATACAGAGCTGGGAGGAGAGGTTTACAGGCAATATGGTTGTTCTGCCCTTTTGAGAAACCTTAACAGGCTGGAGAAATGGGATGAGAGAAAGTTCAACAAAGTGGAAGGCGAAGTCCTGCACTTGGTGGGGGGAATAACTCTATGCACCAGCACACACTGGAACTGACTGGAAAGCATTTTTCAGACAAGTATCTAGGGGTTTTGGTGCACCTCAAATTGCCCATGATCCGTCCAGCAATGCACCCTTGTGGCAACAAGGCCAGCAGCATCCTGAGCTGCTTAGACAGTGTAGCCAGCAGGTCAATGGAGGTGATCTTTCCCCTCTGCTCTGCACTGGTGAGGCACATTCAGTGTGTGGGGTCAAGTGTTGGGTTCACCAGTACAAGAAAGACAGAAACATACTATAGTGAGTCCAGTAAAAGGCCACAAAGATGATTAAGTGTTTGAAACATCTCATGTCAGAAGCTGAAAGCTTGTTCATCCTGCAGCAGAGAAGGCTCAAGGGGAATGTTACTAAGGTGTGCAAATATATCAGATGTCAGGGAGTAAAAAAGAAGCAGCCAGACTCTTTTTAGTGGTATTCAGTGATAGAGGAGACAATGGGCACAAACTGAAGTACAGGAGATCCCATTTAAACTTAAACCCTGGAACAGGTTTCCCACAGTGGTGGAGTTTCCATCCTTAGAGATATTCAAAACGCAACCAGTCACAGCCCTAAGCAATCCATTGTGGCTGATCCTGCTCTAAGCAGGGGGGATGGATTAGATGATCTTCAGATGTACCTTCCTGCCTAGTGATTTTAAGTTTCCAATCTATTCCTGCTTGCTTCAGGAGAGTAGATTACCTCATTTCTTTGAATATTTCACTCGCCCAGCTGGCTACACTGTTCATTTACTGAGGAACACAGTTCCTCAAAGTCCCAGCCTCCATGTTATAAAGGAGAAGAAGAAATAATGTCTTTTCCTCCTCATGTTGTCTTTTTTTTTTTTTTCTTCACAGTTACTTTCTCTTGACTCTTTCTTTCTGTAACTTGCTTCTTTTTCCAGATGCATTTTTTCTTCCTTCTTTCAATCCTTCCCACACTATTTTTGGGGTTCATATCCCCATATTCCCCCCCCCCCTTTTTTTTTTTCCTATCAGGCAATGTGTTTATGTGACCCTGTTAGCCTAAGATGTGAACATTTCTCAATATGCTCTTGTATTTTTGATATTTTTAAAGAGAGAAGAGTTGTCAGTGAGCCTGAGACTGTTTTGCTAAAACAGTGGTAAATACTGTTCAAATTGTGTGTGTGTGTGTTTTAAAATTGTACGGGGTTTGATGTAATATAATTTGCAAGGAAAAATGGTTTCAAAACATTAGGGGTTTTATTACTTGTAACTTTGATGCTTAATGGATCAATGGGCTGTTATTAATTCTTTTTTCCAACTGATCAAATAAAAACAAAGCAGGTAGAATATACTAAAATTCAATGTTTCACTTAGCTCAAATCAGTTTTCATCTAGCAATTTCCTTTTATTAAAAACTTAATTTATCATTGTAGTCAATGATGGAAAAATATCTGTTAAAATCACAAATTTCATAGCACAGAAATAACTTATCTAGTCAGTTCTGAAGTTGTTGCCATTACGTATATGTACTGGGTTTTGTTGTGATCTTGTGATGTACCACTTGGCTGCCTTTGACTGTAGTTGATATTGCATTTCCAACATGTCTGGCATGGCAGCACTCAGCGGTGGCGTGACTTCACTCAGGCCATGATAGTCCACTGTCAACCTCCACTCTCCATTAGACTTTCACACTGGCCATATGGGGCTGTTAAAGGGGGACCGCATCTTGCTGATGACTCCTTGTCTCTCTAGTCGACAAGTCAGTTCACAGATAGAGAGTACAGAGCCTTGACTTATGTGATATTGCTGTCGGTGCCCTGTTGTAGTGGCAATTGGCACCTGTTGTTCTTCAGCCCTCAGCAATCCCACAACAGAAGGATCCTCTGAGAGACCAAGTAACACAGACAGCTGTTTAATTTCCTCTACTTCCAAGGCAGTTATACCAAAAGCCCACTGATACCCTTTTGGGTCCTTAAAATACCCTCCCCTGAGATAATCTATACAAAGAATACATGGAGCTTCAGGGCCAGTCACAATGGGGTGTTTTTCTCACTCTTTTCCACTTCGGCTCACCTTGGCCTCCAGTACAGTCAGCTGTTGAGACTCCCCTGTCACTTCTGAGATACAAACGGGTTCTGCTTCTTTAAAATTTGATGGCATTAGGGTGCATTGTGCACCAGTGTCCACTAAAGCCTTATACAGATGGAGGTCAGATGTGCCAGACCATCAAATCCACATGGGCTAATAAACTTGACTGTCTCTGTCCTTCACCTGGCTGGAGTCAGGGCCCCTCTAATGTTGGTCATAATACCCATTACGACAAATGGGTTAGTGTGGTGTGCATGGGTTTCAGTCTCATCTTGATCTCTTACCTCTCATGAATACAAATCAGAAGTTCTTCTCACAGAATTGTGAACAAAGTCGACCTTTCTGTTGTGTTTGGTCACTTGATTACTGGAAACCAGAGCAGCATTTTTCCTAAAAGAACCCTGTTTTGTATTTGTTCTTCCTTCCAACTCATGTACCCACTCTTCTAGAAGTCAGGTAGATTTTTCCATCCCATTTCCTCATGTCTTCTCCATGGTCATGCAGGTGATATCACAGGTTCCCCCCATGATGTATACTGGTTCTCTTGAGTAGGTAAACAATGGCTCTTAATAGCCAAGATTCTAGTCCATGCAGGTGGGGAGTAGGACATGTCCTCTTTAAATTGCTGGAATCCTTGAGATAATTTCTCCACAGCCACGACGAGGAGTGAAGAGAGACTTTCTTCATATTATCGCAGTCGGTGAGCTAATTCATCCACTGTTGGTCCCTCTGCATCTCTGCAGTCCATTACCGCTAATGCACTGGCGTATGATGATGGTGTGCTCCATACAAACTTCCACCACATGGGCCAGGTGCATGGGACTTCATCTGGATCTGTGAGTAGCCACACATTATCTGGGTCATAGTAAACTGTGTCCCACGTGACTAGCTCACTCAAGTACTGAAAACCTCTCTCCATAGTGGTCCACTTACTTGGATGACAGAAAATCTTCCTTGGAGTGATACCTCCCCCTCACACTTGATAGAAGTCGCCTTTGGACACTGAGATATTGTGTCTTCTTTCCAATGGCTTTGTTGATGCCCCCTTCTCGAGACAGTGTTCCCAGCTGCCTCACCTCCCTGCCCTCTAGTTCCACGCTGCTGGCCCCACTATCCCAGCATCCGAGCAGCCAGGTAACCAGTTGCTCACCTGGATGGTGGCTGAAATCTTTTCTTATGTCTCGCAACTCGCTCAGGGATAAGGGTCAGATGACTGTCACTGACTCTTGCCTCCTCCTCCTGTTCTCGTGATGGGCCTGGTTCATCGTCACCCTGTACGCTGTGAGGGGATTTTCTTGTGTATTTCTTCTTTGTATGGGAGCAACTGACACCGTCATGGGCTGGTTCTCTGGTTCAGCTGCAGCACCTGTCCTCGGGGTTGTAGTGGCTCCAGTTTCTGTTGTGGACTTTGGAGTGGCTGATATATCTGTCATTTTGTTACCAGATCTAAAGCTCTTCTTTTCAATTTGAGGGTACTGAGTAGTGTTTAATAGCACCTGATAGGGGTGGGCCAGGCCCCAGCATGTTGCAGTGAGCTGTACCTCTCTGCAATTACCTGGGTGACAACATACTTTTTTAAAATATTTTACTAGTTCTTCAGGATTCTGCACCTGTGCAGGAGTGAAGCTCCAGCACACTAGAGGTTCCCACTGTTCTAGGTACTTGTCCATGCTACTCCACATCCCCACCCACTCATGATTCTCCACCCTTGGGGTAGGTTTCCAAGGGATACTCAAATAGTTGCTTAACCCTGAATAAAGCCTGAACCACATGAAGGAACACACTAGCTCCTAGCAGTAAGACAACTATGTTAGTGTCAGCATTCCAAGAATATTTGAAATTGCTGAATTTCTCAAACACAATTGTAAATAGCCTCAGGGACAATGACTGCATCGTGCTATAGAACAACGTTACATAGTACAGTAAAGCCCAAACCAATCCAATTCTCATGGGTGGTGAAGAGCAGCATGGGGACTGCATACAGCAAATGAGGTGATAAAATCTTAAGGAGACAAGCAATAGACATTATGATCTGATCTGTCATTATCTCAACCCTTGAGCCCCATGTTGGGTGCCAAAAGGACTGTTCTGGTTTAAACTTGGCTGGTGGCCAAACACCACACAGCTGGTCACATACCTTTTTTCAATGCCCTGTAAAATAGGGGAGGGAGAAAAAGGAAGAATTCGTAGGTTGAATAAAAAAAAAACCAACAAAACAGTTTAGTGATGGTAACAAAGCAACAGTAACATTAGGAAGTCCAAACTGTAATACACAGTGCAGTTGCTCACCACCTGGCAACCAGCATGCAGCCTGCCGCCAGCAGCGATCCCAACAGAACAAAAGTTCTCGCCACGCTGACCAGAAGCAGAAATGAGAGAGTTCCCACCTTCTTTATATACTGAGCAAAATGTCATATGATTTGTAATACTCTAACAGCCAATCTGGGCCCAGCACTCCAGCTGTGTTCCCTCCCAGCTCAAGGAAAGTTAACTCTATCCTGGCCAAAACCAGGACAGCTTTGTGTGGCAGGGTTTTTGTAGCAGGGAGGGGTTACAGGGGTGGCTGCTGTGAGAAGCTTCTAGAAGCTTCTCTGGCTCCAAGCTGAACTCACATCTGGCCAAGGCCAAGACAATTAGTGATGGTGGCTGTGCCTCTATGATAATGTCTTTAAGAAGGGGAACTTGCAATGGAGATAAGGGTAGGAGTGAGGGAAACACCTCCACAGACACCAAGGTCAGTGAAGAAGAAGGATGGGGAGGTGCCCTGGAGCAGATTCCGCTGCAGCCCATGGTGAGAGGGCAATTTTCCCCAGACTGAGTCTGTCTTTTGCCCGTGACCGTAACTGATAAGTGAGTTGTCCTTGTCCTGGCCTCCAAGCCTTTTGTGATATTTTCTCTTCCTCATCCCACCGAGGGGGAGGAGTGAGCAAGCAGCTGTGTGTTGCTTTAAATCCTGTGCACTTAAGCCATGGCACACAGAAAGGCTGCAGAAGAATACAGTGACAAAGAATGGGTTCGTAATTCTCAGACTAGAATTGTGTCATTTGGATCATCCCTTAATATGAGTCTGGCAGGTGCACCCACCCCAAAGAAGATGGGAACTCCTGACTGTTGAGACATAGTGGCTGCTAATTCTTTTTTTGCCCCCTTGTTCTCAGGTCCTTAGGGTAATTGGTGCCCTCAGCCAGTAAGAGCTGAAACTGACCACAGACCAGATTTGCCTCAGGTGTAAATGGAGTCCCACTGGGGAGCCATTTGAGCCAGTCCTCTTTGCATGGCTGCAGTCAAGAACTATCATCTTGGATTGGGACACTGCCCAAGGAAACGCCTCAAGGGTGAGAGCCCTTACTTTTAGGTGAGTGATTTTGTGTACTGGATTGTTGCTAAATCCTAGGAATCCCTTAAATTGACTGTGCATTAATAGTTTTCCTTTCATGTACATTTGGATCTGTCATTTATTAATGACTGATGGAGTACCAATTGATTGTACTTAAAATAAATTTTATTTTATGTATTTGTCCTGTTTGAGAGCCTCCACAACAATGAGAGAGGAAGTTGATTCCTCAATGAATATTTCACCACATTTTCTTATTATATCTCCTTAAAGACCATCTAAAGAGGTCTTTTCTGTAGTATAAGAACAATGAATCAGTCTCTCTACTTGCCTCCTGAAAAATTTCTCAACAGCACATGTTCTACTGACTGACATTTTGAGACATTTTGTTCAATATCTAATTCTCATTAGGTACAAAAAGATGGTATTTAAATCTTTGCACCCACTGAGCATATCAGAGCTGTTTCAGTATAATTCCTTCTCAGTACCACTTGACAACTTAGTTAACAATTCTAGTCCCAACTTAATGAACTAGCAGTGCCATGGTATTTAAGAGGGAACTTTAACTTTTGCTGTCCTTCAGAACTCATTTTAGGCTTAGCATTTCTATTTTAATGAGATATTCAACATTTCTGATTCCTGCTTTGAAGCCAAAAGGAGGTCATACAAACAATGGGATGTTTATTTTATTTTATTCATCCGCCTTATCTGGACAATCCTCCCAAGAAAAGACACCTTTTTTCCTTATTATCATTGACCATGGAAAACATTTGTTTCTTATTTTTAAAAATAATTAAGATATTGTTATAAGAAAAAGTCTTAATGAGTATCATAGATGCAATGGAAAAACTTGGGGCAGTCGATGTAGTCCATTTCCTGGATCACTCCACCTCTTATTACTATACAGAGATCAGTTTTGCCTTTATACAGCCACAACAGGCATCACTTATTCCTTTGTGTGAAAGGTCAAGTAAATATAAGTGTGTGTGGGAAGAAAAGAATCTGTTGAAAGTTTCTTCTTAAGCTCAGGTCTTAGCTGTTCTCACCCTTGAAGGCCACACCTGACCATAAACTCCGCAGCAACACTCATAAATTCTTAAACCCAAGTTTAAGAAATATTTGAAAATAAACAAGGAAATACCTCAAAACTCCATGTGGTTCCTATGACAATGCAGTAACTGTTGACCATATGCAACACAATATCAGTGCTCCATAAAAGAGCCATGTCCCTTATGTCCTGGAATTTCAAAACTGCTGAAGCAATCAAGGGTCATATATTTCATTGTCATTTGATAAATTGGGCTCCCAGCTACAATTCCCAATTCACTTCAAAGAAAGTTTGAGCACATAATTTCATAAAATGCTTGAAAATTGCCAGTTTTGACCTTTAGTGACTTCTTTCAATAATTGAAGGTATATTCAGGCTCAGAGAATTCACCACTGTTTATAAACTATGAGAGAGAAGCATTGGAAGGCAGAAAAACCTTAATGAGGCAGCTTGGATAAAAGAGTATCTCACAAGAAGTTGGCAATTGTTTCTGCCAGCACTGTGTGACCCTTATGAATTGTGCTCTCATCTACTTTAATCATTTATAATTACTTACTGCACAAAAGTGTATCTTAAATCATCTACCACATAATGTGCTAATTGAGATACAGAAAACCAAAGCAAAGATATTCAGTAGCAATGAATATTTCATCAGTATAAGATCATTCTTTATTTCCTCCAAATTCTCCTGTAAATCTTGACAGCATCTTATAAAAAATGTACACAGTGTAACAATAGGAGCAGAAAACATTAGCCGAGAAATGCAGAGCAGGTTTTAATTTTCTAGATAATAATGCTTATGTACAATTAAGCAACTTATAAGAAAAAGGAAAAAAAAAAAAAAAAAAAAAAAAAAAAAAAAAAAAGAAAATGCAGGTGCTCAGTAATCAGTTATGTCATCATTCTGCACGACATTTCTGGGAGTGTTAAAACATTCATTACATAATATGGTGGGTTAGCTCTGGCTGGCAGCAACAAACCCATACAACCACTTGCTCACACAAACTCTTCCCTAAGACAAGGAAAAACATGAGGAAAAGCATAGGGAAGAATGAGAGTGAGAAAACTCATTATTTGAGATAAAGACAGGAAGATCTCTTAATAGTACTGTTTCAGGCAAAACAGACTTCGGGAAATTATTTTCCTGCAATTTAATATAAGTATCTAATTAATCTTTTGGGTACTGAGAAACAAAAACTAAAACTAAAAAATTAAGTAAACATTTACACACTTAGGGAAAACACACCCTTCCTCCTTCCCCAGGATCAGTTTCACTCCTTCAATCCAGGCCCCTCTCCTGAATACGTAAGAGAATATTGATAATATACTAAATACTGTTTTAACAGAGTATTATAGGCCATGAAGGGTTATACTATGCCTCAGCAACTCCTATGCTTGCCAGTAATGAATTTATACTTTCTTCACTTATCCTACATATCATGGAGAGGGAAGGGAGTAAATAACATCAAACATAGTGTTTCATAGACAATTTAAAAGTAAGGAAAGAAAAGTCTATAATCTCATCATGTCAGAGTAAGATGTGTCTGGAAGGTGTTTGATGTTTTTTTCCATTTTACCTTTCTTTCTTTGGACATATTTTTCATAAAATTCAATAAATTACCTTTGAATCACAGCACCATAAAAAAAGATATGGGAGAAGCAAAAATGTGTGGATGTAAATAAGTAAATCAACATATAAAAGAGAGACATACACTAAATTTCAAGGGAAAGGAAAGATAAAAGCTGTAGGAGCATGGAGGATCAGAAAATACATGAAGAAAAAAAAGGACAATACTAAGAAAAAAGATATTGTCTGGAACTCAGTTGAATAGCATCAAAGAAAGCATAAATACTGCTGCAGGTTAGTTATTGTTTCCCACTAAAGTTTGTGGAAATATATTTAAAACAAACGACTACTTAAATGACTTACTGAATAGGATTTCTCATTTAAGGTGTCTTTTGGCACACCAGTTCAACACTGAAATGGATGAAGTTGAAAGATGTGCCTAAAATAAAGGGACAGTTGCTGGAAAAGGCTTAGAACGGGAAAAAATAAAATACAGTTTGGTGAGGAAAATGAAGACAGATATATGAACAGACATTGGGACTGATTTTAAATTGTATGTCATAGATGCGCCTGATTTCAATCTCAGGTTCACTAAACCGAGGAACTTGAACCACCTGGCTACAAGTTAGGACATAGTCTTCTGTAATTCACTGAATCCATCCTACCTTTTTGTCTCAGGATGCAGTTATTCACATGCTTTGCACCCAGACATGAAGGCCCTCTTAACATTTTTGTCTCAACAATACTCTGGTTCAAATTTCCAGTCTGCCTTCTTCAAGATGGATAACTGACAGGTTTCACTGAGTCTGCTAAACTGAGCAGCGTGATGGCTGCTTATGCTGTCAACAAGTCTTGTCAACTAGCAATAAGAAGCCAAAGCCACCTTCTACAAAGTCTGTATTGATGCTACACAGGCTAAGGAGTGGTGGACAGAGCAACTCAGTGGCTCCTATTTTGCCTTAGCACTCATAAGGAGTGTGGGAAGAAAATTTATAGGTGTCACCCTTACTATGAGGCTATTTTCTCCTTTGCCTAGCTGATGGAAGTTGGGTTCATGGCTATGATTTTGCTCTCTCCACCTTCCCCAGGATGGTGCTTCATTGCTACCTCTCAGAGCTACTGATGGCATCTTCCCCCCAGCCTCAATATAGCATCCCCAACTGCCTGAAAACAAAAATAGTTTTCATATTCTAAGCCATTGCCTGCTCCTAGGGCCTATTATCCTGCAAAAATATTCAGGTGGTATTAGGCCATTTATAACTAGTTCAAGAGCAAAGTCTGGACCTACCCAACAGTTTAAGTTCCTCCATAGGAACCCACATCTGTTATATCACATCTGTGCCTGGCATCTGTGTTTTGAGAAACTGAAACCTTGTGCTGTGTCCAGCACTCTTCTTTCACCTTCATATCACACAAGACCACTGTCACCCCAGCGGCTTTGGGGGCCTATGTTCATACTTGGCTAAAACAGACTCTGTGTTTTCTTCAACCAGTTTACGAGTTCCTGAATATTTTTTATGATCTGTGAATACTTACATTACATATTTCACTGAAAAAATAAGCTTTAAAGATGAGTAGAATATCACCAAATACATTGGGCTAGTTCAAGTTTTCTAGCATTCTCAGGGACCCCAGGCAGAGCTGCAGAGGGTTCTCTGCACTGCTTTTCCTGGCAGAAGCTCTGATGACACACGTATTCAGCTCAGCATCTCATGCTCTGAATACAAGAGCTGCAGTGGGACCTGTTCAGTGCCACACAGATAAAGTGCTGCCTTAGAAGGCTCAGTCTCTTCTCTTTTCTCTACCTTGACAGTGTCCTTATGTTATTTCTTGTCTCCCTCGCAAGATAATAAATGCACAACCATGCTTGTCAGCAGGCAGATTCTGTCCAACAGATAGTCATACCCAAGAAGGCCTGTCAAGGATGCTTGTCAAAGCATTCAGGTTCTGCAGACTGAAGTTTTTCTTCTTAATTTTTCAGCTTCCTTGGGTCTCAGCCATTAGATCTGAACCTCATATGAAATAGATAATAACTTTAATAAATTTTCTACATACTTTACAGATGAGTAGTTCATTATTGCCAATACAGGATATACAGAAGTAATTACATACAGATTTTTCAACAGAAAAAATAATATTCTTACTTCAAAATCAAACAAAAAATTGTGTGAATAGGATTCTATTTACAAATTAACTAAAATCTAAGCACTTCAGAAATATCAAAGTATCCTCTTTCAAGATTTTGTATTTGAACTTCTGAATTGTTACTGGTTTAAAAAAATGTAGTTCACATTTCAAGAGCTTTTTCTTTCTTCTTCATTTTGTCACAAGGAAGAGAAAAATTTTGGTATTATTAATTCTCAAGCAGCCAAAAATCCTCTTTTTAGCAGATTCTAAAATGAGTCATGTTGTTTTTACATAGGTAATGGAGGAACATTGAAGGTGTTGTTAAAGCATGAATTCTCTCCTTCTTCCTTCTGTAGATCTTATTCTTATTTGTAAACAAATGTACAAACACATCTACTTACCAACCAATTATTTCTACAAGTGAGAACTCTGGCCCTGTAGTCACCACAAACTCTTTGGAGAACCTGGAAGGAGGCTCAGTGTTGTTAATGTCCTCCTACTTAGAGACAGTGCAGAAACATCATAAAGACAAATGTATGGACATATTGAAACGTGTTAAAGTTGACCTTTAAATAACATTTGGCCTTTAAAGTTGTCCTTTAAAATAACAAAGATCCTTGGGTAGATGTAAACAATAACCTCAACAGGGGTCTGGAAAAAGTGGAAACACAAAGTCAAAATTTAAAGCAGGATGAAAAAGAAGGAACACCTCAGAATATTTGAAAGTTGATCTATTAATGCTTATTACTGAAAATAAAACAGAGACCTAGAAGTATTAATAGACCAACCTAGAGTATTAATAGGAGACAAATACTATAAATTGACTCAACCAAAAACTGATTTAATGATTCCAACTAGAATATTTACACAGAAACACAGAATTTATTTTGAAATTATGGTGGGGCTGTGTAGGAAAATTTATCTTACAGATAACACCTAACTATCAACATTGTTACTGGGTTATGACTGAGGAAAAAAAAAAAATCTTATTATTGTGGTGATCTCTGATCTACTGTATACCAAGAAAGTTCAGGCAGCTGAGGCTGTTCATAAGTATGTGATTCGTCTGTAAGAAAAAGACTCAGTGATAATGGAGGATTTTAACTATTTTAACATTTAGCAGGAAAAGCAGAAGAGCAGAAGTTATTCACCCTTAATTATTCACCCTTTTTGACTGAATAATCAAAAGCCAATCAAAAACTTAGAGCAATATGTGCTTAAAGGCAAAATAATAAAATCCAAGGCTCACAATGGTATGCAACAGTCAAGAACAATCAAGATCAAGAACAATCAAATACTATCAAAGCACTGAAAGTATGAAAAAGACCAAGGAAAAGATCCATACATCCATCACTGCAATGGAAAATAACAGATAACCCAAAAAAGCCTTTCATTAAAAAGGTCAGCTGCTGATGTATAGCTAACAGAGTTACTGTCAATGACAGCACTTAGTGAGAAAAGGAAAGGTTAGATAGTGTGCAGACAGACAGATGTATCACACATATGACTGGATGTAGTAGTCACAGAAGTGGCTGATAAAATCTTAGAGCCACCGAGGACAATGCAGAAAGATCCAAAAAGTCAAGGAACAGGAACATATAATGCTGGCTTTGAGTTAGCTGAAAGGAGGGAAATGAACTTTTGAAGAATAATTTAAATTCCCAGAAATATTTTGATAAATAAAATCAGATTTTTGTTTGTGAGCATAGATCAGTTAGAAATGTATCTCATTAGGCCACTGTAAGTGAATTACTACTAAATTCATTGGTAAAGTATATTCAGAGAACAGTCATGGGTAGTTCACTATAAAAATGGAGGATGCTATCAAATAGGGTTGTGATGTGATTTGTCCTAGATGCATTGCCACTTCACTTTCCCCCCCTTAATTATCTAGAATATGATATTTTCAGAAGATAAGAACTGAGAAAGGGGTTTTTGTGTGTATGTTAGAAGACAGGGCTGTAGTTCAAAACTAGGTCAGTTAATTGGAAAAAAATGGTCTGAATATGAGAACAACTAGTTAAACAGGATTTATACAGAAAAGGCTTGAAGACTCCTACCTGATTACAAGTTGAACCAACACAAAAGCGTTACATGATTGCAGAACTACATACCTACCCTGATATGTAAACTCATAAAGAGTCATAGTCATGCCCAAAACTGTTAAAGCCTTGACTGGACTTTCATGTCAAGAAAGACACGTTTGCAGAGAATTATCAGGCAATAATGAGACATCTCCAGATATCTACATTAGAGAGCATAAGTTTGAATAGCTTCAGTCATATTGCATTATATCATATCATAGCATAGCATTACACTGTCAATTATTAATAACTGTATCTGGCCAAAATCTGTACCTCGTGGTGCAGAAAGAATGGAATATACTGTAAATTCTTCTGAGTAGGAAATTATGTAATAGAAAATAAACTTGTTGCATTCTCGCAGGTCTAATCAATGTTTATAAAATAATCAGATGTTTTGGCATTTTTTTTTTCTTTTTTAAGCTTTGATAGTTAATCTCTGAGTATTCATTAATAGATAACAATAAGAAGGAAAAAAAAAAAAAAGGGAAAATAGAACCAAAAAAAAAGACAAAAATGACTATATACTTGGAAGGTATTATGAAAGACTGAACTCAACATAAAATAAGATTTTATATACTTATCCCTGAAAGAGATGGTGTGCCTCCAGTTTCTATTTCAATTACTTAGCCTGACTGCCTCTCTCAAATGCAGTTTTGCTAAAACATACTGGAGTTACTGTCGCTGTAGAGACGGACAAAGCGACACACACACACTCACATGGGTGAACAAGCAGCTGGGTTTTTTATCACTAAAAGCGTTCAGTTTTATATATTTCAGGTGCCAGAGTGTCACAGTATAATTGGTCAAAAAGTTGGTTTTAACATTCTCATTGGATAACCTTTATCAGTTTCCTCCCTGCTTACATCATCCTGCTGTGTAGTCAGCAGCTCCTTGGAAAGTGATTTGCTTGAGGCAAAGCTTCCCTTTCTCAAGGGCACACCGGAATATTGTCAAGGTCAAACTCCTCTTCAATCAGGTTGTTGGCAGACCAGCTGCCTTCCCCGACAAGTTACCTGCTTAATTACTAAACTTTCATGTGCCCCTCTTCATCATATTGTTGCTAATGGAAAAACAAAAAGGCTCATCAGAGTTAATTATTCTTACATTTTTATATCTCATGGCTGATTATTTTGCTAACTAAGAGAGTCTCAGAGATTTACAGAGCTTCACTTGTGGCTGATTATTTGGAAGATTTTCTTCCATTTGGGTCATTCATACCTAATATAATGAACGATCACATGGGACCCTTGCTGGGTCTTTCCCCCCTACACATCCATTTACTTTGTCATACTTCCAAGAATGTAATTATCTTTGAGTCTTCTGTTCTTTCATTAAAACCAGTTCAGGATGGTCTGATATGGAGACAGGCTGTTACAGTCATAGAAAGCAAGACTGTGTAAAGATTGCTTCCATAGAAAAGTAAGTTAAGACTATGTATTTTATAAATATATATGTAAAAAGAAAAAAAGTGCACAGTGTTTTGCAAAGTTGTTTTGTTTCACACTAACCAATTGCCAGGAATTTGGGTAAGATTTCTATTACCAGAATGACACAGGAAAGTAAATTTTTTTTTTTTTTAATTATACTTTCAAATGAGATCAGTCAAGTCCATCTTATGACCTATATGAATTATTTGTTTCCATAGCATTTTAAAAAGAGATTTAATATTGAAACACTATTTCTATAAGGATTGAATTCTTCTCCATGTAGAGATAGAGCTCAAGATGTCTGTATCCCTTACATACTGCTTAAAATTTATGCTAAGTAGTGTATAATCTTGTGCGAATGCTCTACACAGGAATTAATTTCCCTCTAGATGTCCAAAGGAAATAATTTTAAATGTACTTCCATTTCTAATTCTAATTCCTTTAAATTAAAAAAAAAATAAAAATCTTCTTGACTTGGCATATGTTGGACATAGGAGATGAAGGGACATAAAAGCTAAAATCATGGAGGAATTAATACAGATGTGAAATAAGACTTACTTCTATGGAAGTCAAGGAATATTTTGACATTGATTTCAGTAACACACAATGAGACTCCCAAAATCTTGATAAGATGCTCAAATCATTTTAAATGCCAGCTAAGATAAAAGTACTCTTGTTCGAAGACCAACAAAAAAAACCCTAAAAAATATATTCACCTCTGTATGAACAAAGGATATATATCATTGTCATTCTTTTGGGGGGACTAGAAGATGGTATTTGAATACTGTGTCTCTAAATTCTCTAGGTTATGCTTGTACTTTGCATTAGACCTCAGTTAACAAATATGTATGAAAAATTGACAGGTTTTTGTCTGTCCTTAAAAAAATCACATTTTTCATGAGGCAAAAAGCAGAAAGTCTCATTTCAAAGTCCAAGTGGAGATCAGCATAGACAAGAATTAAAATATGAACCAAAGAATATTTTCTTTTGTCATGAGTAATTTCATTACAAACAAAAGGGATATCAGAAAAAAAAATTAGGAAGCCGTTTTATAGAAAGCTTTTAAAAAATAATTGCTTAGAATGTAATGATTCTATCTGTAAGAAAGGAATAGCAAAAATCCATTTTTTTTTTCATGAACTTACAGTTTCATTCAAGATTGTTCAATGTATTGGTGACAAGTTAGATCTCACCTAAGTGGTACAATCCAAAATGTAAGAGAGACGCACTTGATTTGCCAGTTTGCTAGTGACTCCTAATATACATAAGAACTATTTTTTCAAGCAGGTCAATGTGTAAATGTGATAATGCCTCTGAAACCTGAGTGAACTCTGTCAGAATGTCTCTGTGCAGCATTTGCAGAGGACACTGTATCAAAAACTCATTTTAAGAAAATGCTAAATGTTAAGGGTGTGCAGAGGTCCCTTTACTCTCTACTAAAATATCCTTGTGGAATCAAGATACTTTTTTTTTTTGTATTAGAGTACAGTTAAACCAGGTTTTGTTCATTGTCAGGGTGCTGCCTCATGACCCAGTGGGATAAGGACATGCACATATCCTACATTGCAGACAGGTACCCAACATCATACGTTACCCTCTCTGTTCAGGTGCTCCCTGTGAGTCTGAGGTTGGAGATGTGGAAAACATGGATAGGATTAATCGTTTGGGGAAGCTTAATAAGATGTTCACAAATCCATCTCTTTGATATATTGAGGCTTGTGTGTCACCTAAATGGTTTACATGGTTTACAAAGCTGTAGTGGCCAGGTAAAGGCACCAGAAAGGAATGGGGTACCTATTAGTCACCCCCGTCTAGTTCACTGGTCCAGACCACAAAGTCTGGATATTTTTAATCTATGTCTCACACTTGCTCTCCACAAAGGCAGAGAGTTTCAAGAATAGCCTTGACAATTTTAATCACAGCTTTGCCCTTGGTGGACTTACACACACCATACCAGTAAGACATTCCTGTTGAGAATCAAGAGGTATGAGGTTACGTTATGCAATGGACACTCTCTTAAACATGTATGTTGCTTCTAAAGGATGTATGTTTCTGAAGTTCAGCATAAACATGACAAGATTAGGACATCCAACAACAACACATGGTCTCTATTTTATCCCTTCACGTGCAAAAATTCTGGAGCCACTGTTGGCTGTGCAGCATCACAAGGGCAGTGCTGGACTATCAGTCCATATTTGTTTATCAGGCCTAGACCTTCCAGTTGAGCTAGAGCTAAGTTGAAGTGACAAAGACTACAAGAAGGAGTGAGAGAAAAAAGAGTCTGAGAGGGCCAGAGCAGCCTTTGGGATGTCCTCATACAGTGACTGCTGCTGCTGCAGGATTAAGCCCAACATTTTCCCTTGCAGTGTCTTTGCTTACACCAATGACCAATTCAAAGGCAGTTTAGGCAGCAGGCATCATGTCATTATTTGGAAATGAGCAGAAACAGAATAAGGAGGAAGAGAAATGAGAGACAAACAAGAAGGAACTGAAACCAGGCTTGTGAGTCCTTGTGGCAGTGCTAAAGTCATTGGTGTTAGGTAGGTAGTAAAAGGTCTGTCTGGCATTTCTGTGGGTGACCTTCACAGGACCCACAGTCATGGAAACAGAGGCCTGTGGGAGAATTTTCTTTCAGAAACTTTGAACCTCAGGTTTCAAAGGGTATTCTGTACTGGAGGCAGACTACATCTAGTCAGACATAAATCTCTGATAATGTTCACAGGTTACATTGAAGCATCACAGCACCAGCTTCTTCAGCGTGCTGATCCACTTCTACTACACCACACTATGAAATAATGTGGGCACAGCCACAATATCCATCTAGCTCTCCAACTGTGCTCTGACAGTGGCCCCTAGTAAACGTTCAGTAAACAGCTCAACTATAGAGTAGCCATTTAGAATACATTCACAGCTTCTGTCAATCACTTATTAAGATCATTGCTTTTAACAGCTACCTTTGTGTCTTCCATTAATTTTCCTCTTTGAATCCAGTTATACTTTTGCCCTGCACAACATACAGTGGCAACATAATCTGACTTTATGAAATGGCCTCTTCTGATCATTTTGAATGAAATATTAATAATTTTCAATAATAATTCAACAGTTCAGTACAAAACCCAGAACCTAAATTTCAATCTGAATTACTGATATTACTAGTTATTTATATATTATGTTTACATTTAAATTTTCATGTGTTCTATATTATGCATAAAGTAGCTCATTTTTAATGAGGAGACTTATTTGGATATTGAAACTGTTATGTACCAGAAACTTGTAACAGATTTTGCAGCTACTTTTCTCTGTGCAAACAATAAAATATACTGACCTACATTCGGATTGTGATTTTTTTTTTTTTTTTTTTTTTTTTTTTT
>NW_020799091.1:102363045-102411583 GCF_003259725.1 Athene cunicularia | reverse complement strand
AAAAAAAAAAAAAAAAAAAAAAAAAAAAAAAAGTGCAATCTGCCTTCAGGTGAAAGGATTATCAAATATTAAATTAAAATTTCTGAATAACTAATTTGAAAATTATCAACACAAAATATTCAACTTTAGTAAACAAATTGTGTTCCATCCTGAGAAAAGTCCATGCTCTACCTAGCCTTACCTCTTTGCACAAGAAGGAGGGTATTATATCCTGACTAAAGATCTCTGAAGGTTTTACTTTTAATAGCTTCTAATGAATTCAAGCTTCTTCATAAGGAAAATTTCACAAGCTTAATTTTTTCAAAATTAATTGGAGGGAAGAAAGAAGAGGCAGGGTTCAGAATAGGGAGGAAGGAAAAAGCACTTGGGAAGTGTTGAAATAAAAAGATGTGCTGTTAACAGATGGAAAAGAAAAAGCAGTTACTGGAGCCCTTCAAGCTAATGTAGTACCCATTCCTGATGATCATTCTGACTGAGGAAGCCAGGGGGAGTTAGCTAAATAAACACCTCAAAACACACCACTGAAGTGATTCTTTCACCTGTTTGTTAATTTTTCAGAGAGAAAATAAATACCCTATACCTCACAACAAAAGAAAATCATTCTTTTCCTTCTGTTTCTGATGAAACCTATCGATTTCACAAGTAGCTTAACGACAGGTAAGTCTTAGCCAGTTTGCCCTTTCAGGGATTCATTGCATCCTTCTCTCTCCTTTACACCGGTTCAAGTAACAACACAAGTTCTAAACAATTGTGTTAGCTGATACTACTAGTTAAGAACAGGTAATCAGTTAATACTGGTGGAATATAAAAGTTGCAGGGCTTGGATAATATCAAGGGCATCTCAGACAAATCTTATCTATCCAGCTTGCCCTCCCTAGGTATAGGGTTCCTTTCTCTTAAATATGGGCTATAATAACATACCAGGAGATGCTCTTAAATAGGCAGTGGTTTTAATAAATCACATGAAATGTCCTTTGTTATGAGCTCTATTCAGGCACACGTAGATTGAGTGGTTGGCAGGGTCAAGTAAAACTCGATTAGCACCTCACTGTAAGTGTACAGGAAACCTCATAGTTCTATATCTACCTGGTAGTGCCCACTCCATTTTGATTAATACCATGCTCAAATAATCTCTGCTATAGTGTTAAAACATCAGAAAGTTCTTCCCAAAATGAATTGACTGCATTTTTCATCCAAAGGAACTGTTTCAGGTAGTTCTGTGTTAGCTATTGTCCAAACGCTGTATGAGCTTTTCTACCTTTTTCTTACTTTATCTAAATAATATTGAGGGCAGGTATTTCAGTACTTTGTGCCCGCACAGTTCTGGCAATCAGTAGTATGTGATAAAACACTTTCTCCAACCCCCAAATCTAGTTCACAGTTATTTAGCTGGTATTTTGCAGTATGATCACAGATACTCATTCTCCTTTTCTCTCTTTTTTTTATTATTTTCTTAACTGTGCTGCAAGAACAAAAGAGGAAGTAGAATGTGACATGTTTCTGATGTGATGAAAGTTTATCCCAGCAAAAAACTGTCTTCTAACATACCGATTTTCACTTAGTGCTGTTTTCTTAGAACACTTTTCAAAGAATTTTGGAAGAGTTAACTGAAAATTGTAAAGACTTCATTGCCATTTAAGCTGCCAGTTTAACAAGCTCTAGAAATAATTGTAGCTTCTGAGTTAGGGGGTTTTATCTTAGTGTCGGTATCATGTGCAATATCTAATGTGCTCATGCTTTTAGTTTGAACTTTACAGTCTAGTTCAGTGTCCTAGTTATCACTGGCTATTGTACACTACAGCATGCATCTCCTCTTTAGTTATTTACATGTTTTAAATTTAGACCGGAAGAGTTTAGTAGCACAGTGGCATGCTGCAGCAACACCAGTGCTTCGGTGTTTTAAAGATTTTCAATATGATTACATAAAGAGAGAGGGGCAAGGGTGATTATGGCCAGTATTCCATGGAACATACACATAGAGTTGGACCTCAAAATTCTGATTTTAATTCCACTGATTGATTGTCACAAGAACAGGAGGCATGGATCTTTCTTAATGCTTTCAGAGTGACTTGGTGTTGTTCTTACTTGCTGAAGTAAATGTCCAGTTCTGAATAAGGATTATTTAATGGCAAACTTTTTTTTTTTTCCTATGGCATCCTCTATATTTCATATTTGTCTGGGCACATTTTAATGTGAGTGTGTCTTTTGAATTTTCAGGACTTAAACTAGTGGCTGCACACAGCTATTTATATCTAGCCAAAGTTATAAAATGTCATGTGGTATCTGATGCATGAGATATCTGATGAAGATAAGAGAACAATATGACTCAAAAGATTATATTATAATAAGAAATCCTTTAGCTGCAGGCTGTCTGATCAGTTTACACCAACTGAGTACTATTTCCTACTGGGAGCTAAACAGAAGGTAGGTGTGAAAGCACTAGGGCAGTCAGTCAAAAACACTTGGCACATAATCCATTTAAAAATACAATACAGACACAATACCGAGGCCAAAGTCTGAACTAACTTTGCACTTCATAAGGAAAATTATTTTGTTAAGTTAATAAGTAGTGATATAACATTTGAAGATGCTAAATTGTATCCCTTCCATATTTATTCAGCTATCCAACTAGTAAATCAAAAGGCCGTAAACTGGTGTGTAACTTCTACACTAGAGAATAACAGAAAAAAAATGTGAGACTCTCATTCATTTTGTTATTCAGGTATAAGAGCCCACATCTGGGGATAAAGATGCTGGCAAGCACTGAACAGTTATCTGCTCTCCATAGCAGTGAGATAAGGAAGGGCCAAAAAGTGAATTACAGAGTCTCCTCTGAGCTAGTGACTCCAAGTCAGCAGGCATAATATCTTCCTGGCTAAGATCCTGCGTGAATAGTGTTTCAAACATATCAGAGATTTGAAGATGAACAGCAGACCTGTTGGATGGTTTTATATATATATATATATATATATATATATATATATATATAATATATATAATTACATCAGATATAGATCTAGAATATGCTATGTAAATAATACATACCCTATCAAAATTTAAATTTAATTCTTCACCCAGAGAATTATAGTGAGAGAGATCCGAGGCCTGCAATCAGAGACCAGTTTGTGAAATCAGGCTTAAAGTAATAGGGACTTTCCAATTAAATCTTCTGTTCTTTTATATTTCCTTAGGGAAAAACTCTTTCTAATGAAAAGTGTCACACTCCACTTTCCAACACCAGAACATTCATCCAATATTCTAGAAATAAATTTCACTGTGGACAGAATTTTTAGACTATGACAACCTGATGAAAGCAAGTGCATCAGTGCTTCAGAATGCAAGCATGATACTTCATGTAGAATAACTAGCAGTTTGAAAACCAAATCTTGTGTTACAAGAGACTATTCTGAAACTGAGCATAACAATTCAAATGTGCATATCTGTGGAAAATATGGAGAAATAATATGCAGGTCTCATTCTGAAAGTAAGTTTTAGATATGTCAAACTAAGTTTTTTTATGTAAATCAGGAAGAAGGTAGAGATGGAAAAAATCTGTAGGAAGTTTCACTTCTTTTAGATGATTCACAATAGAAACAAAACAAAAAAACCCACCCAAAACACACCCCCTAAAAGCCCTAAACCAAATGTCCAAACCTGAAAAAAAGCAAATGCAAAGTAACCATGCAGTGTCATTTTGCAAAGTAACCGTGCCCATTGTGCCCTCTTTATCACTTCTATTTTTCTGCATCGTTCCTGATTTGAACAGAGTTACTTCTGATTTACATTACACTGAGAACATCAGGTCAAACTAATTGGTAGATCTTATTTTCTTTTCCTGGTACACAAATGTTTCACCTACACTGTTCTATACATGAGTTTGTGGCTTGTGAAAAATACAAATACATCATTTTCAAGGTGAATTAGAACACACTAATAGCTACACTGGGTCAGGCCAAAGGTCTGGCCAGCCCTTGATCCGGCCTCTGGCAGGGTCAGGAACGAGAAGTTTATCAGAGTAGAGAATGTAAAACAATATTCTTCTGCTTATCCTTCAGTGTTTCTAGCAAATGAGCATGAGCACTTGCTGTACAAGGGATGTCCTGGCTGTGGCTGGAATAAAGCTAATTTTTCTTAGGAGCTAGAATAGTGCTGTGTTTTGGACTCAGTATGGGATTTGCTATGAGAAGAATGTTGATAATACACTGGTTTTAGTTGCTGCTAAGAACCAAAGATTTTTCAGCTTCCCATGTTCTGCTACTGTGCAGGTGCAGAAGAAGCTGGGAGGGAGCACAGCCAGTGTAATGAACCCAGACTGGCCAATCGAATATTCCATATCATGCTCAGTATATAGACGAAACTTAACTGGGAAGCTGGGGCTCGCTGTCTTCAAGGATTTTGCTTTCAGGATTTTCCCTCCGCTGGGATTGCTAGCCAGGAACAGACTGGGCATCAGTCAACAGGTGGTGAGCAATCACATTGTGCATCAGTCATTTGTATATTCCATGATTACTATTATTATAATTGTAATAATTATTATAATTTAATGTCAATTTTTAATTGATCTGCTATCTGAATATGTATAAACTAACATAGCTATAGTTTTATCAATTCAGTTCTTAAAAATGTAGAAGGGAATGCTGTGGAAAAATGCATGAATCGCATGCCAAAAATCTGTGATGAAATAGAATTACTGCAAATTAAATTGTTGTCTTCAATATTTTTATCCAGTGCACACAACAACAGCAGAATACATCAATGTTTGTGAATGTACAGGTTTAAAAACTTTTCAATGTTCTTTAAAAATTGTACTCTGCCTATTATCGCAGAATATAACTTGAAGGCAATGGAGTGTAGTGGTGACAGTGCTGGGCAGTGTTTTTAGGATACTGTGAAAGGAAATGGTGCAAGAAAGTTTTTGCTGGATTATCTTGTACTAGGCTGTCTTTGATATCTGCCAAGAGCAGCACTGCTTTAAAAAAGTAACGTGTCTGTGTCTTTGTTGGACCATGCAGAAATACAAAACGTGAATTGCAAGATTGAATTACAAAACCTCTTTCCATTTCACACAGTATTTAGTGGGGTTTTTTAATGGATTATCTGTTCAGAGCTACACTAGTGCCAAAGCTAACTTCATAAAAATATTTCATTTAGGTGACCTTGATGAATTTTCAATGATTGGATATGATGGAATGAATGCCAACTGATATTTCAAGATATTATCAATACAACTCTGACTGACAAATAAAAATATGGCAAGACTTACGATATGAATGTGGAATGCTCTGTTAATTTACAACAATACTGTATGTGACAGCAGATATAAAAGCTGGAACTTTTATTGTTTCCAAAGTATGGCTAAAAAACCTGCAGTACAGGAAACTATTTTTGCCTAGAATGAAAGCGGTTCCAAAGAAGAGCTACATCTTTGCTGGTGATTTCTGAAGGATAAACATTTTCACAGTATCCTAGTCTTTTAAATAACCCCAGCATTGGTTGAGTTTGCATATGCAAACTGAAATGTTACATAGGACGATCATTCCTTTCTATCATATTTCATACTTTGATTTTACTATTGTGACACTTTTTAAATATTGCTAAATAATGGTAAGATGAGCCGTTACTATTTTACAGTGTTGTGTTTTATCAAAATATTTTAATACAAAACTTCCACTAAAGAGATACAGATTATTAAAATTATGGAACGCTACCATATCAGTAGAATGATTCTGCTTTAATTTTCCTCATTTACATTTTTAACATGAAGGATTTTAGACACTTAGTGTGTACAAGTTTGTTTATACAGTATTATAAGATACTTCTAGTTTTAAATAAACCTGTGTATTTTCACCTGTAAGGATAATCACCAGCAAGGCTAATCACAAACTTGCAATTAAACTAGCTAGTCACAACCACAGCTCTTAAAAGATTAGTAACAAAACCTGTTCTTGGAAGTTTATAAATAGTCTTTTCCTCTAAAAAACCCACATTTTTTATTGGTGATGCTTTCATCATACTCATGTTTGCACAGCATAGCAATGCATTTGAAGGTGTATGTTTGCCGATATAAAGTACAAATAATCTCTGAGAAGCTAATTCTGTTTCTGATAACAGTCTGATCATGATAATAGGAAATTTAGGACAAGCTCAGCACCTGACTATTTACATCTTTTATAGCCCATAATTAAGTCCTAAGCAACTTACCACTTGTGCATACAAGAAAAAGATCAATAAATAAACAAACTACTTTGTTGCTATGGGCAGACTGCTTTTCAAAAAGTTTTTAGTCTCTTGCTTTTCAGATCTTCTCAGGGTCAGAGTTTAGGTGGTTATGTTATCTTTGAACATAACATCAAGTTCCATTTACTTGCTGAAAAGTTTATCAAACATTTTGGCTCAGCCTTTAGCAACTGTGGGTGTTAGCACCTTCTGTAATGAGGTGAATACAGAAAAAAAAAAAAAATAAAAAAAAAATCTGTCTATATGTGAAGTTTCAGTGGCTGAAAGAGGAAAAAAGCAAATCTGATGACGATGTTTTCTTTGAAATTAGGAATATTGATGCCCTGATTGAAGACCAATACAACATCTAGCACAAGAAGCAGTCAACTCTGTCTCTGGCACAAGTTTAGGAAAACTCGTTAAAACAAATGCAAAATCTTTAAGAGATTTTCAGAACTTTTTATTTACATGTTTAGATTAAATGTGTAAATTATAGTCAAGTAGCATGTTTACATGGTTAAATTTAACCATCTTCATTAAAAAAATTGCTAATGGATCTTATAAAGCACTTCTAAAATAGTGCACATTTCTTCTTTAAACAATAGAAATGAAAATTATTCTGATGCAGATAAAAACATACAATAGATTAAATGTACAAATCTTCAATGTTAATACTTATGTTATAAAACATATGACAACTATGTAAGAACATTAGAATTTCTTTACCATGGCTCTGATTATGTGTTATTTAGACTATTTCACATCCAATATTTAAAACAGAGACTATTTAGTCCTACAGATTGTTTTGCACTTTTGATTCATACTGGTTTTTTTCTTAATTTCCCTCACTTTCTTCAAATCCTTATTTTACCAAGAAATCAAATTATTCAAATTACAGACTGTTTGTGGCTGTGGCTTTTAAATATAACATTTAAAACTTGTTTCAAATAGTTGTATGACACAAATAATGTTCAGAATGTACTGGGGATTCAGTGATGATACAATATTTGACTTCCTAAGGAATTACAAATTCTTTTTGCGGTTACACATTCCTGTTAGCTGCAGGTCCATGCAACCAGTCTTAGATGCATGATTCTTGCTTTTTTTATTACTATGTCCAACACAAACTTGAAAGTCTAATATAGAAAATAATGTCATCTCATAATTTTCAGTCTTGACAAATTTCTACCATAAATATGAAAAGGGAAGATTGATAATCGTTATTTGCCTTTTCTCAATATACATTTTAGCACAGAAAATATAATCATGCTTTGGTTTAGCATAAAACTTCAGTGGTACTTCCAAAAAGTATTGGATTTAAGGAAAAAATTATTAAGTCATCCTATCTCTTTTGATCAGTCAATCCAAATTTTAAGAATATTATCCCAACCCATTTAAAGTTCACAAAAATTGAAATGGGTATCAGACTATCTTTATATTTTTCACCCTGGTTCTCCAATTAAAAAGATTTTGAGGATACTATATTGTATACTTCAGCTTTGATTTATTCTCCTGTGTATGTTTCTTGTTTTCTTCGGTTGTTCGTGTCAATCTGCTGGAGCGACTCAGTGGAATGAAGATACTGCCAAAACATTTTGGTAACAATGAAAATGTTTTTCTATAAAATCCTGAATTTTGTGTCTCTTATTTACCACTTTCTTCAAGGTTTCTCTGAATGCATGTATTTTCATTTTGTTTCCTTTGGCATAAGTAAACCTTTAAAATGAAATAAACTAATTGCTATTATTGTGTCACCTTGAGATAATGAATTCTAAATACAAAGACCAAAAGACTTTTAAATTATATTTCTTGCAATATGAATTGCACATGTTTAACGTCAAAACAGGACTGTATTTGTTCCCTGTTTTCTTCAAACCAATATACAGCTAGATATGATAGTCTTACCTCACAAATGGTTTTAAATGAGCACATAAGTACAGGATACTTATATAAAGATGTTTCTCATCAATATCAAGAGGCACTTAAAGTATAATTTTATATGCCAAATTCTACAAAGAGCCTAGTGGAAGTCCACTAAGCCAAGCAAAAGTCTTCTATGGTCTTTTGTGTGTTTTATGTCCATACATGATAAATTTCATTTTCAGACAATAATTTCAGAATCAAAAAATATATCTCTGTTTCTTCTTAATATATGCTTTTAAGAATATCAAAAGAAAATAATTAAGAGTTCCCAAATGAAGGCCCTCAAGCCCACAAGGTCAAAAAAATCTTATACAGGTGCAGTTGCTGTACATGTGCAAAGCACTACTTAGAGGTGCATTAAAATGAGAAGACAATTATGGGTAAGAAACACAGTCAGAAAAAAAAAAAAGAAAACAACGAAGAAAAAAAACACAGCAAAAATTTTTTAAATCGTTCTTTATGACACAGTCAATATATCTGCTTTTTAATACCAATCCCAAGCCCACATTCATTAATCACAATATAATGAATATGTAAGTGCAGTCTACAGCTGGTTTGCATCTGATCGTTTTGTCAGTAGCAAAAACAAGTCCAGATTGCAATCTGAGAACAACCTACTGCGAGGACAGGGTCAAAGAGACCTTCAGAGACAAGGCCACCCACAGCACAGGTCCAAGGCCCACCAAGGAAGCAAGACTGGTGACAGGGATGAGGATAGGTATATTGACAAGAAAACTCTTGAAAGGGCCAGATGCCCAAGCCTGAGCTGAAATGGAGCCTGTGTGAGAGCACCAGGTGAGCATGGTCAGAGCAATTAAGGTCTGTTTGTGCCCTCAAGACCCTGACAGCTGAAGACAACCATATGTAAAAGAGACAAACAAATATTGTGAATACACCCACGTTATGACTTCAGATCTCTAATTAACATGGTTTAGATATGTCTGTGCACTTCAAAAAAGGTAGTAATCACTGGCCAAACCACTGGAGTTCATATGGTCATGGTTGTGTGGAGCTAAATTGAACAATTTGTGAGTTCCATTAATACTTCGTGTCATGTTTTACAAAAAAAAAAAAAAAAATTTTTAACCTTTACATTGTCAATTGTACAGTACAAGAGCAGAGGTGCTAAATCAATGATCTACAGAATGAAATATGGATGCAATCCAGATATAAAAAAGAATCAAATGATCTGGAGGGGTTGATATCCTTATTCCAGAAAAAGACTAATATGTAGACAAAAGGCATGTGAGTGTCTCATCCCACATGGTGGGTTACGAGAGGGTTGCATCTTTTCAATTCCCTGAGAGCCTGTGTGCCCGTGGAAGAGCTGGTCTCTGCTCTGCAGAGCCACAGGGTGGGCTGAGTCACAATAATGACTCAGAGGAACAACTATGCTGGTGACTTTATTAACTGACCACTTTAGTGAATGAAGGGAGAGAATTCAGCAACAATCAACTGACAACTGTCTGAGGAACAAATAAAGGCACTTTGGCAATGAGACTATTTTCCCAATCCCACCAGCAATCAACTGATCACAATTCAATTCTACTAGACTTATATAAATGAATATATGTAAGAAAGATAGAGAGCGCAAAAAGAGGAAAGAGAGAAGAGGGAAGGAGATAGGAAAAGGGGAATCACCACCCTTGGTTCCTGTGTTGTTGCAGAGTAGCCAGCTTCATCCACAAGTGGTGGGTCAACAAAGACACACACGGGGTATTGCCTTTATATCAGTCTTTCTTATGCATGTGCAATAGGTTGTTCCAGAAGTTTCTAATTTTCTCTGGCCTGTACCTGAACAGTTAGGCAAGTTCTGTCTCTGGGCAACACCAGTAGGAAGGGGGAAGAAAGACCCCACCGCCCCACCTCCACAGAGCTCACTCTGCTTCTCCCCCAACTCCCCCACCGGGCATTCCACTCGAGCTGTCTGAGGCCTCCTCTTAATGAACAGTTTCTTGTTTATGAACAGTTTGTGACAGTGAGTCAACACTATTTTTTATATAAACTTCAACTGGCATATTTTAAACTACTGTACTAACTAGACCTCAGTGCAGCTATGTCAACACAGACCATCTGAATACCTGATCCAATATATTAATCATATTTCATAAACATTATCATTCATTTCAGAATATTTAATTTCTTAAACTAATGTTTAAAGAGAAAATGTGAAGCATCTCAGCTGTGCAGTAATTAGTCTTAGCACAAAGAAGTCTTAAAAGATTAACTGTCCTGCTCTACGTATTTCATTCATGAAACATTCACCTTTTTCTGCTGAACTCACTGTATGAAAATTGTTTAGAAGGTAGTCAAGAAAAGAAACCTTAGAAATGATCCTGTACGTGAAGTGTATTACTCTTTCAACAATACAAGCTAATAGAATTATTTGAATTGTTAAACAGATTTTTCCCAGCGTTAGTATTTGTCCATTTTCTGAGAGCAGGTTATTCTCCAGCAGGAGATAATAGGGCCTTTTACTTTCATATACCACATAAATGCTAGAATGCAGTTGAATAATTTTAACCATTCAGAATTCAGTAATGCTGTGGAATTGTTGACCTATAGCTACAAACTGATTTCCTAGGAAAAAGGTTCGCTTTGTGCTGTTTGAATAAAGGAATCTGACTAGAAAAACAGCAGCCTGTTCATGTTCATTTAAAGAAAATATTTGGATTCAATGGCTAGGGGTAAAAAGAGAAGTCAGAAGATCCAAATTACATGCTTGACAGTAGCTACTTAGCTTTGGAAGTTGAGCCTGTTACCATGTAAATAAGCACCCACTCTGGCTCAGTGATTTTGCTGGCCTTAGAGAAGAGCTACTGATATAAGGCAGTTCTCAATACTTCTTTACTCTATTAAAATACTGGTCACACTGTGATCTCATAAAAATAAAGGTGGCAGGACTGAACCTGCAATCTACATCACATCTTTAGCAGGAGCTGCATAGTGGTAATGTCCTTTCATCATTACTGTTGTTTGCATAGTAGTACAGTATCTACTTCTGCAATAGCTGACAGCATGCTATCAACAGGAAACATGATGAACAGATACTCTTTATGAAGTAAAGATTTCCCAACACTCCTGCCTGCTCAGACTGGCATTCGCTAACTTTTAAAAATCAAAACTAAATCATATTGAAATTGTCTCATATAAAATGTGGTTTAATTTGCTTCCATTTCACTTTGTTCAAAACAAATCTTCCTTAGTGATCAGATTTACTTTTAAAATGAACATTAAATTATTTTCAAATTCACAGACGCATCAGCAAATTCATCCACAATTCCATCAGTGTTGTCTTATTTCATTATAAAAGTTATCCAAAGACGAATTTACCCAGACAGGTATTAATCATATTCAGTTTAACATAATTTAGATCTAATTCTGTCTCCGATTTACATCCCAGGCTTAATTTCTCAGCAAAACTTCTACATTGTTCAAATCAAACAAGTATTTTCTGAACATCGGTAGTGGGGCCATATGTAACATACACCTACATCCATGCTTCAAGAGTAGAAGCCGCCTGACCGAAGTACTGTAGATTTATCTGTATTATGATATGAATTCATCAGTAAGAAACACATCTTATGTTTTAAAAGTAAACCTACAAGATCATTTAGGAAAAAAAAAAAAAAAAAAAAAAAAAAAAAAAAAAAAAAAGGAGCTATAATGATGTGTTGGGTGAAGGTTTTAAAGTGATGACAGCAGAGGGTGTCAGAGCTGGCTTCCATGAGAAGAGACCAAGGGCTGTTCTATATCAACCATCTACAACAGACCCACTGCAGGACACAGACAAGCCTGTCAGCCAAGGTGGTGGTACTTCTGGGAAAATGTATTTAAGAAAGGGCAAAACACTGCACAGCAATGAAGAGTGAGAGGGGAAAAGTGTGACAAACAGCCCTGTGGACACCAAACTGAGAGAAGAAGAAGGGGGAGGAGGTGCTTCAGGCACAGGAGCAGAGATTCCCTTGCAGCCCATGGAGACGAACAGGGTGGTGCAGGTATGCACAACCTGTGAAGGACCCCACACTGGAGCAGGTGGGTATATCCTGAAGGAAGCTGAGGCATATGGAGAGAGAGCTCACACTGAAGTAGACTCCTGACAGTAATTTCAGCCCATAGACAGGATCCCACACAGGAGCATCTTTTCTGGCAGAAACTGTGGCCCATGAAGGACCTATGCTGAAGCAGTCTTTTCCTGAAGGACTGTAGCCTCACAGTTGAGACGGGGAAAAGTGTAAGAAGGAAGGAGCACCAGAGAGCAACTGTTGTTGACTGACCAGAACCCTCCGTTCCCCATCCTCCAGCTCTACTGGTGGGAAGGAGATAGAGGAGTTGTAGGTGGAGTGAAGTTCAGCCTGAAAAGAAGGTTGGGAAGGAAGATGTTTTCAGCTTTTGTCTTTGTTTCCCACCATTCAACTCTATGTTTAACTGGCAATAAATTAAACTAATTTTCCCCAATTTGAGTCTGTTTTGCCCATGATGGTAATTGGTAAATGATCTCCCTATCTTTGTCTTAATCCAGGAGCTTTGTTGTCTTATTTTCTCCCTGTCTCGTTGAGGAGGAAAAGTGAGAGAGCCACTGGCCAAGATCAATCCACCACAATTTAGTAGCACCACTACTGAAATGAAGAGCTAGGAAATTAAAATAAGATATAGAAATTAGGCACTCAAGAAATGAAGGTATAACTTAGTTTAGAGATAAAAATGGAAGAGTGAGAGATCAGGCTAGGGACTAGAGGCCCATTAGTTAAAAGATAACTAAGATTAAATAGGATAATAGATCATAGTTGATGGGGCAGAGAGCAGAACAATATGGAAACCTTGACTGATGGAAGCTGTGAGAGAACACTTCCTGATGGAATAGGAAGACAGCCCTAAAAACTGGTCAAAACCAACCCTATGGTCCGGCCTGAGTCCAAGAGGCTACAGAGACTGCGCAAGAAACCGAGGTTAAAAGTTCAACAGTGAGGAAGAGGAGTTACTTCATCTCTGTGACCCCAGCCCATAACCACCAGGACACACTGTGCAGATGCAACTAGGAGGAGACCGGGGTGGAACATATGAAGATGACTTTCAGGCTCATTATAATACAAAGTGGGGATAGGTCGTACATATGTATAGGTGTATTATGAATATGTAATGATTTGTAGTATATAGCTAAGACAAGACGTCACGAGAGGTGAGCACGTTTGTGGTGGAGCGATCCCTGTGTGCCTCAGTGCTGAATAAACATACCTACTTTATAATCTTAGAGGTTGTTGAGTCATGTTTCTGCAAGTCAATACTTGCAAAGAATTTCTCCCTTAAAATCTATTTAGCCTATTGACTCCAGTGAGCTCAACTTGGTTATTTTCTTATTATGATAATTCCTTGTTGATATCAAAACTATATCAGACTGATGAATCTTTTAACAGAGAAGACATTCAATTCCTTTACATGAAACATTTGAATCTTCTTGAAGGTTCTTTTTTTACAGTGGCTGAAAATGGGAACATTTCTTGACAGAAACATAGCCCATACTGCCAATATTTAGATATGATGTCTTGTTTCTAAAGATAACACTGCTTAAAAAGATAAGCAACAGTTTTCTGTAACAATAAAATTAAAAACAGATTTTTTTTTTTTTTTTTTGACAAATGACTCATTCCTATGGTACGTGAGAAGCTGGAAGTTCAAGCCTGGGAACATGCAGATGTCTGTAGTTTTTGCATCTGCATTGTTTTCACTACATCATAATATGTATAACCAAGCAAGACCCCCCCAAAAATGTATCTGATTTAAAAAAAAAAATAAAATTCTTGTCCCAAACCAAAACCCCACACATATTTATTTATCTACAGTTAAAGGTAGCACAATAAATTCTGGTAATTCAAGGAAACACTCTTTCTAAGGATGTGCAATTAAAAAGGAAACAATCCAAATCACTAAAAGTTACAAAAGTAAAAATATCATGAAAACCCCATGTTTATCTATATGGAAATATATAGATAAAAAGACAGAAAAAGTTTCCCTTCTATTGCAGTCAGCTTCCTTATTCAACTCATTTTATTTCTGTACTGTGTTGGTCTCACAGAATAAATTGTAAATGAACACTCCTTTATTGACAAGAATAACATTGGAATATGTAAAACTTATTTGTAAGCTTTAAGTAATTCTTGTGTTTCAACACTTTCTTAACTTTATGCCATATTCTACAGAGGTATTAACTACTTCTCTAGTCTAAGCAAACATTTTAGTAAAATAATAATAATATTTGACACGTATGTCTCTATAGATATTCTTGTTTTTTGCGTTTGTATAAGTTGCACAAGAACAAATAATGCAAGACAATCGCTATACAAAACTAAGGAAATACAAGACTGCGAGGCCTCCAGTTCTATATGGTTGGTATTGTACTATACAATTGCTTTTATAAGTGCTATGGCCCCCACTTTGAAAAAAAAAAAAATAATTTCTCTTATTCTTCTCCATGAACTTCTGATTTGATTAAATGTACAAAAGCATGTTGCTTTACTTTTTAAGATTTTACTTATAATGTCCAAACAGAATTTATTTATCGTGTTTCTCTCCACCTCTTTTTTTGTGGCAACATGACTTTGGTCTTGTTCCTCCCTGGGGTTTGCATCATATTCCTACCATGCCCCATTGTACATATACACAATAACCAGGTTCCTCTGCAACATACTGGACTAATTAAAGCATGATGTCCTGCTCTTCTTTTATTATATACACTCTTCTGTTGGAGAACGGCTTGCAGAGAGCAAGGCCATAGCTCCCTGCAGGATGCAGAAGTCGGTCCCAGCCACCTGAGGTAAACAAAGGAAAGAACCCAGGGTACAGTTATGTAAACAAGGATGAAGACCCAAGGCTCAGTTGTGCTAGCGAGGACTGTTGTGAGAACACAGAGATAAGTTGGGGGCGCACTACGACCTTGGGGGGTGAAGAGAAAGCAGCCCTGGGAGAGAAGCAGGTTTACAGCTAGGAAGATGTTTATGCATACCAGAGATGCCACAAGGGGCTGGTGTATTATAATGTGATCTTTTAGATGTACCCAATGGCTGAGATATTATAATGTAGTTCCTTTAATGTATCCAATAGAGTTACAAGTAGTGTATTGTAGACTGCTTATATAAGGTGTGATTTCTTTCAATAAAGTTGAAGCTTACTCTATCATTCACATTGAATCGGCTGCTTGCTTCCGCACTCTTCTTGGTGATCCTTGAGGCAATTTCTTGTTTCAGTAAATCATTCTTGAAAATAGCTGATCAAAACTCTGCAGTGTTCAAAATTAGGTCAATCAGTGCTTAACACAATAGAATTTGCAGTTCCCTGTCTCCACGGAATATGCCTCAAATGCTATGACTAGTGATCACATTTGCTTTTATCATGGATGTGTATTATTATTTTTTCTGCAAGAAAAGGACTTTAGCTTTCATTGTTGTTATTTATATAGAAGCTACACTTTCTAAAATATCCAGTGTTATATAGTTCATTAAGAGAAAAAAGCCTGTTCCTTAGGAGGGAATCTTTTATCTAAACTTCAGAGCTCTAACATTAAGAAAGAAGACTTCAGCATCTGAAATACTGAGTATCTGAAGAGGCGTTATTGTAAACTATAAGATCTGAACACATTTAAATTACATTTCAAATTCCTTTTTTAGTCCCAATTTTACTTTCCATATATGTGTCACTTTGATAGATCTGAGCTTTCGATTAGCTCTGAGTGAGTACAGATTACAAAAAAAAAAAAAAAAAAAAAAATTTGAAAAGATTTGAGACTAACCTATGACATATGATTCCACCAGTATTTGCTACCTTTCTCATCAGCAAGACTGTAAAAATGTTCATGACCTTCCTGGAAAGCTAAACTGACACAGTTCTGTGTGAACCTTATAAGCCATATAGTTGTAGATGACAAATAAAATAAGCCTTTTAAAAATATCACAGCCTGTTTTCACAATATTTCATCAGGATAGCTGCTGACAAAACACTATATATTCATTGCTTGCTGAGTTTTGCACATCCTACAGGCATACTGTTACATCAAAGAAGTGGTAAAAACTTGTGTCTCCGTTCCTTGCTTTCTTCCAGATTGTCATGGTTTAATCCTGGCAGACAGCTCAACCCCACACAACTCACTACCCTCTGATGGAATGGGGGACACAATCAGAATGGCAAGAGTGCAAAGATTCATGGGTTGAGATAAAGGGTTTCATATGTAAAGCAAAAGCCATGCATGCAAGCAAAGTAAAATCTGGGACAGGGGAGTGATCTTACTCCTATACTCAGCACTGGTGAGGCCGCACCTCGATTCCTGTGTTCAGTTTTGGGCCCCTCACTACAAAAAGGACATTGAATGACTCGAGTGTGTCCAGAGAAGGGCAACGGAGCTGGTGCAGGGTCTGGAGCACAGGTCGTACGGGGAGCGGCTGAGGGAACTGGGGGTGTTTAGTCTGGAGAAGAGGAGGCTGAGGGGAGACCTCATCACCCTCTATAGCTACCTGAAAGGAGGTTGCAGAGACCTGGGGATGAGCCTCTTTAACCAAGTAACAAGCAGTAATGGCCTCAAATTGTGCCAGGGAAGGTTTAGACTAGATATTAGGAAGCATTTCTTCCCAGAGGGGGTTGTTAGGCGTTGGAATGGGCTGCCCATGGAGGTGGTGGAATTCCCATCCCTGGAGTTGTTTAAGAGTTAGGTTGACATAGCACTGAGGGATATGGTGTGATTGGGAACTGTCAGTGTGAGGTTAATGGTTGAAC
Organism: Athene cunicularia; assembly: GCF_003259725.1. NCBI lineage: Eukaryota > Metazoa > Chordata > Aves > Strigiformes > Strigidae > Athene > Athene cunicularia. Next base: position 102,394,684 of record NW_020799091.1, on the reverse strand, counting down.
TAGATGATCTTCAAGGTATTTTCTAACCTAGATGGTTTTATGATTCTGTAAGGAATTTATTCATTACTTCCGATCAGCAGACAGATGTTCAGCTATCTCCAGGAAAACAGGGCTCCATCTCATGTAACAATGACTTGGGAAGACAAACATTGTAACTCACAGCATCCACCCACCTTCCTTCTTCCCCCATTTTTGTTGCTGAGCATGACATGATATAGTATGGAATAACCCTTTGGTCAGTTGGGGTCATTTGTCCCAGATATCTGCTCCCAAGGAGGACAGGATGAGAGAGTTGAGCTTGTTCAGCCTGGAGAAGAGAAGGTTCCAGGGAGACCTCAGAGCAACGTTCTGGTACTTAAAGTGGGCTACAGGAAAGATGGGAAGGGACTTGTTATCAGGGAGTGTAGTGGTAAGACAAGGGGTAAAAACTTTAAACTGACAGAGGGTCGATTTGGATTAGATATAAGGAAAAAATTCTTCACTGTGAGGGTGGTGAGACACGGGAACTGGTTTCCCAGAGCAGCTGTGGCTACCGCCTCCCTGGCAGTGTTCAAGGCCAGGTTGGACGGGGCTTTGAGCAACCTGGTCTGGTGGAAGGTGTCCCTGCCCATGGCAGGGGGGGTTGGAACTAAATGATCTTTAAGGTCCCATTCAACACAGACCATCCTGTGATTCTATGATTCTATGATATGAGCTACTCTGAAGAAAATTATCTTTATTGTAGCCAAAACCAGTACAGAGATTTAAGACAGTCAGTGTACTGGACACATTTACATACAAAAATTCTAAATCACTCAATCTGACCATGTATTTTATGATTCTTTCTTTTACTGAGGTAAAGAATTAGAGGAAAGAGATTGGTACTTTTTGTCACACAGTGGCACCAAGGAAGATTTATTGTACAAATTTCCTGGGGGAAGTATAATTTTAATTAATTAGCAAATGATATTTTCCAAGTCAGGTTATTTGCAGCCAGAAGGTGAGAGGATTTTACTGTAACATCTGAGTGCATTAAACATTCATTCATTTACTGTGACATAAATGTCTGGTGAGATTGGAAATATTATTACTCTCATTTTAAAGTAGGGAACAAGCCACAGTTGTCCTTGTTCAACCAAATACATAAGACATTTTAGAAAGACTTCTAAGCCCACGTTGCATTACTCACCTATTAAAGGTCACATACATTAAGGAATTTTGCTTGACTGTTGTCTGCATTGAAAAGATTTGCTTAGATAGACAAAGATCAGGCTGAAACACATTCCACATTCCTGGGTCACTTTTTTGGTTCAAGAGGAAAAGACATGGCAATACTTGCTTAAAAATAGTTCTAGCTGAATTCTTCTGCAGAAAAACTAGAAGTCTAAGAAATAAATGGGAGGAACAATCTCCCACCACGATTTTGCAGTGAGTGTGAAACAGAAATAAATAACAGGGTACAAACTTACTATGAGCATTAGAATATATCATGCAATTAGAGATGAGTTGATACATATTAAAACAATCTTACAGTTATGTATTTATATACTGTGTGGACTTTATATTGTAATTTTTATTATAGTATAACTATTGTGTGGTAATAATATAGTAAATGTCTCAACAAGTAACTTAGATGCTCCCTGGACTGAAATAGCAGCCTTAATAAGGAAAATGCCAGTATTAGTTCTGGATAATAACATAATTATTTAAAACAGGTTCAAGGAAACATTAGGGAATTATGAACAACTCAGATGTCAATACTGGTAAATTGGGACCAGGTGTTATAAAGAATAGAAGTAACAATCAGCTGGATAAATATGAGTTGGGAGAAGTGAAAACATCCCTAACAAAGGTTAGGGATGCCACACAATCCAGAGAGACATGTTGTCCCTAGGCATCCACCAGCAAAGGTGAGAGTGAGTGAGGGGTCTGGGTGGTGACTGGAAGGAACTGAAGGAATTAATGCTTCAAACATTCATCAATGCACAAAACCTCAAAGGACAAGCTGTGGCCTTTGTGATTAGTCTAAGGAATGCCACTCAAGGAAGAGCAGAGTGTATCAAAGGATGCACTTCCTCACTCCCTTGTGGTTGTATTGTCAAACTCCTTAGATGATGTGTCAAAGGGGGCAATTGTAGCCTGCAGAAATGTTTCTCATCAAGCACAAGGACCACTAATCACTGTTTCCATTGTGTAACCCATATAGTTTGTGGCTCTATTGTGTAAGCCTGATATGATCCAGGACTTGCTAACAACTTTATCCTTGAAGAGGTGATATGAGGTGAGCATCCTGTCCCAGAAGGTGTCAGAAACCAGATGATTGCCCAAGAAACATGAAGTCAACAAAAGTCTGTGGAAACTGGGGGAGAAGTAAAGGCAGCAGGGCAAGCACAACCACTGACCCAATTGGATGAGGGGTTTGGTGCACCCCATTCTATTTCAATGCATGCACAGAACCCATGTTGCACTTTTTTCTAATCTCTCATGGAAATGAGTTCACAGAATACCTGCCTTTCTTGGACCAGTATGCTAATCAGCTGATAATAGGAAATTAAAAGGCAACAGAAAAGTTTACTCTGTGTGTACGCACCACCCAAGATTACCAGACCTGAGACAGTGCTGGAACCTAGGGTGGTGATCTGGATTAATTAACTTTCTCTCCCCTCCCCTCCCCTTCCCCTTTCGCCTTTTCCTCATCACTCATTGCCATGTTTCCTCTTGCATCAGGGGATGGAGGCTCTCCCTGGTATTTCTTTTGCTGTTGACGTACCTATGAAAACATTTCTTGTTGTACTTGACTGCTGAGGCCAGATTATTTTCTAGCTGGGCTTTACATCTCCTGATTTCCACCCTGCAAAGCCTCACAGCCTCTTTGTAATCACTGTGAGTGTCTAGCTCCTTCTTCCAAAGGCTGTAAACTCTCCTTTTCTCCCTGAGTTCCAGCCAAAGCTCCCTGTTCAGCCAGGATGGTCTTCTCTGGTGCTGACTTCTCTTAGAGCACCTGGGGACCGCCTGCTCCTGAGACATTAACACTTTCTTCTTAAAGAGTTTCCAGCCTTCCTGGACCCCTGTACCCTTCAGGAGAGTCTCCCAGGGGATCCTTTCAAGCAGGTGCCTAAACAAGACAAAGTCAGCCCTTTGGAAGTCCACCCTGGAAGTTCTGCTGCCCCCTCTCCTGGCCTCTCTAAGAATAGAGAACTCTATTATTTCATGATCACTGTGCTCTAGTCGGCCTCCAACCATCACATCATCCACGAGTCCTTCTCTGTTCACAAAGAGGAGATCCAGCAGGGCACCTTCTCTGGTTGGTTCACTCACCATCTGCATCAGGAAGTTATCTTCCACACATTCCAAGAATCTCCGGGACTGGTCCTGCTCTGCTGTGTTGCATTTCTAGCAGATGTCTGGGAAGTTAAAGTCTCCCACAAGAACAAGGGCAAGCAATCGTGAAATTTCACCTAAATGCCTATAGAATATTTCATCCACCTCTCTGTCCTGGCTGGGATAGAGTCCTGTAGTAGACTCCCACTACAACATCTGCCTTGTTGGCCTTCCCCCTCATTCTAATGCAAAGACACTCCAACTGTCTTTACTACACTTGTACTCAAAGCAATCATAACAGTCCCTGACATACAGAGCCACCCCACCACCTCTCCTCCCTTGTCTATCCTTCCTAAAGAGCTTGTATCCATCAGCTGGCACACTCCAGCCATGGGAGACATCCCACCATGTTTCTGTGATAGCCTCTACATCATAATTTTCCTGTTTCACCATGGCTTCAATCTCCTCCTGTTTGTTACACATGCTATGTGCATTGGTATACATGCACTTCAAATGGGCCAATGTCCCCAGCACCTTTTTGCATTTAGAGGTCTTAAGTCTGGCCTGAGCCTTCACAGATGTTACCATGGTTACTGATCCATCAATATCCCTTGCATCTTTGTTGTGCTGCGTGTCTCCATCCCTTACCTCCACTGAGACAACAGGATGAGGGTTGTCACTGGCTCAACAGCCCACAAACTCTGGTAATTTACCCTGGGGCTTATGTCTGGAAGTTCCACTTTTGTCCCCTTCCCCCTTCAATTCTAGTTTAAAGGTCTCTCAGTGACCCCAGCTAACTCCTGACCCAAGATCCTTTTCGCCCTCTGGGACAGGTGCATCCTATCTGATGCCAAAACATCTGGCATCCTGTATACTAAGCCGTGATTGAAAAATCCAAAACCCTGATGGTAACACCAGTCTCAGAGCCACAAGTTCATCTGTTGAGTTCTCCTGTAATTTTCCTCATTCATCGCTGCAACTGAAGGGATGGAGGAGAACACTATTTGTGCCCCCGACTCCTTAATCAGTTTCTCCAAGGCCCTAAAATCTCTCTTCATTGATTTAGGAAATATTCACATGTGACACTTCACTTAAGCTGGAGCTTGTTTATTCCTGCAGCAGCGTGTTTTCTGTGTCAGCATTCGAATTCATCTGTCTTCTTGCACAGTTCAGATAAAAAGTGATAATTTAATATATTTTCTATCATAACCCTAGGTCACCCATAGAGATTGGAAAATACTCTCAGTATCAGTTTAACAACTGCAAAAACTGAGGGGAAAAAAAAATAATGCTAACGAAAACATTAAGGTTAATGTCATGGAAGAACATTTTCTTTCTGCAGCAAGTTGACATCTGGAAGAGACTTCACATCTTTAAACATACAAACCCTCCCCCCACAAAAAAGCCCACCAAACAATATTGCACAGATTTCCTGGAAATAAATACTACACCAAAATAGCACAGTTTTTTGAGTTTATGGTGGATTTATGAAAACAATACTCCACACTTCAGAATTAAGTTAACAATGTGCATGCAGTGATGGAGTGTGTAGACCCTGGCTAGCCTGTCTCTTGCCCCCCCTCCCCCCCCAGCAGAGTGAGGTAGAGACTTAGAAGGGCAAAAGGGAAAAAAAACCAACTTGTGGGTCAAGATAAATACAGTTTACTAAACAATGAAAAGACCCGCTGCATGCGCAAGCAAAGCATAAGGCGGCATTCATTTGCTACTTCCTATCAGCAGGCAGGTGTTTACTGCTCCCTGGAAAGCAGGGAGGTACCATGAGTGATGGTTGCTTGGGAAGACAAATGCCATAACACCAAATGTCCCTTCTTCCTCATGTTTCCCTGAGCTTTTAATTCTGTTCACAAGGTCACATGGTATGGAAGATCCTTGCGGTCAGTTCAGGTCAGCTATCCTGCCTGTGTCCCCTCCAACATCCTTCACACTGTGTTGTGTCAACCATCAGTGTGTTTTAGTCACAGATTCAAAACACAGCCCCATACAGGCTGCTATGAAAAAAATTAACTCCCTCACCAACAAAACAAGTAAAATCTGCACCACTTATTTTATAACATTTACATTATGCTTAGTAGTGGGTCCTACACTATCGAATATATCTTCATTAACCACTTTCTCCCTCCACACCCTTTGATACCTCCACAGATATCATTCCCTCAGTCTATGGGCAACCCCTGTAAAATGTCCATAAAACATCGAGTCCATTCAACCCATGGCTTGGGTTTCATCTCTTATGATGGGTGCTCAGGAGACAGGAGGTGGTGTGCTGTTAGTTATTTGTAATCAAAGTCAGTTCAGATTGGGTCACTGCTGCATTTGCCTGGCTTCTTACAAGATATCCTCCTGCTATAGTATTTCCTATAAGATACGGTTCAGATCATGAGTTACAAGAGCTTGAAGGTATATCCTTTGCAAGTGAATACGTAACATTTTTAAATGGCATTTTTTGTTGTTGTTGTTGTTTTTGCCAATGATTACAGGTGCTTTAGCCCCTTATCCTCTTGTGCTAAAAATAATCATGATTTCCCCTCTCAAATGTATTTGCTTTTTTGTTTGTTTATAGAATCAGGATAGACTTAGTAGTATGTTCTAACATGCATTTAGCACAATTTTTCAGCAAAGTTCATTTCTGACAGAGCTTGTGCTTACTAAAACTATTACACAATATAAAAATAAGCAAATATATTCCATTTTGCAGGAAAATTCATGCTTTGAAATCATATGCAAACAATCAGGTTTTTTACATTTACATTTCTGTCGACCTCTTATGGTGTCCATGTTCTTTGTGTTAGTTTCCAGCTCTGTTGCTGGTGTTGTCATTTGCTACATGCCCTGAAAACTCAGGTGGGCTTCCTTCAGCATGTTTCTCTTTCATACCTTGTGATAGCAAAAGGTATTCTTTTACATGATTCCTCCTTCCTCCAGTAAACTTGAGTTAGTAGGTGTCAGAGACTGGAATAAATTTACATTATATTTATATAGTCTATCATCTTATTCAAGGTCACTGAGGTATGAAAGGAATCATACTGTCTGTTTCATTACTTCAGGCAGTTATCACTGAGACTAAGAGCATCTTTCTGTCTGCTTCTAGAGGGCAAGATAAACATAAATGTGGTTCAGAAAAATTCATTTATTTGACAAGAGTTTAGAGTTAGGTCTTGAGTTCTTATTTGCTCCTGTGGTTTCCACCGGTGGGGGGGAAGCTTGCTTTTTAATCAGGTTTCCAGCTCTTATTTTCTTTTCAAAAGTAGTACATTTTCTTTTTGAAATTTCTCCTTGTCACATTGCTGCTGGTTGCAATAACCTTTTATGAAGAGAAAAGCAGATATGATTAAAATGTCCCTTAGTAGGCTTGATGAAGACATGGTAATGGCAGCAATTTCCATGCAATTTTGTAAAATACCTCAGCACTTACTGAACATCTAAGTAGCTCTTAACTCTATAACTTTTAATCCACCTTGTCTAATTGTGCACATTCCTATTAAGAAATGTTCTTAACAGTTCTTACAAAAAGTAAAATGTTATAGAAATAAATGCTGGAGGCTATGCAATATCCTTATGAAAATTGAGTACATTCTGCTAAACTATACGTGTGTGAGTGTGCACGTGTAAAGATCATTGCTTGCAGAAATAAACTTTTAAGCTTTCCTAGAAAACTAAATAAAAAATTAATTCAGAGCATGTACTAAAATAAATTTGACTGGTTTTGAACTGGACAGACACCAAGTATAGCTGCTTTAAGTTGGTCACAGTAATTTGATATAGATATCTTCCACCAGTTATAGTTGTATATCTCAGAAACATATTGAAGAAATAAAATCTTATTGTTTATGCATTTTTAAAAAGGATTCTTCATTAGATATCACATCTGAATTACACTATTATTCCTGTTACTTTTACTAAGCACCTACAACAAGAACTGATCCGTCATGATACTGAAACAACAGGCAGCGAAGAGTATGAAGAGCAATAGTTCAGCATTTTAACTGGTTTATGTTCAGTGTACTTATTCATACATTGGCTCAAGTTTTCTTCAAATGCATTCAACTGCAAGTTTTCCATTGACTTTTGTAGGAGCTTGGTAAGAATTTCCAAGGGCAAAAGCTATTAAGTATAATGAGTATTATTAATGTGTTTATGTCTCCCTTACTATATTTATTATAAGCACATTAATGAAAATGCCATGAATATTAGGGCTGATTTATAAGAATAGGGTACTGTTTACAGCCAGATTACTGCACAGTAGAAATATTTTATTTAACTTAACTATATGCATTTGCAATTTATTAAGACACTTGTATCATTCCAAAGAACAGTCTCTATTAAGAAGATCGATGATCTGCAGGTTTACAATGTTATCTTTTGAATCTCGGTTTTGAGGGGAAAAGATTGTTCAAATTTTTATTCAAAATCCATTTTTATGCAAGGAATTTACCAAATAATTCAAATAGATTCATAAGGTATGTCATAACCCATTTAGAGATCACAAAATAGAATTTAATAACATTAACATATGCGGATAAATCATGTAGGGCCCAAATCAGTTTTCTTGTAGGTACCACCTGTTTTCCACATTCTGTATAGGAAACCACAACTTTGCATGGATACAGGCAATGTCTCAGGGCTTCACACATTTCTGAAAGAGTCCTGATGTGAGTTTGCTTACTAGAATTTACACATAAAATATATGATCACTGCTGTCTGTTCATATTCACTACTCCTCCATCCAGAGCCATTGTAGCTTTAATAGTAATCTATAGTTAATTCATCCATGTATAAAAATATTAGCATTTGAGGTCCTTTTTTATCCCACATACTTAACACTAAGTCAACAGATTTTGAACACAAGCTAGATGCTTAAATGAACTAGGATGCCATTCCACAATGTATACATATATTAAATAATTTCACATATATAAATACATACATATATGTGTGTGTATAAAAAGAACACACCAAACCTTGCTATTAAATAGAACTAAGATTAAATGTAAGCTAAATTGGCAGTTGGACTAGATGATCATTGTAGCTCCCTTCTAACTAAAAATATTCTATTCCATGCCATTCTATGCCATTCTAAAAGGCACAGGAAAGTACTACCATTAGACACACAGCTTTCAAGACACACTGATTCAAAGGCTAGGAGCTACATCATAGAAGACACAGCCTAAACAGATGTGCCCTCACAGAGGTAGATACAGATATAAGAGAATGAAATTACATTTCCTAGCAGCCATGACAACTGAAAAATCCATATCCATACTCTGCAGATTTAGCAGAATATTGCATTTGAGTGTCATGTAGTATTAACTGAGAAATTAAGGGGAAAAAAGGCATCTTCTGTGAAAGTTTTCTGAAATTTGTTACAACATATCAGAAGCTGCAAATTTTCTCCTGAAATAGGAAGGAGAATAGGAAGGGGTAGGGAGACATTAGTGAATAAAAGACCTTGTGACTAAGAATGTATTGTTTTTCTTGAACTTATTCTGATAACACAAACTAGATTAACCATTGGAGCTGCTTCACTGTAAGACATATGAAGTGAGGGTCAAATGCCTGTGATAAATGTTACAAAGCCCTGAATGTATAGAAGCAATTAATTTTGTATATTACTTAGGAGCTTATAAAAAGTGACTGGTGGTAGAAGAAAGTTGAGAGATGAAAACAACAAAAAAGTCCTGTCACAACATTATGAAGGACTAGCAACCATCGCACCAGAAGGAGTAGGAGAACCTGAACTCCCCTTCTGTAATGCATGAAATCTGATGATATCTCACTCAGTAGTATCTTTATTTGTAGTAGACATACAGTTAATTTGGTGTAGCCTGTAGCTGTTGATAAAGTCACACCATAGATGACATGACATGTCTGTCTGTTTGCATTTTAATGTAATATGGTGTGTTCGGATAACTGTCTGTACTCTGCACAGACCTTTCCCAACTCCTTTGAGAACCAGCTAGAGAGTGGACCTAAACTATCCTTCAGTCAACAGGCAAGCAGCAAATGGAGCCATGCATACCTCAAGAGTATTTCTATGAACTTGAGGTTCATTCTGTACTTGAAAGCAGACCATGAAACATTCTACAAAAGACAAAAAACATCCCAGGAAACATAACTCCTAATGGAGAGGTCTGCAGCTGAAGTATTTCAGTTCTCAATTTGTATCAGAAGTACAACTTTTCTTCAGAGAATTTGAACAAAGATAACTCTTCTTGTTGAAATTTATTACATTCAAAATAATATTTAAAATACAGGTATTAAGAAAACAAAAACATTTCTGAGCGAACTTGCAACGATATCTATGTATACACAAATAGTTCTCAGGACATTTCCAACTCATACTGCACATCTGCCCAATCTTGTTTATTATACATCTTATATCTTCACATTAAGTAAAATATGTAAGCTTCAATCACCAATACTTAAACTAGTTTAACTTGATCATTTGTCATGGTCCAGTCAGAGGCCAATGTAATGCATTCATCACATCACATGGTTGCCATGTCATGGTGGTCAAAAATGATCTCCTAAATATTGGACTTCTTGATTTGTGTATCAAAAGACCAAAAATAGTCAAAATCCTTAGTATTTTTTAAAATGATACTAAGGAAAACTATTCATATGCAAAATATTTGGATAACTTTGGATAACTTAAGTAAAACTTATTTAAGTTTTAAAATAAGACTAGTTTTCAATTTTATTTTTTTTTTTAACAAGGAAGTGGATAGTTATCTGTGAAATTTCTGCATATAAGCAAAATGTCTACTGACTTTATCAACAGTGACATCTACTTTAAGTGGCAGGAATACTCTAAGAGAATTTGACTCTTTTTTAGTCAATCTCTGAAACAAAAATCCCAAACCATAATATTTTCTTTCTTCAGTGAAAAGCAGTATCTTTTCTAGTTTACATGATATTAATGTAAAATTACTGGAAACACAAAGATAAGCAGGCAAAACATGCTATACTTTTTGCTTATGTTCAAATAATTAAATGGCACAACAGCTAGAAATACTTCACTATGACTGTTTCATAAAACTTCACAGAATCACAGAATCATTCAGGTTGGAAAAGACCCTTGAGATCATCAAGTCCAACCATCAGCCCTACTCTACAAGTTCTCCCCTACACCATATCCCCCAACATCTCATCTAAACGACCCTTAAACACATCCAGGGATGGTGACTCCACCACCTCCCTGGGCAGCCCATTCCACTGCCTGACCACTCTTTCTGTGAAAATTTTTTCCTAATGTCCAGTCTGAACCTCCCTTGTTGCAGTTTAAAGCCATTCCTCCTTGTTCTGTCACTAATCACCTGTGAGAAGAGACCAGCACCAACCTCTCTCCAATGTCCTTTCAGATAGCTGTAGAGAGTGATGAGGTCTCCCCTCAGCCTTCTCTTCCTCAAACTGAACAGTCCCAGCTCCTTCAATCACTCCTCACAGGATCTCTTCTCCAGGTCCTTCACCAGCTTCGTTGCCCTCCTCTATACTCGATCCAGCACCTCGATATCTCTCTCGTATTGGGGTGCCCAAACCTGGACACAACACTCCAGGCGTGGCCTCACCAGTGCAGAGTACAGGGGGACTGTCACCTCCCTACTTCTGCTGGTCACACTATTTCTAATACAAGCCAGGATGCCGTTGGCTTTCTTGGCCACCTGGGCACACTGCTGGCTCATGTTCAGCTGCCTGTCAATGAGAACCCCCAGATCCTTCTCTCCCAGACAGCTCCCCAGCCACACCTCCCCAAGCCTGTAGCGGTGCAGGGGGGTGCTGTGGCCCAAGTGCAGGACCTGGCACTTGGCCTGGTTGAAGTCCATCCCATTAACATTGGCCACTGATCCAATCTATCCAAGTCTCTCTGTAGTGCCTCCCTGTCTTCATGCAGATCGACACTCCCACTTAACTTGGTGTCATCTGCGAACTTACTGATGATACACTCTGTGTCCTTATCAAGATCATCAATAAAGATGTTGAACAGAAATTGTCCCAACACCGATCCCTGAAGAACACCACTTGTGACCGGCCACCAGCTGGATTTAGCTCCCTTGACCACCACTCTCTGGGACCGTCCATCCAGCCAGTGCTTGACCCAGCAGACCGTTCGCTCACCCAGGCCATGGGCAGACAGTTTTTCTATGAGAATTCTATGGGGAACTGTGTCGAATGCTTTTCAAAAATCCAGGTAGACAATATCCACAGCTTTTCCCTTGTCCAATAGTTGTGTCATTTTGTCATAGAAGGAAATCAGGTTTGTCAGGCAGGACCTGCCTTTGATAAACCCATGCTGACTAGTCCTCATCCCCTGGTTGTCCATTATATGACTTTTAATGGCCCTCAAAGATGACCTGCTCCATGACCTTCCCTGGCACCGAGGTCAGACTGACAGGTCTATAGTTTCCTGGATCCTCCTTTCTGCCTCTCTTGTAGATGGGTGTCACATTTTCCACCCTCCAGCCCAATGGGACCTCCCCAGTTAACCATGACTTCAGGTAAATCATGGATATCAGCTTGGCGAGCACCTCTGCCAACTCTTTGAGCACCCTTAGGTGTAACCCATCCAGTCCCACAGACTTGTGTGCATCCAAGTGGTGCAGCAGGTCTCTGACCACTTCCTCTTTAATTGTGCTGACCTCTGTCTGCTTCCCCTCCCCATGAGCTGGGTGTCCAGGGAACAGCCAGTTCCACTGACTGTTCAGAGACTGAGGCAAAGTAGCACCTCAGCCTTTTCCTCATCCTTAGTTACCATGTTTCCCTCAGCATCCAATAAAGGAGGAAGATTTTCCTCAATTGTCCTTTTGTGGTTAATGAATTTATAGAAACATTTTTTATAATCTTTAACAGCTGTAGCTAAGTTGAGCTCTAGCTGCACTTTGGCACTCCTAATCTCCATGCATAGCTTCACTACATCTTTATTGTCTTCATGAGACCTGCCCTCTCTTCCAAAGGCAATAGATTCTCCTTTTGTTCTCAAGATCCAGCCAAAGGTCCCTGTTTAGCCAGGCCGGTCTGCTTCCCTGACTTTTTTTTGGCACATGGGAACAGCATGCTCCCATGCCTTTAAGATTTTGCTCTTGATGTATGTCGAGCCTTCCTGGACTCCCATATCCTTCAAGGCAGCCTCCCAAGGGATTTTGTTAATCACTCTTGAACAGATCAAAGTTAGCCCTGCAGAAGTCTGAGGTGGCAGTTTTACTAACCCCTCTCTTTGTTTCTCCAAGGATCAAAAACTCAATCATCTCATGACACTGCACCCTAGATGGCCTCCAACCTTTACCTCCCCACAAGCTCTTCCCTGTTCACAAGCAGCAGCTCCAGGAGGGCACCTTCCCTGGTCGGCTTACTCACCAGCTGTGTGAGGAAGTTATCCTCCACACATTCCAGGAACCTCCTGGATTGTTCCCTCTTTGGTGTGTTGTGATCCCAGCAGATACCCGGGAGGTTAAAGTCCCCCACAAGAACAATGGCAAGTGACCGCGAGATTTCTCCCAACTGTTTATAGAAAGCTTCATCCACCTCACCGCTTTGGTTGGGGGGTCTATCGCAGACCCCCACAGCAAGATATGCTTTATTGGCCCTTAATCTAATCCAAACACACTCAAACCCATTATCTCTATACTTGGTTTCTGAGCTGTAATATCATTCTTTAACATACAGGGCCATTCCACCACCTCTCCTTCCCTGTCTATCCCTCCTGAAGAGCTTGTAGCCATCGATTGCAGCACTCCGGTCATGTGAAGCATCCCACCATGTTTCTGTGATAGCTACTATGTCATAGTTCTCATGCTGCATCATGGCTTCAAGCTCCTCCTGTTAGTTGCTCATACTGCGCACATTGATATGAGCTAGTGAACCCAACACCTTTCTGTGAGTGTGGGCTCCATCTTGTACCAGACCCTTCTCAGGTGCTTCCATGATTTCTAAACATCTATCCCTTCTCTCAAATGAAGTGGCAGAGGGAGAGCCCTCACCAGACCACCATCCTTCAAGCTTTGGCACACTTCCCTTGAGCTTATTCCTAACATGCCCAGTTATCTCCCTGTCCCCCCTCATATCTAGTTTAAAGCCCTGTCAATAAGCCCTGATAACTCCTGCCCCAGAATCCTTTTCCCCTGCTGGGACAGTTGCATTCCAGCTATTCCATCTGTCACCAGCAGACCAGGTGCCTTTTGAACTTCACCATGATCAAAGAACCCAAAATTCCAACAGTTGTACCAGTCTGAGCCATGTGTTAATCAGATATGCTTTCCAGTGTCTTTCAGTGCTTTTCACCTCCATGTGAGGAATTGATGAAAACACAGCCTGAGCTCCTGAGCCTTCAGCTGGCCACTCCAGTGCCTTGAAGTCCTTTTTGAGTGACTTTAGACTTCTCTCTACCACCTCATCATTACCTGCCTGGATAACCAACAAAGGGCAGTAATAGGAGGACTGTACCAGAGCAGTGACCTTCCTTTTAATATCTCTTACCTGAGCCCCAGGGAGGCAGCAGACTTCCCTATGGTATGGGTCTGGTCAACATATGGGCCCCTCTGTACCCCTCAGAACAGTCACCCACTACAATTACCCTCCTTTCCTTCTTACTTGAAGTCACAAGTCATGGGCTGAGGGACAAGTGGTAGGTGACTCACCAGATGGATCCTCATTTCCATCTTCATTTGGCTGGCTGTCCAGTTCCAAAGCCTCATACCTGTTGTACAACTGGGAAGGTGAGGTGGAGCAAGAAGGTTTTCACTTGCCTTTCCAATGAAGGTCCTCTCTTCATTCCCCCGTCCCCCACACTCCTCTCTTCTGACTGGTTAGAGGAGGGGAGGGGGTCCTGCATTTCTTGTAGAGCCTCGACCTGCTGCCTTTGTCTCAGAGTGTGGCTCCACCAGTCAATCTCACTTTCACACTCTCTGATCATTCTCAACTTTTTTATCTCCTTCAGTTCAACCACCTGCCCAAGCAGATCATTTACTTGATTACACCACACACAAATGGTTGAACCCTGCGGTTCAAATGCCAGGCTCAAGCATGCTCTGCAGGCAGAGACCTGCACAGCTGCCTGTTTGTGCAGGACCTCTGAGTTACCACATTCTTCACCACTCTGCCTCTTAGCCAAGTTGTGACCATGATCTTCTCTCTGGCCAGGAGGGAACCAATCCCTGGGTGCTCTTTCCCACATGCTCTGCTCTCACATCCCTGCAGTGCTGTTCCTTCCCTCCCCCTCTTCAGCACTGGTCAACTGCTTACAGCAATTGAATGTACCTTGTGCAGTGGCAGAGACTCAGCCCTGCCCTACAAGCTGGCCCAGGGCACCCAACAGTCAAGTACTTCAGTGATACTATGAAAATTATATTTTATAAGCCTCAGAATTTTATCAAATAGTTCTATATTTTAGCCTCATTAAAATACAACTTAATGAAGAATATGTTGCCTTTTCCATAGACATAATTAAAAGACCTTTAAATTTTTGAAACAGTCATCACCCTGCTGCAAAGTACCTGTAAGTTCTTTACACTTTCAGTGATAACATTACCATTCTGAAGGAACCAGTCACCTTTTGCATAGGTAAATATTTATCTTAAAATAGGTTTAATCTCAGACCAGCAGCTCCCAGTCCATGGTCTGCAAACTAATAAATGTCAAGAAGAATGTCATAGTGATCCTTAGAGAATTCTGAAATTATATACACTCTTTTACTGATCCAAAGACTATTTGAAACTTGTCTACAGTAGAACTGTTCTCGTCACTACTTTCCAACTTTACATAATTTTCTTTTCACATTCAAAAGCTTATTTTTTTAATCATATAGTGTGTGATTGATGATTATATTTTAAACACACATTTTAATCATCTTTGAACAATAAGGTCTGGATTTGGGAAACAAGCAGAATCTAGCAGTCAGCTGATCTAATTGCTAAATCAGATCACTGTTTTTTACTTCAAAAGCATGAAGTTGGCTGTCATGTACTTTTTTTAAATAATAACAAGCTGCAGTTAAGATTGATATAATTAACATTTCTTCACCACAGGCATAACTCTAAAGACTTTTTATTGAGACAATCCATGTTATAGATAAAACTCTTAACCCACATTTTATAGGAAGTATGTTTTACCCTGTTCTGTATCCTTGATTTATCCATGAAGTGTAATTCTTAACTGTATGTAATAAAGTGGACACAGCTCTCAAAGCTCCTATCCTCAAAGAACAAATCCTGGTGGGTTATAAATAATTAAAGCTATGGAGAATATGACTGAATTGTGAAAAGCTACTGTGGGAGAGGGAATTTGCTTTACCAGATTCACTAAACTGTGCAAAAATAGCTATATTAATGAAAATGGAGATTTGTATGCCTGATGGAGCATGGTCATTGTGTGAGTGTACAGAGTAAAGGAGAAGGTAATGGAGTCTGTTCCAGACTGCTTAGTTGTTACAAGAAATGCTCAGATAACATTCCTTGCAGATGGAGGATTTCCAAGACTTTTTGTCTTTTTTCTTTGTTAAAGGGCAGTCATGGAGACTATGGAAGGGTTTGAAAGGAAGCTAATGCTAAATTTCCTATTCAATAGTTTTATCAGACCCACTCCAGGTAACTGGACAGTCCACAGAAAATGGCAACAAGAACAAACCCACAGAGAAAGCACCTCTTTGGTGGTATTCTTGGGCCAGTTTGATTCCTCGGTACCTTTCAAGGAAGCTAGAGACAGAGACATCTTTGCCATACACCCACCTTCTGCAATACAAACATTATGTATTGATAATATAGGCACTACCCTAAAGGAACTGTCATGAATACAAAAATTTCAGTGTGAGACTTAAACTTTGCCTTGCAATGACACAAAGCAAATCTTTTTTTGTATTGACCCAGAATGAACGCACACTTAGAAAACACTGTAAATATCAGTATGGAAATTATTTCTTCACATCACTGTATGGCAAGAGTAGAAAACCTAGTTTGCACTTCCTTACCTCAGTTGAGTATACCAGCCACTGTAAGAGCACAGTGCCCATGTCTTAAGTGTAAAAGGTAGCTCAGAAATCCTGTCATGGACCATATTGAACAAATACAACAAAAATCCATTTCTAAAACATCTGTTCAAAGAATGTCACATTTCTTGAGTTGGGTAACCATTCTCTGGAAGGTTTATCTCCCTTTGTTCTCAATAGTATAATTTCAGAGTAGGTCAGGGCAGAGGGTCTGGAAGACCCAACCCGTACATGCCTCATCAGTATTGTGATTCCATCCAACGTCCCTATGTGTCCTGTTTTCACAGAAAGGAAACCTGGAGATATGAACCATCAAAGCCCAGACAAGATGAACAGTTTCCTAATTTAAACTCTGGGAGCAGTTGACTAGCACAGCATTCATCTACAGACCATTTTGGTGTGACCATTAAAAGCAGGAGAGAGCAGCCACACAAAAATGAAGCTGAATCAACCTCCAGCAACAGATGATTATGAAAGTTAGGAGGGGAAAAAAGAAAACCTAGAATAGTAAATACTGATTTTTGAAAATAATCTGTTGCATCAATTTACTCAGTCTCAATATCATGAATTAAAGTGATCAGGGATTCAAATTTTTAAACATTTTATGTTGTTCCATAAGCACATACTTTTATTCAAATAACTTCGGTTGTTGCTGTAGCTGCTTTGAATTTCTCAAGAATAAAGTATTAGGAGCATACCAATGAAGATGTCAAAGACTTAGCATTACTTGGGTATTTCAAGCATAACAATGTATTCTGTTAACATCCACTCTGAGTCTTTTTAGAACCTGTGTTATGTCTTATTAAAGAAACAACAAAAAAGTTAAAGTAGTATTTCCCTAACAGAAACTAACATGAAGTGGAAATAACGTGGAAAGAGTATGTCAAAAATTCAAGGAAATCACCATATGGCAAAGCCAACAGTTATGTATCCTTTATGCCACTTCAATTTTACCCTCTGAGAAACACATATAGATACAACCTTTCAAACAGGCATACCTTGTTTAATTTAATGTTTGGCAGGCAGGGAGAATTTGTCTGTGAAGAAATATTTACCAAAGGTGTCTATTGTACTCAGTACTTATGAACTATTACATCCAGCAAAGCAGGTTGGGTCCTAAAGAAATCTTCACCTATAAAGAGCTCTTAAAGAAATAGACCTGTACTGAATTGGACTCCTGGACTATAAATCTTTGATTTATTAAAGTTTTCTTTTAGGAACCTTGCAGTCTTGTATTAACGGTCCTGATTTAGAGGGTATTTCGATTTTTTTTTATTTGTCTGGAAGAGTACAACTGTGCAAGCCATAAAAAAAAAAAAGAGACCAGAAATTTTATTTTCAAGATCAAAAGCTGTCTATGCCTCCTATACAGCAGGGTCTTTCTATGGCTATTTTCAGGAGATAATCAAATACATGCAAGGGATAAAAAGACAAGCCTGCACAAACATATCTTACAGTACCTACAGAATGGATCTATTACTTCATTGGAACATGAAAAAAGGCTTATAATTATTCACCTGACTGGCAAAGCCTGGGCTGTAAAAAAGGCTGAAGATAGTAAGTCCGGAGAGAGACACAAATGGGAAAACTTAGGAACCGAGAGTTCTGCTAGTTTTTGTTTGAGTAGGTTGTGCTACAGCAATAAAAGTCAATTGACCAATTTAGAAAATGGGAACAGAATCACTACATCATACTGCACACTTATTGAAAATATAACAAAAAGCAGAGACATAAAGCCCTCTAAGCATGCTGCTTTACCATTGGATTAACAGGGCAAAATGGTTATTCCAAGTGAAAGGACAAATTTGGGTTTAGTAGTCTGTAACATTAGTTTAAAATTAATAAAAATATTTTCTGGAATGCTTTGTTATTTCTGAGATTCTTATGAAAACTTCAGATCACTGCCATCAGTTTTAATAGAAGTAAAATAGTATGAATTGCCAAAAAAAAAGTTACCAACTCCTATAAAAGAAAATAATAGCTTAAGTAGCCTATTTCACAAAGATCACATGTTCATATGATTTCTCTAAACATTCCTCAGATTATGTGAAATAGAAAAGATAGATAAAAGAGATGAAAAGCACTACTAAATCTTCACTTAATTTATCTTCAAAAAGTTAGCTGGAGATGTGACTGTTTCTATAAGATTAACAGTGGATCCTCCAGAAAAAAAAAAAAAAAGGCAGAAGGTGAAAGCTCGCGTGTGCTCAGGCAGAAAAGAAGAGAGATTATAACCATGGAAAAGGCAGATTTAAAACAACAGAACATCTTACATGGCTATGTTCAACCAGTAAAAGCATGTACTTGTCTAGTGAAATGTACTGTAAAGTTGAAGCTTAGAAACCACAAAACTGACTGCTGCTTATGAATGTCAAAGTAAACCTTGATATTTTGAGGGGCAATATTATTTATAGGACCCAAATTGTACTGCCAGAGCAGTGGAAGGAATTAATACATGCAGGATTTATGAAGGAATATCTTCTTTTGGAAGATATAGTGAATATTGTTGGAGACTTTTTTTAACCAAAAATGAGCTAGCATCAAACATCATAATTGTATCACAGGAACATATAAATGTGAGGCTTAAATAAGCCAAATGTCACTAGATTTTTTTTTTTTTTGACATTTGTACTTAATATTTCAGAAAATTGAAGACACTAGAAAGCCTATACCAACAAATTAAGACATGCTTATAATGATATGATGATATGATTACTTAAAAGAAGATTGATTTAACTTTTTTTGCTATATAAAACATAATAAGTGCTACTTACATGTTTATTTTGTAGAGTACATTCAGAAGAAGAAATTACAGCCTACAGGAATATATCTGATTTTACAAACATATGCAGGTATATTGACATAATATATCTACATCCCTCCAACATGGACAGTCACAGACTTGTTAATCTGACATATATACACATCATCCTTAATTTGATGTCAGCAACAACTAGGGAAAAATCCCAGGATACAAAGGAGTATAGGCCTCAGACTGAAGATCACAAGCTATGAGCTCTGTCAGATAAGTCAATAAACCAGCTTTTCTAATTTTATTTAATTTGATGAAGCTTTGACTAAAAAGGCTTTGATTGACAGAGAGGAGTTTGGAGTGCCCATACATTTTAAACAAGTGGAATCTTTTTTCAGAACAGCCCAACTGCTAAAAAGAGCTGAACTGAAAACTATCCTGGAACTAAATTTTGCAGAACAATCAAATAAAAAGAGTAGAAGGTGACATATAATAGCATATGAATGGCAGAAACAAAGTTAGCTGGCCTTGAGTTTTTTTAATAGAGAATAAATTGGTTATATGAAGTAAAAAACCCCAGCAGATCAAATGTAATAAAAAATAAACATTTTACATAACAGATAATTCATTTACTGCATCAAATTAGTGGCATACTGTTTTGCCAATTATTAGGTCTATCATAAAGGACACAGCCAGCATAAAGATGAACCAGTAACCAAATTGTATTTGATACAAAAGGGCAAGTACATGGGTGACCACTGGGAGTACAAACAAGTCAGTCAGATTATACATAATTGACATCAATCCCACTGACCCCAACAATGACACCACACAACCAACAATGGGTGGAATAAATGGTGAAATGTAGTTTCCCATAAAAGAGGCAAGAGACAACAGAGTCAACAAGCCAAACACATAAGACCAAGGAAGCCACATACCAAATCTCTACACAGCCCACATTTACAAAGGCCAGACCTGACTGGAGCCCAGTCCCAGGGAGGCAGAAGGTCCTTCCCCAACAGGAAACTCTGCAAAGTGCATCCACCTCAGACAGACACTCCCCTTCCTGCAAGTGGTCCCAGCTTTTATCCCTCAGTGGGACACCTGACCCTTGTTTACTTACTGCAGGACACCTGGGGCTCATTTACCCAACGGCTCTCCCTGCCAGGCCGGCCACACCCTGGAGGGAAGCCTAAAGGCAAACTCACCCTGTGGGAATCACCCATATGTCAACCTTAATTTGGGGCTTGGGGTTGAAACCCCAGCATTTCACATACAAAAGAAGCATTTCAATGTGATTAAAGTTTTAAATTTTTATACACAATGGAACTAATTTCCTAATGATAATACAAAATATTAACGTATGTTCAGCCTTCCATTTCCTGATTTTTCATTGACTTTCTAGTTTCCTTGTAACAGAAGCCATTGCGCTACAGCTTCAGTGTGACATCTCAATCTCAAATTGACCGATTTTAAAATTTGGGCTGAAAACTTAAAATAATCTCTTTTTAATTCTAAATTCTAGATTTTTACAGACACAGATAAACAGAAAATTTAAGTTCTAACATTAAGACATTCTTGATAAGTATATTTTATTTGTGCTCCATATTATAGGATAATAAAAAGAGGAAAGAAAGAGTGCCTCTTGGATACTCATGGCAGTGAATAACTGCTGGGATGCATATTATTGACCATAAACCATGACTCTAAAGTAGTCTTGGCTTATTCACTTACCCTAGTAGCCTGAATATTTAAAATGTTTCTTCAGTAATGAAAATTCTAGTTACAAAGCTCCCTGCTGAGAACACTTAGTTGAGACCATTAACATCTTGTTTTTTAATTTAAAGAAAATTATCTTTTTAGCTTCTTCATTTCTATCTTTTTTTTTCTGGTCAATGAGTCAAAAAGAAAACAAACAAGCTTGAATCAAAGAGGCAATATCTAATATTGGTCCTGAAAATTAATGTTACATTCTATGCAATATGCTCATTTTTATCCTTTTAATGAGGGGAAAAGGATGATTATTAATAATACAGTACATTTCAGATCAAAGGTGTCTGCCAGCTTCATTGCAATTAGCTTGTCTCTGTGATTCAGATTAACTTTTTCATGAAAGTAAAAGGTCATTAAGAAATTACATTTTGAAACCTCTGCCAGTGCAAAAAAAAAAAAGAGATTAAATTGATCTCAACATATTACATATCAGGTTATAGGAAATAAGTTTTAAAACATAGGTACTTTTCCATCCTAGAATTAAACATCATTTTAATTTTAAGATAGTATAGTACCCAGGATTTTTTACAAACCCTTGCAACCAGAAGTGTCATACATTGGTAAAAAATGCAGCAGATTTGAAATGCAGATTAATAAACAATCCTAAACAGATTTTGAAAGTGACCTCTCTGACTTAAAAAATACCTGTGCTCTAAAACTGAAAAAATGTTCTTAAAAATTAAACATACATTAAAGATGGTATCATGTATAGAAGTCATTTAAATTTCTATCTAATTTCACTGCTTCATTTCAGTCTTACAGCACCCTTGCTTGCAGCTATAATATGTGAACATAGATAATGCATTTGTAGGGGGTCTTTGAAAAAACAAGTCAGCTGTTACATGACTAATAACCTTCAGACGAGAGAAATGTCTTGGGTCACTGAATTGAGCACCCTGCTTATTATACATATTGTAAATATCTCATGTAGTCACCTACAGAATATATGAAGCTTTATTTTATAATCAGCTACATTTCTAGCTCCTGCAGCTCCTTTGAATTTACCCAGGCTGTTCCAGATTCTCACTTCACTGATTGCTAGAAACTTCCTTTAATTTCCAACCTAAATTTATTCACTGAAAATTTATGCTTATTTGTTGTTGTGTCTACATATTTTCTTTGCTTCAAACATTTTCCGTAATGAAACATCCACATAGATCAGTGATATTTCATTCAGCTTTTTATGTCAGACAAAGCATGTTAGCTTATTTTGTCTCCTCTCCATTCCTGCCAATCATTATAATGACATTTTTGAAAGTAAAGTGGCGCCAGTATTTCGGCTTCAATTTATTTTTCTCGTGATAGCTAACAAATCATTTACGATGTTTTGAATAGGAATGAATCACTACTTTACATAATGGTGGTAATACACTCCTACCTGTAGTACACATATCAGTACTGTAAAGGGTAATAAACATTTATATCTTCAAAAATCCCCCTCCTGGATTTTATTATCCTTTAAATGGGAATGACAAAAGCAGGAATGGCCTCTTATCATAAAAGAAGTTTTCTTCCTATTTCTAAAATATATTTCGCATGCAAGAAAACCCAACAAAACTAAACAAAACTACAGTCATGTAGTAATGTGGCACTTCAAAAGGTTTTAAGAAAATAACCAATACTCATTCTGAAGTTCTCTCTGCACTACATAAGATGTCGCCAGTTTTAGTAATCGTTTAGACATCTTCCTATTTTAAGGCACTTGCTCATTTCATGTGGCATGATGGAATAAATGTTCCTTCTTTAATGTAATACAGACAAAAAACGCATTAAAACCAACTATTTTCATGTTAAATGGAAAGACATTCCTGAATGGCAATAGTTGACATAACACATGTTTTATGTAGGTATGTGTTGCTGACTGCAATGAGTATGTGCATGTGACAGGGGAGCTGTTACATTCACAGGGAATATGAACTTACCTTATCCTAGCTGGATAGAAAACAACCATCAAAATTATCCTCAGAAATTTAAAATGAATGCTTGCAGCTGCCCTTCATTTCACAGAATCACATAATAGTTTGGGTTAGAAGGGCTCTTAACAATCCTCTAGTCCAACCCTCCTGCCATGGGCAGGGACACCTTCCACTAGATCAGATTACGCCAAGCCCTGTCCAACCTGACCTTGAACATTTCCAGGGAGGGGGCAGCCACAGCTTCTCTGGGCAACCTGTGCCAGTGTCTCACCACGCTCACATGAAATAATTCATTCCTTATACCTGTTCGTAATCTACCCTCTTTCAGTTTAAAACTGTTACCCCTTGTCCTATCCCTACACTCCCTGATAAAGAGTCCCTCCCCAACTTTCTGCTATGGAAGGCTTCTATAAGTTCTCCCCAGAGACTTCTCTAGACTGAACAACCCCAACTCTCCCATACTGTCCTCATAAGGGAGGTGCTCCAGCCCCCTGATCATCTTTGTGGCCTCCTCTGGACCTGCTCAAGCAGGTCCATGTCCTTCTTAAGTTGGGGACTCAGAACTGAACACAGTACTCCAGATGGGGTATCACAAGAGCAGAGTAGAGCAGGAGAATCCCATCCCTTGACCTGCTGGACATACTTCTCTTGATGCAGCCCAGGACACGGTTGGCTTTCTGAGCTGTAAGTGCACATTACTGGCTCATAGTCAGTTTTCCATCTGTTACTATTCTCAAGTCCTCTGCAGGGTTGCTCTCAATTCATTCATCACCCAGCCTGTATTTGTGCTTTGAATTGCCTCAACTCACGTGCAGGACCTTGCACTTGGCCTTGTTGAACTCCATGAGGTTTGCACGGACCCACCTCTCAAGCCTGTCAAGGTCCCTCTGGATGGTACAACCCTTTCCTCCAGTGTGTCGACTGCACCACACAGCTTGGTGTCAATCAGTGAACTTGATGAAGGTGCACTCAATTCTACTGTCCATGTCACTGACAAAGTTGTTAAGCGCTGGTCCTAATACTGACCCCTGAGGAACATCACTTATCACCAGTCTCCACTTGAATATTGAACCATTGATTGCTGTTGATGATGACTCTTTGAGTGTAACCATCGAGCCAATTCCTTATCCACTGACTGGCCTGTCCATCAAATCTGTATCTCTCCAATTTAGAGACAGGGATGTCATGTGAGAGAGTCAAAGGCTTTGCACACATCCAGGCCCATGACATCAGTTGCTCTTCCCATATCCAGCAGCACTGTAAAGCCGTCATTGAAGGCCACCAAAATTTCAGGCGTGATTTGCCCTCAGTGAAGCTTTGTTGGCTGTCCCCAATCACCTCTTTATTTTCCATGCACCTTAGCATAGTTGCCAGGAGGATCCACTCCATGATCTTGCTGGTCACAGAGATGAGACTCATTGGCCTATAGTTCACTGAGTCTTCTTTATTTCTCTTTTTAAAAATGGGGGTTATGTTTCCCATTTTCCAGTCAGTGGAAACTTTGTTGAACTGCCATGACTTCTCAAATATGGTGAACAGTGGCTTAACCACTTCATCTGCCAGTTCCCTCAGGATATGCAGATGCATCTCATCAGGTCCCATGGACTTGTGAAACATCTGGTTCCCTAGATGATCTCAAACCTGAACTTCTCCTACACTGGGCAGTGCTTCATTCTTCTGGTCCCCGCCTTTACCACTGCCTTCTGTCACTTGGGTGATGTGTCTGGAACCCTTGTCAGTGAAGACCAAGGTGAATGTCACTGAGTACCTCAGCCTTCTCCATATTCCAGGTGACCAAGTCTCCCTTTTCTTTCCAGAGAGGGCCGACATTTGCTCTAGTCTTCCTTTTATCACTGACATACCTGTAAAAACTTTTATGGTTGCCCTTCATGTTTGTAGCAAATTTTAATTCTGTCAGGGTTTTGGCCTTCCTAACCTGATCCAAGTCTACCCAGACAGTTTTGTTGTACTCCTCCCAGACTATCTGTCCTTGCTTCCACTCTCTATAGGCTTCCTTTCTGTGTTTGAGCTTATCCAGAGGCTCCTTGTTCATCCAGGCCTCCTGGCACTGACAGGCCTCCTGGCAGTCTTACGTGACTTCTTCACTGTTGGGCTGTATCACTCCTGGGTTTGGAGGAGGAAGGAACAAGCTTTTTTGGAACCCTCATCCCTTCAGGGCTTTATCCGATGTTACTCTGCCAAACAGATCCCTGAAGAGACTAAAATCTGCTCTCCTGAAGTCAAGGGTAGCAATCTTGTTGCACACTCTCCTCATCACCTTAAGGATCTTGAACCTCATCATTTCATGGTCACTGCAGCCAAGGATGTCCTTGAGCTTCACACTCCCCACCAGCCCCTCCTTGTTGGTGAAATAAAGGTCCAGCATAGCACCTCTCCTCACTGGCTCCTTCATCACTTGGAGAATGAAGTTATCATCAAGGCACTCCAGCAACCTCCTGGATTGCCTATGCCCTGCTGTGTTGCCCCTCCAACAGATATCAGGGTGGCTGAAGTCCCCCATGAGGACAAAAGCCTGTGAACATGAGGCTGCTCCTATATGTCTATAGAGGGCCTCATCCTCTTAGTCTTTCTGGTTGGGTGGCCTGTAGCACACCCCCACTATAACGTCTTCTGTCCTTGCTCTCCCTTTAATCCTGACCCACAAGTTCCCAGTCCACTCCTCATCCACCCCCAGGCAGAGCTCCATGCTGGTCACTGACACAGAGGGCGACACTCCCTCCTTGTTTTCCCTTCCTGTCTTTCCTAAAGAGCCTGTATCCTTCCATTCCAACACTCCAGTCAGAAAAGCCATCTCACCATAACTCTGTGGTGCCAATAACATCATTGTCCCAAGGTGGGTGCACATCTCTAGCTCCTCCTGTTTATTTCCCATGCCATGTGTGTTTGCATAGAGGCATTTGATCAAAATCAGCAACATCTTCAGACTATGCAATATTTGAAACAGAACTGCCTTTTAAATATAATTTTTGGAAAACTGTTTTTTCCATGAAGTTTGCATTTTATAGTGAAAGTGCATTTATCCCACTGTCTATAAAAAAAAAATAAATCAGGTTCCCTATATTGCTCTCTCACTGTTCAAATGTGCAAAGGTTTCTACAGACTTCTGAAGCCTCTGCATTGATTTCCTTTGTATTTATAAGGTTTAGAGGAAAACAGTTCTGAAAAAAAAAAAAAAAAAAAAAAAAAAAAAGAGGATGTGAAACATTTTGCCTCTGGTCTTTACATTCGCTCAATACCTGCTGGAATGGAAAAAAACAGGAGATATTTCATCAACATCCATTATATCTTCCAGCAGAATATTATTAATGAAAAAAATTAACCAATAATATTCCCAAAGGAGAAGTCTGCAACACATTCATACATTTTCATAAGCTAGTTTACATACTGTATCTGCCAGGTCTTGTTGATATAAATCAAGGATGACTCACGTTATGTGGTGGTTTGCGATTCTCAACACTTTTCAGACTCACAGGTTAAAAAAATGTCATTCTCGCTTTGACTTCTCTGAAATGTGTCTCATGGCATTTCATCATCATTCACTGAATGTGGGATTAAAAATAAAGACAAAGAAGTAATTGCATGGGATTGTGTCCATATTTTACAAATAAATAATTAGGTAATAATATTCCCAAAGAATCTACACGTACAGGAAGATTTTAAGAACTCTATGGTTAAAGCAATAAAGACAGATTTCCAGCAAGGTTGTGCGCATGGGAGAATGCATAACAGAACCTATTTATGAATAGCTTCTGAATTTATGATTCAGTTACAGCATTGTTACAGCATAAAATTATTTCAAGTTTCAGCAATATATTTATTTAATAAAACATTAGAAGGAATAAACCCACCTGTAGAAAAAGGGCATTTCAAACTGGCTTTGCAAAGTGCCTAGAGATACAGTGAATCTTACAAAACCAATGGCAAGTTAGGAAAACTCTAGTGAAGACCTACAAACAGTCATAAAAGATAAGATGAACTGAGGTGATAAAGATCACAGACAAGAACAGAAACAAATATTGCCTTTGGAAATGCATGGTGGCACAAGGACGGAACAAGTACATTATATCATGGATCATTTGGAAGGAGTTGTCACTTTCAACATTTCCCGTGGCAGTTCTCAGCAAGATGGCTACAGCACAAGCAAATTCAAAGGCAACATCTACCCTGCTCTGAAAAAGCGATCCCTGATGCTATGCTCCATCTCCCTCACATATCCCCAACATATGGGCAGACTGCAAACTCTCGGCCCGAATAGGCCTGGCATCAATCTTCATTTTGAGGAATCCACAGGACACGTCCTCTTAGTGCACTCTCCAGCCATTACTGATTCACAATTTGTGGGCTGGAGAGTGACCTAAACCCTGTCCTCTCTCATAGAAGGCACCAAGGAAAAGGAACTGTGAAATCCTTGAGAGTGAGAGAGAGCAATTGAATAACATTGCCAACTGCAGCTTCACAGAGAAGAAAAAGCAGTGACATGCAAGCCAGTGTCAGTTCACCCCCTTCAAAGATGAAAGTTACCTCAACAAAAGCTCCTGGTTCATGAACTCCAAAAAGCTGTTGACAGATGTAAAAGAATCAGCATGATTATCTGGCATCCTACTATAATATGAGAAATCTTCAATTAACATGAGCAAACTAATTTTTATTTCATACCCAAATCTGAAGCAAAATAAAAGGACTCTACAGCTGTTTATCCACAACTTTTATAGAAGCTTTCCTCCAGAAATAAAGATCAGAGTGAATGATAGAAACAAATTTACAAAGCAATGTTGCTGTTTTGTTGTTTGTTTGGATTTGCAAATTAAACCCAATAGCTACATGTTTACGCAGTGCTGGCATCTTATCTACAAAAAATTAGTGAAGAACTTTTTGAGTGCAAAGGGGAAAATGTTCTTTTCTATCACAATTATTCCTAACTTTCTTTAATTCTCTGACAGTTTCACTGACTAATGAAGAGGTTTTGATATTTCTTTCATTAAATTAAATCTCTTTTGAATAATCTATACACTAAAGGGTTTTGTGAAGTGTCACCAGAGTTGTCACCACTTCTTGCCCTTGAATCCATAGTTAAATTTATAAGCTATAATGTTAAATAAAATTATTAGTGGGCTTACTAATGATAAAGGAGTGAAGTGGTTTTACTAATTACTGTGCTATTCTAATTAGTGGTTTTACTAATTAGTGGGTTTACTGCTAACTGTAATGCTTCCCAATTGTAAAACTATATCTTGTCCTAGTAATCTCTCTGCTTTCTGTGAGCAAAGTTAGAAACGTTTTAATCTCATAAATAGGGAAGTAACATTCAACCTCCCTCTCAAATAAGTATACAACAGCAAAAACGGAAAATGTGTACCTTTTGGCTCAGAGGAACACATTATCTTTTCTCACTCATAAGCAACACACACAGAATCTGCCAAACATTTAATTTATTGCATACAAAGCAGATGATGAGATTACTCATGGTCATATGGAGTCACAGTAAATAAGTCATTTATTAATATGTTTTATACAGCTATGCTTTATTGTACTATAAAGTTGAACTATCTACCTATCTTACGGTCATCTGTCTAGAACACAAAAACATTGTATTTCCTGAGATTGCATTGAGTTACTATTTAATCTGTTTAAGCCATTAAACCAAATAATAGAACTGTCTAAATTATACCATAAAAATTTACATTTTAATTTTGAAGATGACATAACAGAGCATACACTTCATGTGTTTCTCTGTTTCCAAAAAGCATTCAATAAGATTTTGGTAAGAGATCTGTACAACCTAGAAAAAAAAAAAAAATGTAATGCACAGAAGTTATTCAAACTCCCTTGTCAGTGTACAACTGAGAGGGCTCATTTTTGAGAAAGAACTAAGTAGATAGATGGGGTATGCAAGGTCCCATTGCAGAATGTCTCAAAGATGAGAAGAAACATGGGATTTTGCCATTAACTCATTAATTCTTGTTACAAACTTTGTCCTTCAGTGCTCTTAGAAGACCTACCAGTACAGTCAAACTTACTATGATGGAAAAAAAAAAGAATAAAAAATGTCTTTAGCTGAGAAAGTCCTGATTACCTGCTACGGAGGCCATTCTGAAGAATGCATAAGATTCTTTATTCTTTTAAAAGTGCATCTTTACTTGATGTTAAGAACTCATTTGATAAACCTGAAAAACAGACCAGAACTATTCTGTTTGCTTTGTCTTTTAAAACTGTTACTATCTCTACAGAGATTAATAAGGTGCTTACCAGGATTTTTGTTACTCAGTACAATTAAAGTTCCATAAAAGCAAATACATTGGAATCTTGTCTCTCTTCAGAAAATGCATATTCCAAATATCATGACCTAAATTGGTTAAGTTTTAAATCAATTAGCACATGCTTTCAGTGCTTGATATTATACGTTCATGTACATTTGAAGAAATTTTATATGCACAATGGGAAAACCAGTGGCTCATGGAAGTGTTCAAGAAGTATCAATTTCTCTTTACTAAAATACAAAGTAGAATATTGAACTTTTCAGAGATACTAGGGTTGGAAGAAAACTCTAGAAATCTCTTCCACATTTAAAATGTAATGTTACAGAACATTCATATTGCAGTAGTCAAATGACTGTCCATCACTTCACATCAAGCTCCCACTGATCATGTCATACATTTACTCCTGGCAATACCATGTGTTATTAAACAAAGTGACTCCTAAGTGATTATTATTCTGGGCCCAAAGTTTGGAATTGTCTCTAAGCACCCACAAATGTCCTAGAAATAAGTATGCAGCTTCTCATTTGTAAACATGGCCTGTTAATGTCAGTGATCACAGCAGCAGCAATGCTTTTCAACAGGAAAGAGTTCATCTGCATATTTGCTGAAGCTAGCATCCTCTCCTTATCACCCACCACTGCTGTGCATCTTTTACATTGGCCTTCCTTTCCTGGATGGTTTTATCTGCTCTTGGCATTTTAACTCACCTTTTAGCCTGCTTCTAACTGTCTGAATCCTTCAGATATTTTTTCTTTGAACTCAACATTTTCTGTTTATTTAATTACAAGGATCTCTAACTAGCTTATTGCTTGATGAAAAGGTTAATTTACTGATCATCCACCTAATATATCTATTACCTGACTAATTAGTTAGCTAATATAGTCTGTAATTTATATACTTTAAATTGTCTCTTTGTTTACCTTAGTCTTTGACGATGTGATTGTTTAGTTCATCCATTGTTCTATTGATTCACTCCTTCATCTTTGGTTTATAGTTAATTACATTGATTTCCTGTATAAATAATTAACTATTTCCATATCTATTTTTTCCATTGCTTATTTCTCAACTATAATGCTCATGACAAATAGCCTCTGTCACATCTTCTCTGCAATGACTTCTATTCCTTCACATCCATGCATCCATCCTCTGTGCATTACTTGCCCTTCATACCTTTCTACAAGCTTTACTCAAATACAGCTTGTCTATATGTTTCAATTAGGTGCTAATAATCCTTCAGTAGCCCTCTAATGGTAAGGGGACTGAAACACTCAGAAATGGCTACAATATCTCTCAGAAAATCTGAAGAAAATATAGGACTGAAACCCAGTGGTACGTTTCAATGTATTTATGGAAGATTGATGTACCTATATATATCCTAATCTTTCTCCTTTTTGCTTCTAAATCTGTATTCTCTAACTTTACTTCTTCTGTTTATTTTATCTGTATCCTCCCCACATCTTTGTTATGTAGCTTTCTGGAATTAAAACCAAAACGAAACAGAATTTTAGACACCTGCATAATCTAGATTAGATCCTTTTAAATCTTCCACTGAACTAATAAGAAGTTTAACATGATGTTGTAAGACTTCAAATCTTCAGGCTCAAAAGGTATACTCTAGATCTTAAACCTCTAATGAGGCAGTATGTTACAGATGCTCTCAAATAAACAACCAACCACCAAAAATAAAAATATTAACACAGGTAACTAGCTCTCCACAAATTACAGGTTTGAATGTTTGTGAGAGGAGAACAGTACAGCTTTCTGGGGTTTAAAGGCAACCCCAAACGCAGAACAAAGCCCCACTCCCTAGGGTTTAACGACAACCCAAAACGTTTTATCACTCCCCTGACAACTGAGGGCTCTCAACCTCGAGGACCTGCTCAGGGCAGCGTCCTGACCCAAAGCACCTCGAGGAGTTCCCTTAGGCAGCGTCCTGAGCCAATGGACGAGTCATCAACTGCACTGTGCTGCTCCAGGGGACTCCATTGATCCCCAGTCCCAATCTGACCTGTGGTCAATAGTGGGTCCCATGGGCCAAAGGCCCCAGTTACTGTGAGGCCCTGAGAGCAAAGGCAGCCCCGAGCTGCTGCACCTCAGCAGCCAAGAAGCCCTGCTGTCATCGGGCAGGGGCACATACTACACAGTGGACCCTATCATCTTATCATCCGTTACCATCTGTTTGCTAGAAATGGAGTTCCCAAACCCAGAAGTTTTTAACTGGACTCCGAAATACCTGTGTTGTTCTGCAGGCTGATGGGGAAATTATTTCTAGCTGTAGAAATGGAAATGAGACATATGTCATATTTATTCTTTTAAATGCAAACCATAAAAATGTCCATCCAATTCACTGACTAATCCTGTGCATTGCTGTGGAAATCTTACCTACTTTCCATCTCCTACACATCAGTCTACACAGCTTTCAAAACATTTCCCAAAGACAGTCAAGTTCAAAATACTTACAGACAAAACTAAGGAGCCAAACTGAGATCTCAACATGTTTAAAGGTCGATTATTAATAGTTTTTAGGGAGCCAGTTCATGAGCCACAGATGTACTGTTCAATAAACTTTGTGCATACTCAGTCCTAGGCAAAAAAAAAAAAAAAAAAAAAAAAAAAAAAAAAAAAAAAA
>NW_020799091.1:102320359-102362995 GCF_003259725.1 Athene cunicularia | reverse complement strand
AAAAAAAAAAAAAAAAAAAAAAAAAAAAAAAAAAAAAAGTCTGAAAGTTTTAAAAGAGAATGTAATAACAACAGTGTTTTGTACCAAATCTTACTTGTTCTTTGTGTGGGGAGCTAAGTGTGCTATTTCAGGTTTTATAAAGCCTCATGCAATATCATTAATAGTTTAAATGCAGAAGTGCAATACTCCCAAGTGAAGTGTTTGTCTTAGAGTAACTGTCCCTCTCTTTTCCCATATTTGTTTCTATCACTATATTCTGTTTGCTCCAAACAGTCCAACCCTTAGTTAGTTCCCTTTCTTTGAGGGAGAGTGTGTGGAGATTTACAAATTGAAGGAAGCAGGTGAAAAGTAACAGAAACTCATGGATGTGAAACCTGTGGCCATTTAAAAAAAAAAATAAATCAGCCAGCCACCATCACTAAACTGTTGGCTTTGCAAGTGCCTCCATCACAACCACAAACCATTGTAGTGGTGGCATAGTAATGCTTCTGTTTTTCTCACATTTCTCAGGGCTTTGGATTCTGATGACTCTCACCCTAGAGGAAAGCAGCCTTAAGGTGATAAAAGTGATAACAACAATAGAAGTGATGAAAGTGATAAAGACTACTCCCATCTGGGCTGCCACTTGCTACTCTGTCACTGGAAAGATTTATCAGCTGATGCCTCCAGGTAGATAATGAAGTGTGTTAATGCTAGCTTGGCCAGGGGATTACTCCTCGGAACATTTTAGCTCTATTCATAGCTGTGCTTTCAATTGCATGTGTAATTTAGAGCAAATTGCTGACAATTAATCTCTCAGTTCTTTTCTGCTGTAAAGCTAACTGTGAATTCTTTCGTTGTACAGCACTTTAAAGTTTTATGTGTTACAAATGTTTTGTGATTGATTATTGCTAGAAAGGTGAAATCAAATTGCATATTTTTGCATTTATTTCCTTCCCTATTAATTTCATGTATGCATTTAAATTGGAATTCATAAAAGTTTGTTTTACTCTAGTACTGTCCATAGTTTACCTCAAAAGTCTGTGATATATTTCCAAGCAAAGGGTTTAGTACTTTTTTTTTTTTTTCCTTATGTGCATAATTTCATTTTGACAAGACAAGCTCAAATAGTTTCCACCCACAAAACAAAACCCTAAATAAAAGGCTAGCAGTATCCATAGCAGACACCCTCAGTGATTCACACAGAGTCCGCTGGCACACACTGTAGTGTGTGTGAACCTCACTTCCATTAAAATTGGTGCAACTAAACATTCAGCCATTTTAGAGGATTGTCTGGATCCATCTGGGACAGTTTGGCTAGATTTTGAACTGGTATTATACCCATACTTATGCCAAATCTTCTACTAAATGGTTGTATAATGGTTTAACAATGTGCATTGACTGACTAACAAGGTGGCAAATGATCAACCCATTACTGAACCACATATGCTTTTCCTTTAACTTCACCACAACCTGAAAACACGTGCATAGGTGTCACCAAAATGGGAAAAAAGAACTTATCGACACCAATGTGATGTAGATAAGCAGACACTCCTTTATTAACGGCCGGGTGCGCAGGGGAGTCATCTCACCAACAATGAACACCTAACTCATCTAGCATGTTGATTATATTGGATGCAGTAACACATATTAATCAAGTTCTCATACATAAATGTGATCATTCCTGTAATTCATTTTTTTATTCCCACCTCTTTCCTGTTATGCGCACTTGAGTCCTGAAATGAGTCAGGGGCTTTTGCAACCACCACGGACTATTAACCTAAAAAGAAAACCCTCCAACACCCTTGACTCAAGGACTATGGCTCACATTGCAATTTTAACATGTTTCAAGGCCCTTTCACAATACAACTCTTAAAACACCTGGCCTACAGGGCAAAAAATCATGCTTACCAAACAGCCTAACAATGGTACATTGTCTAGCAGCGTAACTGGTTGTATGGTTACTTTAAACTAAATGCAACATCTCTATGACATTTAAAACATTACACCACTATCTTTTATTAAAAAAAAAATAAATTCTATTTCTGTGACATTTCATTTAACTGAGTAGTAGCAGGAGAGCTGAGCACGCACACGACCAATGTGATCAAGCAATGCCCGTTTATTACAGCTAAGAAAGCCCTTTTATAATGTTCTCCCGCACACGTGAGTAACATGCAGTACAAGTCCTCAAGACTGGACAGTTAACTTAGCCCGCGCTTTAAACCTTCTTATGATTGGATAAAAAGTGCCCCATCAGCCTCGCCAGGCTTCCTGCCTTGGGGAACTTCCTCTTCCGTCCCAACCCCTTCCGGGGGTTGTTTGTCTCATCGAGTTTCTCCCCCCTCATTCAGGGTCACATCCTAATCGCATTCTTGCTCGGCTGAGGCTCTTACCAGTCTTGTTCTCACGCAGGATTGCTCACATGGTCATTCTCTCACGGAAAGTCCTCTTGAATCCCAACAAGTAGTCCTAATCATTCCTTATCAAAATCACCAAAAATCAACTCAAATTAATAACAAATCAGTAACAGTCAGTAACATAGGGTAAGTTTGTCATTAAATCTGTTCATAAGTTCTTTTTCTCTTTAAATCCCCCAGACAGACTAAATATTTTATCATAAAAATATTTTAAAAGGCTTTAAATGAAAAAGGAAATGAGAAAGGAAAATTTGATCTGTAATTATTTGGAACTCACACTTGTTCTGTGTTTTGTTTCTTGGTTTGTTTTTTTTTTTTTTTTTCTTATAAATAGCAAATTTATTTTATATAATTTTGTCTTCTTCTCTAAAACAAAAGAATATCTCAAACTTCCAGAACAGATTAGCTTTCTTAACATTCTCTATGGACTCACAGATCTTATGCCTAAAATTGTGTTGTTAAATAGACAATTTATTAAGACAGTACAAGCTTTAGAAAAATGCATATTTTTGATTTGATGTTTTCCCTGAAGTATTAAATTAAAATACACTTTAGATTAAAACTAAATTAATTACACTTTCAACATTAAAAACATTACAAGCATAGAGATATTCCCTTCTAAATGGGAAGACAATGGCTGAATATTAACTTTCGAAAAAGGGCCAATACTTATATAAACCTAATATGACACTATATTTCTCTATATCTCGGCAGTCAATGCAACTTTGTAAAAGGAAAGACTAAACTCTCCATATGCAAAACCTTAACTTCCCTTTATGTCCAAATTTCTTCCACATGTGACAGTCATTAGGACAGGAGCATCCCTGCATTTTAAACTCTGAATATTATCTAAAACATCACTGAAATAAGAGGCAGCAAATCCATAAGCTTCTATGTGGTTAGATCAGGTCCAGATGACAATAATTACTGAATATTTGAACTCTCTATTGGTTGATAATGTAATTTTCATTATAGAGTTTTTAAACCTAAACCTCTTTATTCTTTATGGACTACATTCAGAATGTAGTGCATGCATAACAAATCTACTAAATAAATGGGTAAATGGCACACAGAACGTACATTTTAAAAACACAGTTCAGGAAAACATTGCAATACCCTTCTACTCTTTGTGGTAAATACAATTTGATCTTTCCCTTAAAGAAAAGAGATAATGTACTTTTTACTACCAATTCATCAGTTCTATTTCATGACATTGTAATTTAAATAGAATTGTGATAGTAATGCACCTAGAAGCATTTTTTCAGTTTTTTTATTAGTAAGTCCTTCCACAAACTTCATGAGATCTATAACAAACAAGGTAATAATAATTGTAGAGACATCTTAATTACTTTGCATTTATTTGAAAGGCAATAACAGCTCATCTCACCTACTCTGGGAAAAAAATAAAAAATCAACTGGTCATATTTTTCTATTGTCACTGAACAGTAAGATTGAATTGTTTTCAGTTTATGTGAAAGACACTAGGAAGCCATATAAACATAAGATTTTTTCAGTATTGTTTAAAAGGCACACAGTGATGTATCTTTATATTTTTTTATATAAGCAGTGTGACATCATAGATTTGAGATTTAAGAATAACAAAAGAGAGTACTAAAGTCAGTATGAAGCTGCTAATTCAATAATTGTTTCAGACAGAGATTGAAACAGTTTATAGCTTTTTTCCAAA
Source organism: Athene cunicularia (assembly GCF_003259725.1). NCBI lineage: Eukaryota > Metazoa > Chordata > Aves > Strigiformes > Strigidae > Athene > Athene cunicularia. The sequence continues at coordinate 102,358,909 of NW_020799091.1, read as the reverse complement.
GATTTCAAGGTTTTATTCTTTCTTTTTTTCCCTTTCTTATTTCTCATTCCTGTAATGAATAGGATGTTAACTACTGAAATTTTATATTGGTATTGATACTACTCTACATACCTTGTCGCTGTAAATTACTCTCCTCAGATGTATTCAATTTTAATGTATGATGAATAAAGTATCTAAAAGTTACAAAAGAAGGGCTGCCCGTAAATGAATTTGTCCTCTCCATCAAACGGAAGAACACTCTTCTACTCACTTAAAGTAAGTTGAGTGCTTCCATTTAATATAAAAACTAGTAACAAAAGTTCATATGGGCATCGGCAAGTTGGCTTCAAATGATAAATATGCTATATTGTTCTTGTTATCTCTGTGTCAGAAAGAAGCAACAATCAAACTCTCTCAGCATCTATCTTCTGAATAAAAGAAGGCAAAACCATCTGAGGACATTAAAAAACCAAAACCCAACTCATAGTAACAGAAGACTGGCAATCAAACTGAGCCCTTCAGAATCACAGATGCTATTTCTTCAATGTAATGTGTTATGGCTTTAGAAGACCTATGCAAGACTCATTATCTCCACTAGGACAGAAAGACATTCTGCTTATTTGAACAAATATACAGCTATAAAAGATATATTTGTTAATACATGTCTCTAAGTTTGTGTGTCTTCTTGCTATAAAGTTGCCAAATGCATTTCAAATAACTAAAATGCGGGACCCAGGAGAATTATTGACACAATAATATTACATTAGTGTAGGTTTTACTAATTTATTTAATTAACCGTGTTTTCCTAAGTTTTGTTTCAGAATTCTGTATTTGTAGTTAGCCACAGAGGTATTTTCTTACAAGTCCTTTATTGGCACTTTACACCTCTGTTATCACCGTTCGGATTGTGCTGAAGGACAGTGCCACAGCGTCATGACAAGAACAGAGCACCAGCTGGTTTATCCCATGAAATTTCATTTCCTATCATCTTCTGCAAAATTTGTCAACCACTCTGACTTTATTAGTCTCACATCTAAGACAGCTGCCAACCAGTATAGCCTGATGTTGTTTAGCAGGGAATATGAATGAATATAGAAGTTTTCCATTTAAGTTGGTTTGCCTGCTTCACAGGTTTTTTCTCTATTTTCTACCTTATCTGCAGTGACACTGTGTTTAGGGAGAATGGTGTTCAAGAAGATGAATTTGGGCATGAGGCCATGATAATCTGAGGGTCCAGGAGGAACTCAGAGAGCTGTAAACACTCCTGTTCCAGAAAAGAAAGAGTCACTGGTATGGAGCAGCAGGGAAAACAGGCTAGATATGAGAAGAACTGTAAAGTCATAACTAGAGAAGAGGAACACACTGTTTAATAATAAATTCTTTCTTTTGTTCCCACATCAGCACTATGTAGACAAAGTCATCCTAATGCTTTCTCTGTTTCAAACTTTTCAAAGCAAATTCACATTTTCTATTTAACGGAACAGTCATGAACACTACTGTTTTTCAGTATGCTTCCAGCTCTGTAGTTCAGAACTAGATGACAACAAAGAGAATTGGCCTTTATGCAATAAGGAAATAATTTAATGTATCTAGACTTAATTGTGGTGGGTTGACCGTGGTTGGACACCAGGTGCCCACCAAAGCCACTCTATCCTTTCCCCTCCTCAGCTGGACAGGGGGAGAAAATACAACAAAAAGCTTGTGGGTCAAGATAAATAAAGGGAGATCACTCACAAATCACGAGCAAAAAGATTCAACTTGGGGAAATTAATTCAATTTATTACCAATCAAATCAGAGCAGGGTAATGAGAAATAAAACCAAATCCTAAAACTCCCCCCATCCCTCCCTTCTTCCCAGGCTCAACTTCACTCCTGATTTTCTTTACCTCCTTTCCCTGAACAGTGCATGGGAATGGGGAATGGAGATTGTGGTCAGTTTATCACACATTATCTCTGCTGGCCCTTCCTCCTCACACTCTTCCTGTGCTCCAGCATAGGATCCCTCCCACAGGAGACAGTCCTCCACAGACTGCTCCCACATGAGTCCTTCCCATGGTCTGCAGTTCTTCACAAACTTTTCCAGCGTGGGTCCCTGCCATAGGGTGCAGTCCTTCAGGAACAGGCTGCTCCAGCGTGGGTCCCCAACACAGTCACAAGTCTTGCCAGAAAATCTGCTCCAGTGTGGGCTCCTCTGCCTCCACTGAGTCTCAGGTCATGCCAGGAGCCTGCTCCAGTTCAGGCTTCCCACAGGGTCACAGCCTCGTTTGGACACATCTATTTGCTCCACCATTACCCTCCACGGGAGCAGGGCACAGCTGCCTCACCATGGGCTGCACCACGGGCTGCCGGGGAATCTCTGCTCCGGCACCTGGAGCACCTCCTCCCCTCCTTCCTCACTGACCTTGGGGTCTGCAGAATTGTTTCTCTCACATATTCTCACTCCTCTCACTGGCTGCAGTTGCTCTTGTGAAGGTTTATTTACTCCCTTTCTTAAATATGTTATCCCAGGGGTGCTAACACAGTTACTGATGGGCTTGGCCTTGGTCAGCAACAGGTCTGTCTTGGAACTGGTTCTGCTGGACATGGGGGAAGCTTCTGTCGTTTTCTCACAGAAGCCACACCTGTAGCCTCCCCACTACTAATACCTTGCTACACAAGCCCAGTAAAATAGTTTAGTTTAGTACAGTTTGGTTTAGTATGGTAGGTATAAAGACTCCACTTAAGAAGTTAAAGAGGAGGAGTTTCCTAGAATTTCTTTATAAGAATTTTTTTGTAAGACATTAATATGAAAAATCAAAATAAAGGGATTTAAGAGATGTAGAGATAATATTTACATCAACAAAACTTCAAAATCTGAGAGAGTTTTGCCAAAACAGTCTATGGGATCAACATAAACTGAGATATGATTTCTAAATCATTTTAGGAAATAATAAATGTAACTCTTTTTGCTCAGTCTCTCTTCATTCACGTGCATACACACATATTGATAGAAGATGTAGAACTGAATCTTTTTGTTGGTCTAATTCTGCAATTTTTGCTTCTCTACACCAATAAAGCCTTTGTGCCTTAGGAAGACTCTACTCTTACATACTAAACATGCAAAGCTTTAAGAACTACAGAAGGGTCCCTAAAAACAACCATTGGATAATAATGCTCTCTGTAATCATAGAATCATAGAATGATTTGGGTTAGAAGGGACCTTACAGATCATGTAGCTCCTTTGCCATGGGCAGGGACACCTTCCACTAGACCGGGTTGCTCCAAGCCCCGTCCAACCTGGCCTTGAACACTGCCAGGGAGGGGGCAGCCACAGCTGCTCTGGGCAACCTGTGCCAGTGTCTCGCAACCCTCACAGGAAAGAATGTCTTCCTTATAACTAATATAAACCTACCTTGTTTCAACTTAAAACTGTTACTCCTTGTCCTAGCACTACACTCTGTTATAAAGAGTCCTTCCCCACCTTTCCTGTAGCCCCCTTTAAGTACTGGAATGCTGCAATAAGGTCTTCTTGGAACCTTCGCTTCTCCAGGCTGAACAATGCTCTCAGCCTGTCCTCATAAGGGAGGTGCTCCAGCCCCTGATCATCTTCATGGCCTCCTTTGGACAAGCTCTAGCAGGTTCATGTCCTTCTTATGTTGGGGCCCCCAGAGCTGGACACAGCACTGCAGGTGGGCTCACACGAGAGCAGAGTAGAGTGGGGGAATTACCTCCCTCGACCTGCTGGCCATACTTCTCTTGATGCTGACCAGGGCATGGTTGACTTTCTGGGCTGCATCATTCAGGAGGATGTAGAACCAATGATGTTGTTGAAGACCTTAAAGTAGCTTTATGTTTTTATTATTGTATTTAAAAAATGTTTAGGGACAATCTATTATCTGCTGTGTAAAATTTACTGTGTTGTGATTAAATAAATAAATGCAATTGCTTTATTTGATATTAGCTATCTGTATTATCAGTTAATAAAACATACCTAAAGTTTTTGGGAAGAAAGTTTCCAGAGGGTTCATACATAAGGAAGGACAAAAATCAGCACCTGTATTCATAACAATGAGATTTGAGACAGATGTTGACTCACCAAAGAAACTAAAGCCTCTGTATGCCCTTAGCTTTCCAGGGTGATTCCTGGGTTTGGTATCATCAGATGACACTGAGGCAGAGCTGGTTCCCAGTTCTTTTACAGGTGCTTAAACACCTACATTCTTGACATGCTTTCTTCTCAATCACTCTTCTCAATCTCCACTTCTGAGACTTTGCCCAGCACAACGGATCTCATAGCTTAAATTAAGCTTCTATGTGATCAGTGCCGCACGTTAGAGACAAAAAAAAAATAATCCTTCAAGGTCTGTAGAATATATACCACCAAATAATCATTGTTAATAAACAAGTAAAGCCCCTGGATATAATACTCCTTTCTATAGAAGTGCATCAGGGCCTGTTCAGTTAAGCAAAGTGCATGCCCCACTAAGCATCCTTTGATTTTGACTGATGAGCATGGCTGGACTGAGGCAGAGAATTAGCTGGGTTTCACTACCGCATTTCTTCCTGGTTGATCACAGCAGGGTACAGGCTGTAATTCAGAGGAAGCAATCTTAGAGACAGCGTCAGTTTTGCCAGCTCAACTGGTTACTGGAGCATGACATACTTGTTTGGGAAACAGGTCCAAATTAAACAATCAAACAAAGAGATAAACTGTGAAAGATATAGAGAATTATTTTAGCTTGCAGTGGTTCTCCAGCTTCATTGCCTGCTTCCTTGCTAAACCAGTAGGCAGGAGCTGTTCACTTTGGTAATGCAGACCCACACTCTCACAGCTACTTTCATCTCCTCTGGTGAAACTGCCTGCCCAGGAAACAGGGGGCTATTGCTGAGCTGGGAGGGAAGCTAGGAGGAAGGGGAATCCAATTTTAATGTCAGAATATTTAACAACTCATTTTCTTGGTTCTGTAATAAAATGTAGCTAGAATGCAAAATGACAGTAGGTACTAAAATCAAATTTAAATTTGGGTAGGTGTCCCTAGGCTGTTAGAGGTACTAAAGTTAATATCAGTGGGATATGCTACCTGAGAACAGAATTTTTGACTTGTCACATAGTAAGAAATCAAGGATGCTTCATTAAAAAGTTGGCATGTAAATGAAAGAATATTTCATGTCCAGGAATATTCACACTTCAGTATATATTCCTTTGTAAATTAATAGGAATCTCTTACCTTCAAAATATATTTTAGTTGTTGTTCACACTTAACACAATAGCAACAAGATTAATTTAATGATTTGGGCAAGTGGGAAGAATCCAGTTAATTAGCGCCTTATATGTCATGTAAGACAGAGCCGAACTAACATATGCACAAAATAAGAGAAGGATTTTTTAAAAAAGATTTTTAGTGACCCACTGCACCAGATGGTGCTCTATAGATCAATTCCTCTTCGCTCTCCTGCTGCAGATGACAGAATTGTTATTCTAAAAGACAAAACCAGGAGGAGCTTTCAAGTGCAATAAATCTGGGTTGGGGAGCTATCTTTCCCCAGCTCTTGGCTGTTTCCAAATGAGTTTTCAAAAGTGTACCTGAAGAAAGGGAACGATCAGAAAGCACCTTGCCCCAACAAACACTGGTAGAGGACATTGCTACATGGTAGGGATTGTTTGTCCTGCACTTGGAGAGGTAAGAGTGGGACTGGCACACAAGGTACCCCTAGATGCCTGTTGTAAACAGTCCCTGGTGAGTTGACTCACTCTCCTTTAAAGAAAGGCAGTCATCTATAGCGGAAAATGTAACACTGGATTTCTGTGCAGACATCCTAAAATTTATATAGCAAATTCATTTTTAATGTTGAGATAAGGAGATCCCTGAAAATTATTTTGACATGGAGCCACATCTTAGATATTCCAAAAGCAGCAGGAAGATAGATGTGCATGGAAGAGAAAAAGAACTAGAGATAAGTGACTGCTTTGTTCTCAGTCCTGTGCAGAAGCAGCTGCCACTGGTGAGCCTCCAATGACAAAGTCTGATTAGCACATATTAAAGTGATTAGGTAAAAGATCCAATACGTACCAAATCTAAAAAAAACCCAAGTTGAAAACATTAATTATCTGCTTCTCATTCATTTCTCTGTTGCAGCTGCACAGTCATTTCTAGGCACCATAACAATACAAAGGAAGCCTTGCTTTTTCTTCATCCTATTTCTTTTCTTGGAAAAATGATGTGTGATTTATAGTAGAAGTATGACAAATGGTACTCCTAATCACTTAAACCATACATGTTACCCAATCTCTTTTAAAGTAAGAACAGATTTCAAATGTTAAAGGTTTTATTTCCAACAAGCACAACATTTTAAATAAATCTGAGAAGACTGAAAAAGCACATTAAACTATAATTAGAGCCCGAAAGACATTCAAAGGCTCTTGTCATCTTCTTGTTACTCGTTTGCAAAGAAGATCTAGGAACTGACAAAAAAGGGTCTAAGTCATTACTGTGACTTCAGTCTTCTTCCCTCAAACAGTGTTATAGGTCATTTATATAATGAAGTCCAAAGGAAGGTAAAAAATTGTAGAAAGTACTGGAAAGCTGGCAATAATCTATTTTATTGTTTCATACACACAGTTATACTTGAAAATAATTATTTTATCTTTAAAAAAAAAGCATTAAGCGATCTTAATCACTTTTTAAATAATTTTGTATGTGGGGCACATGTTTGTGGGGCACAATTTCATGTCCCTTTCTTCCCCCCACACCTAAGTATATCTACTCAGAAATGTGATTATTCCATGGGGGGGCGGGGAGGGGGGGAAGAAAAAATGTTTTGGGTGAAACAAAATGAACAATATTTTTCTTTGGGAATATTGCAATCAGGACTGATGGGGTTTCTTGTAATCTAAATGATTTGTTCCTTCAACGAAGAAATGTTCTTGCTTCACAGAACAGTACAATTCTTCTCTGGAATGGAAAGATATAGAAGGAAATTTTCTATGAGAACCTTGCAGAAAACCCAGCAGCACTCTTTTTGCCCAGAGTCCTGTTCAAAGGAAATGAACACCCTGCTCAACAATTTTAGTCCCACAGTCTTAACACCTCTTCTTGGAAGAGGTAGATTTGCTATACAGTTAGCCCACTATCCATTACAGATGACACTCAAGCTCACCAAAGCCCCATTTTCATCTCCTTTGCATGGTAATTTTTGAGGTTTTCTGTGTATGAAGTGCATATAAATAACTTCTTCAGTATTAAGTGAGCATATCGCTGTTTAATTTTTTGGGGACATGTATGAAAACAATAAACAACATTTAATCATAACAATTCATTATTTAGATCTAGGACCTAATGGTGAGAGGTATATTTACCAATTTTTTTACACATGCTACTGAAAGTCAGGCTGACCTTGGCTAGGATTCCCTTTTCGTTTTCCTACTTTTATTACCAAATTGTTCATATTACCAAAAAATATAATAAATAATTCAACAGTAGATTATAAAATAAACTAAACCAAAGATTAGATGGTGCATTTTCAGGAGTTTGTATCTTAAACTCCTGAGAAAATAAGAGGTATTGAAATATTTGAAATCAAGTCCTTTCTATCACAGACAAAGTCATAGTGCAGGTTAGATATTAAGTGCACAAGCAGTGCTGGGGAACACTGAAGGGTGCAGGAGGGTGGTAATTTCTCCTGGGAAATGGTTATATCTGTTCCTAGCCTTAGCTCACTAACATCCTCCCAGCTACAGCCCTTGAAAGAATACGGACTGGGCACCGTAGGCTCTTTCCATTAAGGAGTTTGGTTACGGTCACACTATTTTTTAGAATTAAAGAAATTAGTAGCATGGACACAGGCCACACCATGCCAATTGGCTGTAGTCCCAGAGAGCAGTCCAAAACATGTGTGTTTAACTGGTATAGATACAGCCTAAACAAGAAGTAATAACTGTCTTTCTAAAACTATAGTGTAACGACAAAGATGAGTAAATGTCCCATCCAGCAGATCACTGATAGTTCATTGGTTTGTAGGTGGGAAATATCTAAGCTCTTTGCTGGATTTGCAGTCTTTTCAGCTGAGGGTTTCAGATGTTTATGACCTGAGACATGCATGACCTGGACATTCGTATGTTAAAGCCAGGCAAGCTGAGATGTATGAAACCCAAGACAATAGTACCCTTGCCAAGACAGAGATATTTAGCTACTCAAGGACAAAATGTCAACAAGAACAGGTATAAACCCTAAAGAAAAAAGGGAACTGAAAGATGATAGCTCAGCAATATGGAGGCTCTACTTGTGCCTAGGGGAGCTGGGGACTCACCTATCCTCATCCAGCTGATGCTGGTTGGGCCAGCAGAGACTCATTAAATGTCTCATTGGGCGTGGTGAGCATATTAGCATAATAGTTTATTAGCCCCAGCTATCTACTGTGTGTATTGCCAAAAAATATTGCTTTTCAGTCATAGACCGTATGTATATGTCCAGCTTGCAGTGTCACTTCATACATGGTAGAAGTTACCTAACATGATCCAGGGAGGGAGGGCCAAAATATGAAAGGATTTTCTTAATAAACTGGATTTCTGAAGTGATCAGCATCTACCAGTCCCTCTGGAAAAAGTCTAAGAATGTATGACACTGTTAAAGAATGGCATAAAAAAAAATTAAACAAATTAGGATCTGTTTTTAGGCTTCAAGGCAAGATATGGGGGTAGTTGTAAAATTTAATCTATTTTGGATTATATTTTGTAGGCCTTCAGATTCTAGGTTTTCATGTCAAATATATTTATTTGTATTCACACAGAATTTCTGTTATTCATATAAATGGGTATCTTTCAAGAAACTGCTACCCACAAACCCATAACTTATATTAGTCTTTTAGCACCTTATGAAATTAGTTATTTTAACTGAATTGCTCCAAAATGGGAAAATAGATATTGGGAAATAAAAAGTAAGTTGCAAATTTGTTGCACATTTCATAGAGTCAGGTTCTGGGAGGAGAGAACTGAAAGGGGACTTATTTTTCATACTTCCACAAAGAGGGGCTCTGTAAGTCTATTCCATATATTTCTAGAGTTTGCTGTCCTAATATCTGACTTAGAGCATTTGGTGAAAAAAAAAATAAAAGAAGAACCAAAAATACAAGGAATCCATTAAATAAAGCAAGAGCCAAAGTAGCTAAAAACATACAAATTATACTACTTATAAAAAAGGGTGCAATAAAACTGATTACTAGATAACAATGGAAATTAAACTACAATTTTATGAGAATATTGATGTTCTTAATGATCTTACGCTGTTGTAATTTAATAAGAAGAAATATATGCCAATCAAGCACATAAGGTTAATCAAGACTACAGAAGGTCAGACAGTAAACTTACATGGGTATAGTCTCTGTTTAGACAAACTTGGGAAGAAGTCATGATAACCTGTCTTATGACTTCAGCTGTATTGTTCATGAACCCTCATAGCATCTAGGAAACCAGATGGCATCAAGATTTAAAAAACTGCCCATAACCAAACCACAGTAGAATTACTGAAAAGGTATCAGGAAAACTTTCCAAAAATATAATAATTTTCAGAAATAGTAAAAAAAAAAATAAAATAGTTAAACTAGTTTTCTGAAGGCAAAAGAGAGAAAAAATAATTGGGAAAAAAATAAAGCAACCCTAATAAATGAAAATAACTCAGCAGTTAATAAAGTTCTCAAAATAAGATAAATATCATAGGAATTCATGTTTTAATTACTAATAAAATGGTCATAAGCATTTGATTAGTGTTAGAGGCAGTCCTGAGCTGACAATCTCATAACACAGATCACCAACAGCTGTCATTTTTCTTTCAGATTGATTCAAACTCTTCTCACTCATCATTATGCACTATTCAGAAACTCTCTCAACTCCTCTTTAAGGATGGCACTCATTGTGGGATTTACATACTCCTGATACCCACTTTCTGAGTGGTTCTTGGGGATTAGGAAAGAGAAGAACCTTTCATTTCTCTAAGTGAACACAACAACTGGTCCAGATGGCATTTTACATTCCAGCTTGTGGAGCTATTTCCAGTCTGTGCAGTCTGCTAACCATTCTCGTGATGAAAGCTTCTACTGAGATTTGAGCCTTGATTGACTGTTCTCTAAGAGCAGGAGATAATCAAGGGGAAGTTTTTTGTGTGGTTAATAATGGTGCTGGATAATTGTTATTTATGTAATAATAGACAAAATTAATGAGACTCTATATATGTGCACATCTCTGAGTGGAATATAGCCAGTGGAGCAGGTCACAGGCTACTGTGATCTTTCTGCTGAATTTAGTGAGTCACCTTAGCTGTATGTGAAAATGTGTCCTTGCTGAAAATAGCCCATCTGTGAAAGCCCATATACTGAACAGAAAAAAAAATTATATGAACATTTTTGGCTGTTATGCATTCATTAATCTGTGATTGAAAATAATCTGTTAAGAAAATAGGAAAAATATCTTAGAACTTTAGAGAGCTGACCATTTGTTTTGTTATGATAGGTGACTAATGATAGCCAGTGTACTTTTGGTAGATGAAAACCCAAAACACAACTAATTTGCAAAACAGCTGAGGTATAGATTCAAACAGGACATCCTTGTAAATGAAAAAGAATACTATTAAAAAGATTAGCTTTCATTAGCAACCTACTTACAATCAGAAACAAATATTGGCTACCATTCATCAAAAGAAATAATTATATCATCTGTATTATCTCACAATAATATTTCTCTCATGATATTATGGGCTGAGAGGGGTCAATTTTCTTTTTAGCATTTAAGGTTCTGTTTAAAATCATCCAGAATTAAATCTTCCATATGATTCTCTGGACAAGTAGCAACATTCTGGAAATAACACTCATCCATACAGCAGTAAATTAATCAGTTACCAAGATATACAAGCAAATGATTTGCCTCCCTGAGGTCTAGTGGCTGTCATCAAGGCTTGGCCAGTTTTCTTCATTTAGGTGTCTTGGAAAATCTTCTTAATCCTAGGAGATTTTTCATAGACGGTATTGTGAATCTCATAGTACTGAAATCCTATGCATTTGTAAGTAACAGTTGTTTTCAGAAGCATTATGTAATGGCATCGTTGTAAACTGCAGAAATGTGTTATGATTTCCCCTTTCTTTTTAGATGCCCCCAAACTACTTTTAAAGTTTAAGCACAGGAGGGGACTTTGGAATAATGATCCAGGGTTGAAACAACTCAGATTTTGCCAAATGCTCTACAGCCAATTCCAGTGACAAATAGAACAGATCCTGCAAACTACCTCACACATATAATGCTTTTGAATTGCTGGTTGTGCTCACTCACAGAGGTGAAAGATTCATTTTTCATTTAACCCTTAAGGACATAACTGCATTAGTCTCTCCTGCTCTAATCCAATCAGTGGCACTGCTCCTCTCATGGGTACATGGCCATGTAGTGCCTCTCTCTATCATTATAAACAAGACTTATGAAAGTTTCAGCTTTCAGGCCTTAGGAAGCCTGAGAGAGAAGTGCATGTAGGGAAAGGAAATTGTTCAGAATGGAGATATTTTGTCTTAATTTCAATTCCGAAGTGCTTGTCTTAAAGATTCGTAAAAGGGATAGAAATAGTCAAATGTGGTTAAAATGCCAAAATGCATGTACAAAACTTCACACCTAGAACTGGGTGATATGTGTTTTGGGTTTGTTTGTCAAAGGTCACTCTCACTTTTCTTCTTGATTTCACACAGGGGTGCCCATTCTTTGTTTACCTTCTGTTCACCACATGGAAGATGAAAACTGTCCAGATCTAGTATTTATATAGAGATGCATCAAAAACTACACTTATATGTGTGCTTATATGTATATTTATGCAAGAATTATAAAGACATACTTGTGTGGTTTATATAATTCTATATATGAATGATAGGTATATGGGAGATGATAGGCTTTTATTGCCTAGAGCAAGCTGTGTAGCTTGAAATATTCCGAGCAATTTTACCTGTCAGATGTTGCTCACTTTTACCCAAACCTGTCAAAATGTCCCCAGGAAATAACTATAGAAGAAAAAAATGACATCAAGGAACAATCAAGGGGGGAGTTTTCTACAAGGACTGAAAACCCAAGTATAGTATTTGAAATTAAATCGTATTTTGATAGGCAACATATCTTTCATAATAGTTGCTCAGTAAAAGACTATAATCAAAATTTGAATCCCCACCTACTTCTGAAAAATGTCCTGGTTTATACAATTTTATTGGTACATGTATTAATTCATTAAATTTCTGAATATTTTATATATAAAATAGGGAAAAAATATTGAACATATGTATTTTCTTCTTGTCTTTCACCCAAAAGTATTAAAGCTTTAGTTGTACATTCCATAAGAATGAAATGCAAATCTGAGTCTAAATCTTATGGTTTTACTGTTGTCCCAGTCCAATGTCGGAGGAGGTTTTGATGTGATCCCAAGAGCAAGATTAAGACACAAACAAGGTCAAATGCCATACACCCAAAATAATTTTTTATTATTAAAAAGTGAAGAGGGGTAACGATGGGACAGAATGAAAGGAAAAGTTAGAAATAAAGCAAGGATGCAGGATAGGGCTGCAAGAATAGTCACCACCATGGATCCAGTGGCATCCTATTGGTCCTCAGCCTTCAGTTCTTCGATGGTGGGTGCACATGGAGCAAAGTTTTCTGTTGCCTTTTTAAGTTCATTGTATCAGCTGATTAGCGTATCTGCCTACCTTTAGTTTTATTTTGGATTTTTTTTCTCTGGTTCCAGAGGTTTTCACTGCATCCAGCTTCAGGTCACCTCTCATCAGTTCATTAGCAGCGCTTGCATGGGGTCTGGTGTACACAAGAGAGCCACAAATGTCTACAGGCTGGAGACACTGATAAATATTTGATTTCACTCAGTCCATGTCTGCCCCTTTGAGGCTTATCTAAGGAGTGTGACAATGCAACTGCAAAGGAGTAGGGTGTGCATCCTTCAATACACTCCTGTTTCCTTGGGTGACATTCCTTAGGCTAATCCAAAGGCCTCAGCAGCTTCTCCTTGAGTTCTGCACAGACACAAGTGAGGTTTGAGACAGTCATATGACATTTCAGTCTCTCACAAGTGTCATATATAATCTAATTAGACTTTTAAGATATTTGGTACCGTATTTCACTGATGACACATATAATCAAAATCTATGAAAAAAAAATATTTTAAGTATCTTGGTAAATACCAGTCACAGAAGATTTGACCACTTTCCTTCTGAAACCACTCTCATAAACACATGACTGTTTGTGCTTTACTGACGCAAATGTATGAAGGAAGTGAAATTTGAAGAAACATTTCTGAGTAACCATGGTAACCAAACTTTCCTTCATATTGTAGTGTCTCTAATAGAATTCACAGACTCCACCAGTCAGAGAATAGAATCAATAATACAGGATAAAATCTATCAGTTGCGGCTTTGACAGAAATGAATGGTTACACAAATGAATGGTTACAGAAGATTATTTTAAGATCAGTTCTTTAGAATAAAAATAGCATATATTATATAAAATTATATTATATAAAATTATATACCTCCATGTATGCTACAATTTAATACCATCTGGTCACAGATGTTCTCCAAGATGGAAAAAAGTAATGTATTTATATATTTTGTTCCATGGGTATGTTTATTTTGTTCTATTTCTCCTGAATAGTATAGTTTCAAAAGGAAAAAATTTGTTCTTTCTGAAAAGGAAATCTTATTGAAAATCTTTCTTCATCATTCACTTTCTTAAGAACAACAATCTTACCTTCTGCTGACTTCTCCATTAAACAGAAATAGAACAAACTTCAAACTAAACTGGTATTTTCAAATGCATAATTTTATTCTTAGAGGCTATTCATAATTCATAACAAATGTGACCTACAACTGAAGCAGAAAGTATTTTTTCCATGAAATTAAGATATATTTACATTAATTCTGATTGCTGACCAGTAAAAATATTTTTTCCTATATTTATTTGCAACCAGAATATATTATCCAACTTATCTGTAAAGAAATCATGAGAAAATAAAAGAATAGAGAATTGTCAGGTTTGTCATGGCCTTTGATTAGCTACACATCCTTGAATTAATTAGCTAGCTTTTTTTTTTTTTTTTTTTTAAGGAAATACCTCTCTGAGTTATGCTTGCTGTAAGATTTAATTGGCTTATACCTGTAAAAGAAAGGAACTAAACATTGTTTTTGCAGTGTTAATGAGATTACTTCTGCAATTGATTAAATACAGCATTTTAACAAAAGCTGTTCTGCACCTTTCCTGTGACTGGAAATGTTCAGAAATCACTATTCCCCCTTGTTCACAGTAAGAAAACAAAACACTGACAAAACTATAGACCTTTCAACTTTCTTTTCGTGCAACAGTCATAGTGAAAGCCCTAGTGTTTCTTTATACATATATGATAACAAAGTGACAAAGTACGACAAAAAGGCAGATACAAACTCTTTGCACCTTTCTATTTTATTCTTTCCGGTGCTGTCGTTGTCATCAGTAATTCCACATAAATTCTATTCCAGATTTGGCTTTGAGAGTGTTCAGATTCTTTAGATTTTCTGCCCAGTATTATCTATTAACAACTAAATAATATATTAAAAATATAAATATATCATAGAAATACTAGGTATAGTCTGAATTTTTTCTTCTTCTCAGTTGTAGTGCAATAACTAAAGAATTAAGTTTGCTTTCAATTTTGTTATACATTTCAGCTGTTTAAATGTGTTTAAGATAACCTTGCTGTTATGTTATGCAGCATTTTTATGCTTCTTGAATGCTAGTGTTCACTACAGAGAATAACAGCTCAAATCACACTGAAAAGAGAATTATAACAGTGTAAATGATTTCACACTCCTTCTTTGCTAAGTACATATGCACATATTTGATTAACTTCTTGGAGGTGTAAAACTGAAAAATCACATGGGAACAATTCCTCTAGGGGTGGTGTAGTGGGATCTAGCTGGATTGGGTGAGACTGTCCATGCTCTGGGAGACTTTGTGGTATCATGGCTCCCTTTGTTCCTTTCATACCCTCTACCTTGTTCCTATTATCCCACTGTAAAAAATTTACCTGTTCTAGTCTGCAAGGGAGCTCTGCTATTTCTGGACTGCTACCTACAAGAAAAATTTGGGATGCTGAGGAAAACTGAATCCTTGTGAAGGAAAAAAAGATTGGTGGAAAAATGTTATGACTCTATATTGGAGGGGGTTTTGACTGCTTTTGTTATCCAAAATGAAAGCAACTGCCTATGTATCCATAGAAAGCAGAAGTTATTGATCATTGTACAGTTATCTGAAAAAAAAAATCCAGTTTTCTGAAAGATAAATAATCTCCCTGACTGTGCGTATTTTTATTCTTTTAGATACATAGCATGCAAGTGAAGCAGTGTCATCATAATGCTTTTTTCTTTTTTAGAATAAAAACGTCTCTGACAAGATTCAATGAAGAACTTTAGTAGTTTATTAAGAATTTACTAGAAATTCATTCCTATTGTTGAATACAGATTTAAATGAAGATAAGAATTTAGGAGTTAAAGAACCATGTTACATCACTACAGGCTATACCTGAAATTTTATATTTAAGGAAAGCTTAATATGTGTGTCCTTGCTAGAATAAGCAAAATCATAAAGAGAAAAAAATACAGCTGAAGAACTGATCAGAGCATGACTGTTATCGGGGGGGGTTTATTCCAGGCAGAAATTTGATTATGTTCCTTTTTCTTTTTGAGGGTTATATGAACAGTATATTAATATATAGTAGACCGAGTTTGATAGGCCAGATAATCAGTTATAAAGAAAATTGATATAACATAGAAAAATAAATGGGCCTTCTTTTTGAAGTACTTCCTAACATCTTGATGAATTCCATTATTGTCATCATTCATTTTTTGAACTTAGTTGTTGTGTATTTTTATTTAGATGACATATGTTTTCTGACCTGTGCAATAATATAAAATTCTAGTTTAACAGTATAGACTTTCTAACAAAGGCTTTTTCCAATATTAGAGTTTTTTCTTCAATTTTTCTGGGAAAACTAACACATGATATGAAATTATTTTCCAATAGCATTATTGAGAATTTTGCCATATACTTCAGCTTCTTCAAATAATTTTGTAGAATTTTGTACTTCTTTTGTGAGCTCTTCAGAACAACACAGAAAAATGCCAAAGCTTTATCAGAGTGATTAAATACAGGTAAGATTGAACTCAGTCAGTATTTGACTACTACTGAAAATGTGAGGTTTATTTTTCATCTAGCATTTGTACAGTGTTATTGTGATGGACAACACTTAAAGGACCAGTCTCATCTGAGGCATTCAAGACTTCAGGGACAGAACTCCTGGAAACACAAAAGGACATTTCTCAATCCATAATGCATATCCACAATTTACCGAGAAGCTATTAATCATTTTTACAGTGATTAATGTGTGTTCTTTCAGACTTCCATATCAAGAAGGGAAAATCCTAATGCCATTTCCTGTCAATTGATCTTGAAAAGGAAACACAAGTTCTTGCTTTCACAAATATGAAATGTGTATAGAAATGCCAGGAATATTTGCATATTGGAAAAAATATTTTATTTTATAGTTTACAGAATTAATTACAAATATACAAAGCATTTGGAGGGGATTTATTTTTAGCTTATTTGCCCACTTTCTTCTTTGCTATAAGCAGATGTCCAGAGAGTGAAAAAGACAAGTAGTTTTTTGGACACCTGTATAACAAATTTTGTTTCAGATTCTGCACCCCCATAACCTTCTTTCTCCCCCTCAATCTTATTTCTTTATGTGACTAAGGACTAAACTAGTTTCTCTCTCTTAATTCAGGAAGAAATTTCCCTCCTCTAAAGTAGACTACCTGGGGTTTTTTTAAGCATTTTAATTTTCTCATTCAGGATGGAAGGTGTTCATTACCGATTTTAATCTAGGTCTAGAAACCTCACTGTAGATCCTGCTATTGTTATGAATATGTATGAAGAATATGAATATATATTTTAAGTTTGATGCATGAATTCATAATTCCTTGACTTGATTAGAAATCAAGAGGAACATCTTTCAGATTTGTGTAGTGATATACTCGAGTTTCAGATATGTAAAGATTGCAAAATATATACATTCTTCAGCATTCCACATTTAACAGTAATCCTTCCTAGCTGTTCTCTGAGGGTAATTGACAAATAATTTCTTTGACCTGAAGGAAAAAAAAGATTAATTTTTTGGCAACATGAACAGAAAATCTATACTCCTGTAAACGTGTGATACTTAAACCATTTCATAAAGGTACTTGGAAGCAAAGAAACTTTTTCTCTGATCTTGAACTTCTGTAAGATCTTTAAGATAAAATTACACTGTAAACAACCCATATAGCCATCTCAGTTTTGCTTTCACATTTAAGAGCCTCTTTGTTCCATGTATTATCTGGCTGAGATGGCATAGCTGTAATTTATTCTCAGCCACTTGGTATTTACAGACATCATGAACAGCTTTTCAGAAAGGGCCAACAGAACTGATTAGAATGTATTGATTTGTGTTTGGTGCTTGAGCTTACCACATGCAACTTTCCTATGATTACATAGCATGAAATCCTTCTATTTTTAAATGAGCTGAAACAAAATTGCATCCCTCAATAATAGCTTCTTGTATTACTCAACTGCAACTATCTTTTTTCTTGATGGGGAAAAAAAAAAAAAAAAAAAAGAAACAGAGAAGTATAGAAGGAAAACATAGGTGAATAAGCATGCTAATAATGAAACAGTATTCAATATTTTATACACAATACCTCCATTAAAAAAAAAAAACAACAAAAAAACAAAAAAACAGTAGAGAGATAAAGGTAGGACAGTCCTTCAAAACTGGGAACTATCAGAACTAAAGCAGCTGTATAACATTATGTTGCACATTGTTTAATTTCATGAACTAATATTTTTTTGATCTAAACACCAAATCTGTGATTTGAATGAATGAATTCCCTTCCCACTACCAAATCTTTACCATTTACACCAAATAAAGAATATTGTGTTAATAATTGTGTTAATAATGAAGTTATACACATTGTCAAAATGAAAGTACTACAACTAATCAGTTTTTTGTTGCAAGCAACTACAGTAATATGTAACCATTTCAGACTGTGGTGAAACTGATGGGAATGCAACAGGGTCATCGGGTATCACATTAAACATTTTTAGTCATTTGGAAATGGGACTAAAGAACGTGTTAATAACAATTTAACCAATCACAGTTGAAGTGTTCTGATCAAATACAAAAATAACAATGCTTAAGAGGTATGAAAATGATGGGTAAATAAGTGATGATAAAATGAGACTCCATATAAATGTGAAACCTGTGAGTAATTAGTCAACGTAGATTTCTTCCTGTCCATATAAACTTTAAGGAGTGTAAAGACTGCACAACATGAGAAGACAAACCACATATAGCACCAACGCAGGAATATTTTGGAAAAACAGTAATAGGTATGACGATACAGGGATGACAGAAAATGCAACTGAAATTTTATCAATGGTCAAATAACACTAGGAAAAAAACAAAACAAAATAAAACTGGTTTTGGATATACTACATCCCTAGGCTACTGAAAGGAAATAAATTTGCCTCCTCTCCTGTGGCATTGCCTTCCTATCTTCTGGTAGACACTAATAGCTCAGAGGAAACCTGTTTATTTGCATCAGCTGACCATTTCCTCCACAAGCCTTATTTGACTAAAATTATCATGTTTACTTGAGATAATCTAGCTATCCAGATGCATAATGTTCCCTGCTTGAATGAGAACATCCAAAACCTAGGTGCTAGAGCTCTCAGTACTGAACTTCTGAATTGCTGTAATATCAATCTCAGAAAAAAACTGGCAAAAAAACACAGAGAAAACAACTGCATATGAATTTGTTTTATAAAAGGATTTTTCCCTGGTTTACAGAGGACTTTTAGTTAGCTTTTTTATTTCCACTTAAGTAATGGCTTTTTCCATGTATCCTTTGTATTGAAGATTAATTTTTAGTAACTTTGACAGGGAAATATAGCATAGTTGTGTGATTAAATGCAGGATATTGATTTTATCAGAATAATTTTTAAATTTCTTACAAATACTTGAGCTTTGTGATTTTCATTGATATACCTAGCTCTAGGACATAATCCTAATTTTCAAATTATTTGATTACTCAAGTAACTCCTGTCTTGAGAACAGTGTCATTTTTGGCTTGTGTCAGACTGGATAGCAATAGTATTTTTCATCAGATTAAGCCAAAAGCGCTGCACTCCAAATACAAAAGATTTATGGCTAACTCTCTCTGAAACACTGAAGACTTAAGGGACTAAGTAAGGTTTTAGCCATCCTGTTAAATTTGAAATCATTATTAATGGAGAGACAAGGTCCTTAATAACCCTCATAGTGCTGTTATATTCTGTACCTACATACATATTTTCTTGAAAAATATTACCTATATTTGGCACTGAACATGAAGGAGAAACAAAAGAATTTTTAACACCATATTTGATATTTTTAATCATGAGCTAAAGACTTGTTATGATAAATTGTAAACTAAGGCTTAGAGAATATAAAAACATTAAAATATAATGTAAAATTATGCAGCTGCATTTGTCTTGAGTGTTATTGCTAAGATTTGTTAATAAAGATACCACAAACCTTGGGTACAGTAGAATGATGCTAAACAAATCTCCCAAAGTGGGAATGCGAACTGACACACTTAACTGGAACATCCAACAGAATTTACTCAGAAAGGGGCTGCCTCTCTTGTACAGCTTATTTCAGAAATTAATTTATCAATTGATTTATGTTACATGAGAAGGTCTACTCAATTAAACGGAGTAAAGCCATTTTAATGGATAAACCAGACTGCCTTCCAAGGAACCTGTACCTGCACCACTTTGTAAACATAACTGGAAAAATTTCTTCATGTAGACAAGCTCAAAGAGGACAGAAGTGCAATTAGCCGTCCCAGGATGAGATCTATAACTCCCAGGATACTCACTTCTCTCCACAGATGCTGCTTTCATTATGCTGCTTCATAAAGGCTTAATTTGCAAGAAATGTTGAGCCCAAATGATTCCAAGAGATCAGCCCAGCTGTGAAGAAGAGCTGGAGTTTCACAGATGAACCAGAACTAAATGCAGAGGGACATCACACCCTCTCAAGGAAACCCAAAGTAAAAGATGTAACTGTAGAGATATCCAGCACTGAAATTACAACCTGCACTGTTCTGATAACTATATATTTAATATAAATAATATAAATATAAAATATGAATAATAGTTTTTTTTTAAATATGGAGTGGTCCATTAGGAATTAAAATCAAATCAGCAGGCTTGCCAGCATAGCCCTGTAGGCAACAGATTTAGAGAAAAATAAAGAGAAAATAAAATGGAAAAAATGTTGATTTTCTCTTTAATCAGACATTAGAATACAGACAATTGCAATGACGCTACTGAAAAGTATGGACTTCTTGTCTTTTACCCTATTTAGATAATCAAGGGACTAGTCTTAGCTTCCAGGCAACTGTTTTATTGCTTTTTTCTGTTTCACTTTGAGAGTACTGAATTTTTTCATCCTCCTTTTGAGTCCTGGCAATGCCCATGAATACCAAATAACCTGTCATCTCAAACTCTAACTTCTCTTTGTTTTCACTAATGAAAATTACATTGAATTAATGCAGGTAGTCTGGGGAATGCTGTTTTTTGTCTGTAACAATCAACTACCTATATGAACCATTTTCATCCTATCAGAGATCATTGAAGCTGTAAGTATCTGAAGTATTAGTACAGTTGGTGGATGGAATTAATTTAAAAGCTTGTATGTGAATAGCTACTTGTATGGAAGTTGTATATTCACTATACAGGAGAAAATTCACTTGTATGTGAATAACATAGGTACATGTAAGTTAATGACTTACATGTACCCAAATGACAGTCAGTTGTAATAAAGTAAATCAGAGAATTCCCCATATTGAACTTTATCTATAGATTTATATATGGTTATACATAAAAATCAGCCCAAAAATTTGTATTTCAATAGTTTTCAAAATGCAGCAATGCAGACATGATCTTCTATAAATTCTATGTTATTGTTCATGCTTAGGAGTGCACATGTAATCGAAAGAAACTCAGACACAGGTTGTTGTATGCATCAAGCAAAGGGTTTAAAAACACTTTTTAATTTTTATACAGAAGGATAGCAGAGGCCAAGGGAAGTCATGCACAGAAAGTCAATTATGAGTTAGGAACATAAGTCAGTTCTCTTGACTCCACATCCTGTGTTTAAAAACTATGCTCTCCATCTCCCTAGTCCACTAAATTTGTTTGAATTCTTTGCACCAAATAACATGAAAAAAATCCTATCTGCATTGAAACACTGGTGAACTCAGATGGAATAAGAAAAACATTCACTATGAACTGTTTTGATTCAGCCCTCTGCCACATAAAATAAACCTTGCTAGCACTTCTATTATTGTAATTCCTTCTCCAGGCACTATGAGGTGATACAAACTCTGCTCAATTAACTAGTTGGTTGTTTGTTGTTTTTTTTTTTTTTCACTCATAGGCTTTGACTTAAATGTAAGAAAATGAACACCTGAGTTTTGCTATTAAATCAATTATTGTGTTTATTAGCTTTCATGAGGAGCAGTTGAGCACAAGTATCTAAAGAATGAGTCTCATTTCTGCATTTGAAATACAATTTGAGGAAATACTGGGGAAAGTGAGACTTTGCCATTCAAAGACTTCCAGGTATCAATCACACAGAATCATCTAGGTTGAAAAAGACCCTGGAGATCATCTAGTCCAACCGTTCGCCTAGCACAGTTCCCACCTACCGCATATCCTTAAGCTCTAAATTGACTCAACTCTTGAACACCTTCAGGGATGGGGACTCCACCACCTCCCTGGGCAGCCCATTCCAACACCTAACAACCTTTTATGGAAATAAATGCTTCCTAATATCTAGTCTATACCTTCCCTGGCACACCTTGAGGCCATTACCTCTTCTCCTGTTGTTTTCTACTAGGCTAAAAAGACTCATCCCCAGCTTCTGGGGAAAGCTCTGCAGCTTCATTTCAGATATCTGTAGAGGGTGATAAGGTCTCCTCTCAGCCTCCTCTTCTCCAGACTAAACACCCCCAGTTCCCTCAGCCGCTCCCCGTACGACCTGTGCTCCAGACCCTGCACCAGCTCCGTTGCCCTTCTCTGGACACGCTCGAGTCATTCAATGTCCTTTTTGGAGTGAGGGGCCCAAAACTGAACACAGGAATCGAGGGGCAGCCTCACCAGTGCCGAGTCCAGCGGTCAGATCCCTTCCCTGTCCCTGCTGGCCACGCTATTGCTGACACAAGCCAGGATGCCATTGGCCTTCTTGGCCACCTGGGCACACTGCTGGCTCCTGTTCAGCCGGCTGTCAATCAGCACCTCCAGGTCCCTCTCTGACTGGCAGCTCTCCAGTCACTCCTCCCCAAGCCTGTGGCACTGCTGGGGGTTGTTGTGGCCCAAGGGCAGCCCCCGGCATTTGGCCTTATGGAAACTCCTCCAGTTGGGCTCAGCCCATGGCTCCAGCCTGTCCAGGTCTCTCTGCAGAGCCTCCCTACCCTCGAGCAGATCAACACTCCCACCCAACTGGGTGTCATCTGCAAACTGACTGAGGGTGCACTCGATCCCCTCGTCTGGATCATCAATGAAGATGTTAAACAGGAGTGGCCCCAAAACCGAGCCCTTTGGGACACCACTCGTGGCCAGCCACCAACTGGATTTAACTTTGACACCACAACTGTCTGGGCCCAGACATCCAGGCAGTTTTTCACCCAGCAAAGTGTGTGCCCATGCTATGGGAAACAGTGTCAAAAGCCTTGCTAGAGTTAAGGCAGAAAACATCCACAGCCTTTCCCTCATCCAATAAGCAGGTCACCCTGTCATAGAAGGAGATCAGGTTTGTCAAGCAGGACCTGCCTTTCATAAACCCATGCTGACTGGGCCTGAGCATCTGGTTGTCCTGCATGTGTTGCACGATGGTGTTTAGGATGAGCTGCTCCATCAGCTTCCCGGGCACTGAAGTCAAGCTGACAGGACTGTAATTTCCTGGATCATCCTTCCAACACTTTTTATATATGGTTGTTACATTGGCCAATTTCCAATCTGTCAGGACCTCCCCAGTCAGCCAGGACTGCTGGTAAATGATAGAAAGTGGTCTGGCGAGCACCCAGCCAGCTCCTTCAGCACCCTCAGGTGTATCCTATCTGGTCCCATAGACTTGTGTGTGTCTGTGTGATGCAGCAGGTCACTGACTGTCTCCTGGATTGCAGGGGGGTGGTTCTCCCAGTCTCTGTCTTCTGGCTGAGGAGGCTGGATTTCATCAATACAACTAGTGTTGTTATTAAAGACTGAGGCAAAAAAGGCATCAAGCACCTCAGCCTTTTCTTCATCACTTGTTACTATATTTCCTCCTGTATCTAGCAGGGGATGGAGACACTCCCTTGTCTTTCTTTTGCTACTGACATACTGATAGAAACATTTCTTGTTATCCTTGATTGCAGAGGCCAAATTAATTTCCAGCTCAGCTTTATCCCTCCTGATTTTCACCCTGCAAAGCCTCACAGCCTCTTTGTAATCACTGTGAGTGGCTAGCCCCTTCTTCCAAAGGCTGTAAACTCTCCTTTTCTACGAGTTCCAGCCAAAGCTCCCTCTTCAGCCAGGGTGGTCTTCTCTGCTCACAGCTTCTCTTAGAGCACCTGGGGACCGCCTGCTCCTGAGCCATTAACATTTCCTTCTTAAAAAGTTTCCAGCCTTCCTGGACCCCTGTACCCTTCAGGAGAGTCTCCCAGGGGATCCTTTCAAGCAGGTGCCTAAACAAGACAAAGTCAGCCCTTTGGAAGTCCAGGATGTCAGTTCTGCTGCCCCCTCTCCTGACCCCTCTAAGAACAGAGAACTCTACTGTTTCATGATCGCTGTGCCCCAGTCGGCCTCCAGCTGCCACATCATCCATGAGTCCTTCTCTGTTCACAAAGAGGAGATCCAGCAGGGCACCTTCTCTGGTCGGTTCACTCACCATGCATGCATGCATGCAGCTGCTAGCAAAACTAAGAGCAGCTGTAGGTCCATGACCCACATATACCAAATCTGATAATAATGGCCACAGTGTGAAACTTTTTTGCAGTACTTGCATCTTTTCTTGGTTTTACTCACTAGGAACATTTGATCTCATCTCTCTTTCAGAGCTATGAAGCTTCTAAAATGCTCCTAATTTGCTAGTCCCATACATTTCTTCCATATCTTTGCACTTTCTAGTCTATATTTACCACTTGCTTCATATCTATTGCAGATTTATCTTTAAATTAAATAATATTTTACCAGAATATCTATAACAATAAATATAGTAGAGGAAAAAGGACTGCATTTTAAAAACATGGATTCATTTATATTGCATTCAGTGTAACATTGGTGTTTTGCCAGTTAACCCTCACTCTATGTAATTTTTGCCGGTTGTAAAACTCAGAATTGTTAATTTTTATCTCTCTTACAAGATGAATTGCTTTTATAACCCCTCCTTCTTATTTCTTTCTATGTTCTTTTCTTCCTTTATTTATTTATTTTCACACAGAGAAAATCCCAGGTATGTTTTATAAAAAGCATCTCCCCATTTGTGTCTCATGAGCTGTGAAATACAGTTTAGATACAAGGGGGAAGATACATAGTATTCATTTGTAACCCACAGAAAATGGTTTGTTCTGCTCTGGTAACTGGTAAATCTAAAAAATACGCTAACATAAATTCAGTGTTCTTTTAAACAACAATAGTCATATAAGAGGCTGGCTGAGCTTGTACAACCTTCCTGTTATGCATCAAGCCAAATCCTATTAAAGCTTTAATACTACAGGCACTTAACATTTAAAAGTTGTCTTACCTGTGGGATAAAAATGTCTGACAGGTCCTCAACTTAAAACAAAAAAATAAAATATTCATAACTGTATATAAACTGTTGCCTGCTATGCTTATGTTTCAGATTGGAAAGTATGTTGTGGTCATTATGTATGAAGCTGCTGTTATATATCAGATACTAATTTCATCGCCTATGAAGTTTTTGCTGTCATCCACATCCTTCGCACTATCCATCTGTAAATTCTTCATCTCCTTGTTTATGAACACTTCTTAGTGTTCATTAATTTGTCCTCACAATATACCTCTAAGGACGGAAGTATTAAGAGTCCCTTACAGATTGAGAACCGAAGCACAGAATAATGAAGTGATTTGCTAAAAATCAAGACAGATTACAAATCCATCTGTTGTGTTTAAGTCTGGTGCTCAAACTTCATTTGAGAGTATATTGATAATATATTGAAAATGAAGATACAAATGAGAAGTAATCCTTCATAGTGGTTTAAAAAAAAAAACCAAAAAAGTGTAAATGTAACTTTTCTACTAGTAAAATAGGTATGTTCTGAACTGGTTAGATTCAGAACTGGTTTTACAACTCTTGGAATCCTGAAGATGCTCTTAAAGTATTAGTTTAGTATTTACTGACAATTACTCTAATTAAGGTGCAGGCACATTATAAACCAGAATAATGTGAGTGGAATTGAGCTTGGATCAGTTCAAAGAATTCCAGTCAGCTTTCCCAAGAAAATTCATAGATAAAGCCCTCATGACAAAACTGGTAAGACTTTTTAATGGTTTGATATGTCTGTGGGGGTTTTGGTGTTGTAGAAGATTCATTTTGATGAAAGTGAACACAGCTCGACATTAATATGGAATTTTTGAGCAATATGTTGAGTCATGAAAAATGTTGTTAACGAACATTGAGAAGGCAAAATTTTCATCTTAAGATAAAGTAAAATTAAGAAGTCCTGACAGAAATTGTGGAAATCCACAGCAGGCAAAATAAAATAAAGTACAATTTAAAAAAGGAAAAATTGGGGTACCGATAATGAAAAGTCAGAAGTATATGTATAAGAAACTAATCCACTTAGTCTTTCCAGTATAGACATCCTGTCTTCTTCAGAAAGGGAAGACACAACAATGAACCCTGATTCTACTCTGAAAAACTCCAACAAATGTTGTGTGAGGAGATCTTTCCTCACAGACAGAGTTACAAGTTGAACTTGTGTTTCCTAACTTCCTTCAAAGTATTCCTCTATATCCAAAAAAAGTAAACTAGAGGACAAGGCAAAGAGAAGGCCATGTTTAACAATAAGAAGTATTTACCTGCAATCAGGAAATTAAGGAGAGAGTTAAATCAGATATAATTATTTTAAATTCTTATATACAGAAAAGTATTCTAGAATAATTTTTCTGTCTACCATTGTAGGAAAAAAAAAATAAATCGGAACTGCCTTAAAGTGCATTGTCAGCTTAAAGTAACTGGGAGAAAGCATCTGAAATTGCAATAGGATAGTTTGCAAAAGGACAATGTAGGAATTTTGAAACTTTTCTACATAAAGAGAATAGCTGAAGGATCTGAACTATCAGCAGTGATAAGCTAGAGTTTTAAGTAATAAAAGTGAGTTTGCAATAGGTAGGAATTAATCATTAATCAGTGTGCATGTGTGTATCCCAATCTCACTAACATTTTTAACAGGCTGAAGCCATAGCTGTAATAAAAAGAAAATTGACTAAAGGAATTCCTCAAAAGAACATCACTGACAACAAATTTCCCACATTCTTCTATGTAGTACAGCACAGCAGAAAATAGTGTTTTTCACTTATTTTCAAAAAAATTTCACAAAAGATGCTTCAAAGTTCATATCTCAAAGTATGCAGGCAAGTGTATCACTTTATACTTAACAAATAAGTATGTTCCAGCATGCCTGAGGATGGTTTGCCTGCAGTTTTTAACAGTCAAACCTGGGAACAAGTATTTTCATAAATATCTTAATTATAAGGATAAGAATTTGCCACTAAATGTTTCTATGACAGCAGTAGTGTCTGAATCCATATCAAGAACCATCAATTCTGTGTTCTTGTTCCTGTACAAACACACACGAATTAACTAGGACAAAAGGATCTTCTTCCAACTGGCTTATAGCATACCCAATAAAACAATTACCCCCAAAAGACATTATCAAGACATAAAGACTACAAAAATTTCTTCACAGTAAGAGAAAATACATAGACTAAAAGCTCTGTTCTTTGATTCCCTCTGCTTTCCAATGTCCCATGAAGGACAAATTAATGACATCAATATATGTGTACACCTAGATTAATAATTAGGTAATAAATGCTACCCCAATTTATGATAAACACCTTAAAGTCACAGAAGTAGTTTCACTGTCAGAAAACAGCTATTGTATAATGTAACAGCACAGAATAGAAAGGAAACCAGTAGGTAGCACAAAGCAGCTAACTACAGAACTGGTCATGGTACTCAAGCTGCCAAATATAGAATCAGAAAAGATAAAAATCTTTTAACTCCCTGCAACCAAGTTCTTTCCATTTAGTCACCTGGATTTATAACTCACCTGGATTTAGAACAGAAAATCATCCCAATAGATTGCATGTTGTGATTATGTTGTAATTTGATAGTACAGTCATTAATGCATTTCTGATTTAGTAAATCAGAGTCAATATCTATATTGACTAAAATTATAAAGCAACTGGTTAAATATAACCTGGTGTTCAGACTTTAACATCCAATACCCACTACTTAGTTGGATCACAATTACTAATTGAAAAGACCATATGTGATCATGATAAGCACTCTAAGGTAAACTAAATAAGCAGCTAAAGCAAGATACATCAACATCTCAGTGGCTAAACCTTTGAAGTGATTAGTTTCATATGGTAAATTCATTTCTGAAGGGGCTAATACAGCATCAAATAGATTAACTGCCACAGTGTTTAAGAAAGCAGTCTGGTTGCTAACTGCATTATGTATGCTTTTTATATGCAAATGAGAAAGTCTATCTTAGTAACTGGAGACTATCTGAAGTTTTTTGAATAATTGATGGAGTAAATATGACATATTTTACAGTTTCATTTGATTACAAAGTATTATCCCACTACTACACATCAAATTAGAACTTTCTTACAGTGAGAGAACCAACTCGTTAAAACAATTTTTACAGTTTAAAAATATTACAAGAAAATTTTTTAATTTTTTTTTATTTTTTAACCAGCAATGTCAAATGAGTTATCATATTTAGACTCAAATAAACAAAAGCCAGATGCCTGGATTGCATTTTAAAGCAACTATGTTAGAAGATTTTTAATAAGAGTGAGGACAACCAGTGTCATGAAACTCAATTTGAGCTGAAAGACTAACATATCACCTTCTGTAGATAATGCTATTTTCAAAGACAGGGTTATTTGTGCTTTCCATATTTCAGCAGATATATAGGAAACAAAATATGCTTACTTTTATAAAAAATACGCTATCCGGTTTGTTACTTGATATGAAAACTCCATAGATACTGACTGTGTTTGCAGAAACTCAATGAGAAGTTTTCCAATGACCTATAAAATGTTACAACAGGGACTATGGGCATCCCTGTTTGAAGATAAAGCTCTCTGTTTGTATAAATATGAATATGCACAAATATAGATATGATAACTTCAGTAATAGTCTAAACAATCAGCAAATCTAACTTAAATATTACTTTAAAAGATTAGTTTTAAACAAATCGAGTGCATTAATGTCAATACCAAAACTGAACAACGTTTGTTGATACAATTGCTTGAAAGTCATATTCAGTGTCAGTTCAAGGTTTGTGAATCATGTAGACAAAATTCAGTTCTGATGGTGGAGCAGAATAAGACAGCAAGACTAACTGAAGTTTCTACTGGGGTGGGGAGGTTATTATATTTGGCACAGCAGCAAGTGTGGGAGAACAGAAAATTTAGGAGAAATATTAGTCTCCTGGAGGCTTTGGATGAGTTTACCTTTCTTCATTCCCATAGAACAGTCCTCCCTCTGAAGACCTCTTTTTCTTTTTTCCTCCATGATTCCCACTTTTCAGTTGGTATCTTTTACTGGCAACCCATGTCTGAAATCCTTCCTTGTCATTGCCTATCCATAATGCCTGCCTGTGCCCATTTGCACCCCCGGTGCTGACATTGTGCTCCTCCACTGCCAGCCACTTCGTGGGTGCTGCCTAAGCAGGCAGCAGGCAGGAGCCTTTTTATGCAGAGCCACAGTACTACTCATTCTTGTCTGGCACATGCAAAGGACACAGATTTCTGTCTAAAAAAGACTGTTATCTATTTTGGCAATGGCTTGAGCTGGCTCATGTTGAGGAGTTCAGATGCATGTTGGCAGTAGCAGTAAATTCTGATGGCAAAGATGGCTAAGGATATACCCTCCAGGATGGTATAGCATGAAGACTACTAATAGGCTTCCTGCTCATCTCCCAAAAAGAGCTCAGAGTGTCTCACAGCAACCGCTTACTGACCTTAGATGCAGAAAATAACATTCTCCACAACAGTCATTATTTATATGGGGTGGTCAACAGCAATAGTCAGAAAAACTGAACAAATCCATGGTTTCAAGGAAAGCATTACTGCAAATAAATCCAAGCATTCTAGTAGGCATTTTTCTTCAAAGGGACCACAAATATTTTCAGAGAAGAGTAGTTTGTAATATACTAGATCAGATCTGCAGGCCCTTGAAGCAACACTAGTTAACAAGGTTTTGTCCAAACTTGAAATAGAAAAATTGAAAAAGTAAACAATAAATTAGTGAGCCATGCCACAGCAAATAATGTCTCAGTCTAATAACTGAGGAGCAAATGTGAAGTTATCTTGATTTAGAAACAGTTTGAAAAAACATATTTAGTTTCACAGGCCAAACACCAGAAACATTGGCTGAAAATTGTGACAAGTAGTTTAAAAAAAAATAAAAATAATTAGATGTTGAATTATTTTTTCTTTTAAAAAGAAGTTACTTATGAGTTCATATTAACACAGTTACACAGTTTTAATGGCAACAGACTGAACATAAACTGCTTAAGAAAAACAAATTTTCCATATCTGTGAAACAAGACAGACAATATCTTACCCTCCTCTTTTCATCCATTTTCCTTCTAAACAAAAATTTAAAAAAACCCAAGTAGACTGACACCACAGTGAATTCTTTCTCCTTTCTTGAGAAGAAAAATAATCCCCAAGCATATATATTTTTCTATGGGGAAAAAAAAAAAAAAAAAGAGAACTATTATATTGCAAGAGCTACCACACAACACCATTACTATCAGAGTACCATATTATCAACCAGTGTTCT
The DNA here is from genome assembly GCF_003259725.1 of Athene cunicularia. Lineage (NCBI taxonomy): Eukaryota > Metazoa > Chordata > Aves > Strigiformes > Strigidae > Athene > Athene cunicularia. The sequence continues at coordinate 102,328,724 of NW_020799091.1, read as the reverse complement.
TGTAGCATAACTCAATGAGGAACAAGCCTCCAGCCATATTCAGCAGGGCTACCCAGTCTGAGCTACCCAGGCAGAAATTTTTGTCACTAGGGAAATCCTTGCATTCTGGAGAAAACCTATGGACTTCCTTGGAATCACTGTACAAATACATCTGCATTACAGCTGAATTGGTTGTCAGCTTTGGTCCAAGAAAAAAACATGGTCTGAGTTATAAATTAAAGCAGATTTTTTTTTTGTCACTGTTAAAAGAAAAATAAATGCTTTTGTCCCTACTACTTTGTTATTTCATTAAAACATCTGATGGATTTGGGCAGATGTCACTGAAGAGACTGCTATGATTCAGATAACTGCATTATGTATGCTTTCCAGACTAAAAATTCTCTTTTAGGAATCTAAAATCCTGAAAGTGGAAAATGTCTCAAAATGCATTTCAGGTGCTCATTACTCTGGGGAAATGTAGTCATACCCCTTCCCAGTTGTAATATGTACAAGAACCTTTGAAAGCCACAAGGCTACTGTAAAAATTTCAGCATCCTGGAGTAGAAAATGTATATCTTATACACCTTACAGGGACATCGGCCCAAAGGTGGTGCCTAGACAGTGAACCACTGAGCTCCCATGGCTCAGGCTCATCATATGGCTGTATCCTATGTCACATCAAGGCAAAATCTGCGCACTAGCCCTACTTCCTTTCTTTCTTGCAGGCCTCCTCCCTAGCTCTCACCTGCCAGCATAAGTATCCACAAGATGTCAGCAAGAATCCTGGGAGGGAGGCACACAGCCTTTACCCAATTTCCCGCTTGGGATCATCATAATCCCAGAACACAGCACACCTTATGTGCCGTCTATAGGTAACCACTTACCAACACCACCCATCTACGACAGTCAGAAAATACATAAATACGCTCAAGAAAGTATTATGAACTAACTTCTGCCATATGTTAACAGAGGTCTTGGAGCTCAAGCAGTTTAGTAAGTTACCAAAATTGCTGTTTTATTTTGCTTAACAGACAATACTGCTTTGGTTCTCACTGTATGATCACACCAGTAGCACCAATGTATTTTATTTGCTTGTCACATTTATTTATGTTAGTAGTGATGTGGCAAAGAATAAATAGAAATAGTGCAACTATGGTCAAACCAGTACAAAAATGTGTGCTAGTATTTGTGAATAACACACTATACCTGTCTATTTTAAGCTGCTTCAAGACATACGTATATAGGTCCTGTTACTGAAAGGAATGGAAATATTTCCCTTGTTCTTATTGTTAATTTCTCAATAATGTAAGTAATCTCCTCATTGAAAGGAAAAAAAGAAAAAAAAAAAGGTGCTTTACTAACTAGAATAGAACTAGGTTCTGAAAATTATCCAATAACTAGATTTCATCTTTGAGAAAAACAAACAAAAGAACATCCCCCCCCAAAAAACAGGAAAAGAACACAAAACCTGCTGGAACAGTGCAGTAACAACCCCACCTTCTCCTTGTACAATGTTATTAATAAATGCCATGGTTACAGCACCAAAACCTATAGACAGAGCAGTTTAACAAAACACAGTGAGGTACATTCTCTGATCCGAAGGATACACAAGCTCAGCAACGCAGTCTCCAGCAGGATCAAAGGAATGTTTGACAGAGAAATCTCTCTTCTGACAATATTGTTTCATCTATGTCTCAAGGACAGAAAAGAAATGTTATTTCCATTTTCATGCTGACATACAGGAGCTTGCTAGAAGGATGTTCCCATAAACAAAGTGCTGCAGACCATGCTATTATCCAGCTCCTACTTTTTTTCCGGATTTCAGGGTAGGTGTAGCTCATAATGCAAAATATTTTCTGGTGAGACTAGGGTGTAGAGAAGCCCAGTAAAGTTAGAAAACCCACATGACCTTGTGAAACACTCAGCCTCTACAACAGCTTGCTACTCCTGAAAAAGCAGGGCATTATGTTTTTGAACATGCCTGAAAAATATATAAATGCAGCTAGCCTTTACTTTTTATTAGCCATGGGTGAAAGTAACTAAAACTTTAATTTGTAATAATGAACTTTCTGCCTTTAATTTTGATTAGTAATGTGGTATTGATATGATGATTTTAACAACATATTCAGAGGTGGTTTAATTGTTTTGATTGTTTTAACTACTAATAGCCCCCTGCTCCACCCCCTCAAATTGGCCAATCACCTATATATTTATTTTTGGTCATTTACAGTTTATGATCAGGCAGTGTATCATTATCTTTCAGTGATGAATGCAACAACGTCACTCAAACTATGACTTTCTGTTAAAAATTTAATAGTCCAGAGCGGTAAATCAACTGGTGGCTTTGGCGTGTGGGAGATTCATAGGCAAAGTCTCTGTTCTACGTTGTTCAGGGTTCATTCTCACTTTCTTCTATCTATCTATCTATCTATCTATCTATCTATCTATCTATCTATCTATCTATCTAATCTATCTATCTTTTCTTCTTTTTTGTGGAATAAAATTTTGTCCTGAACCTGAGAAGACTTTCCATATGAATATTTCATCAACTTGATTTCCTTCCACATAAACCTGGTATATTTCAGTAACTGGTATTTTTTATGATAAAAATGTTTTGCTGAAAAATTCTAAGCAGCTCTATTACTGGATTTTAGTTAACCAAACTCTCTGATTAAAAATTATGTTTATGAAACTAATCAGACCTTAATAACAAATGTGCAGATGAAGTGGGAGAACTGGGTGAACAATTCAGGGCACACACAGAAAGCTGATTAATTTAGCTCTTAATTGTTAGTAAATTATTCAAAAAGCAGTTGTTGATTTTAGAGTTAGATTTTTTTCATTATTCAGAACTGTGCAGCAGCTCAGTCATTAGAGATAACAGTCTATCATATAGTTTTCTTTCAAGGCATTAGTTTTGTCCATCATGGCCAGAAATAATTCTATGCTCTACCCAGATCCTGTTCTCTCTTTATTTTCCTAGGAAATAAAGAGATGCAAAAAAGGGCATAAAAATATAGAGAAATTATTTCTGAGAGCAAGGAGATTCTGTACTTTATGGAACAACACAGCTGAGAGTATATCGTTCTCATGGTCTGAAGATCTTTTTCCCTCTGTTGTCTTGTTGGTTTGTGCTTCTCCTTACTGCATTACCTTCTTTTTTTTTTTTTTTTTTTTTTTGGGTTTGTTGTCGTCTTTTGGTATCTGTTCTTCATTGCTATACAGAAGACTTGGTTACATGCTGACTCATTCATGAAAATCAAAGTTTGCATATTAAAAGTTAAAGACATATTTCAATGGAAATAAATCACTTCCAGCTTGTGTCATACCATCCAACTGTAGAAGGAAGGAAGTCAGGAGATTTTTGGCAAATCTACTGACTGCAGTATATAGAAATACATTCCTAATATAATGCCAACGGTGTGACAGACAGGGTTTTCTACATGACACAGTGGGTATCACCATCTAGAGGGATACTGTTAATAACTGATTTGTCACAGGCTTGAAACCAGGTATTCACTCCCCAGTTGTACTTCTGGAATAACTTACTCCTGCTGTGTGCAGTTTAATGAAACCTGAGGTACCTGCAAACAAGCACATATGAATACAGGAGTGCAAGTTGCCATTGGATTTTATATATAAAACATAAATCATGACAGAATTGTGATGAAAATGATGGTTTTCACAAATAGAAATCAGTAAAATAATGTTTTCTGCAGAAAACATTGAGAAAAAATGTTTAAGCAACAGTTTACAAGACTGCTGTACAGTCATGCACACAGCATGTGTTATGCATGTCATATTTTGGAATTGTTCCAGTAACCAGAGAAGCAAAGTAATTTTTTTACAGACTTGTGAGCATAGTCTCATACTCTGCGCTCAAATCTTGTGTGCTCTCAAATCTCATCACAAAATGGTCCTTCACCTTATTTTGAAGCATTTAGATGCCAGAATATCTAAAGTGGTCAGGTATTTGACATAGCAGGTACTCTATAAGGCCTGTTGTCCTGGTTTTGGCTGGGATAGATCTAATTTTTCTTAGTAACTAGAATAATGCTGTGTTTTGGATTCGGTATGTGATTTAGTATGAGAAGAATGCAAGTAATACACTGATGTTTTTCATTGTTGCTAAGAAATCAAGGACATTTCAGTTTCCCATGTCCTGCTAGTGTGCAGGTTCATGAGAAGCTGGGAGGGAACATAGCCAGAGCAATGAACCCAAATTGGACAATGGAATATCGCATATCATCTCACATCATGCTCAGCATGGAGATGAGGGTTGGCCAGGAAGATATCTCTCTCTCACTTCCAGGATTGTATTTTTGGGATCTTCTCCTCTCAGGGATCACTAGCCAGGAACAGGCTAAGCATCAGTTTTTTGGGTGGTGAGCAGTTGCGTTGTGCATCACTTGTTTGTATATTATCAGATTACTATTATTATTTTCATTATTATTATATTATTTTTTCTATTATTAAGCTGTTTTTATCTCAACCTACAAGTTTCCTTACCTTTACCCCTCTAATTCTCTCTCCCATCCCCTGGGCAGGGGAGGGTCAAAGAGCAGCTGGGTGATGTTTGGCTGCTGGCCAGGTTTAAGCTACACCACCTGTCAAAAGGGAAAATTTAAAAAAAATAAATTTTTTATGCATTCATCATTGCTTTCTTGAACTCAGCATTCTTAATGGCTTTCCACCTGTTTTGTAGAGACAAACATTTATCATGGTGCTATGCACTCTTTCAGTGACCACACTAAATTCAGAGAATAGGTTCTCTAAGTTACAACGGCTCTGAAATCTTGGGTGAGGACCTTGTGCAGAATCCCTTACAAGCTTAGACACAGCAAAGATCAAACTCTGTATTTGGAAAACCAAGGTATAACCCAGTTTACCAGACATTTGATTCCATTGATTTTATGAATGACCTATAAAAGTTTTGTCTACAAATAACAATTTATTACTTGTTATAACAAACCAGAGGAAACTTGAAATTGGGCCTAACACTTGTAGCTGATTTGCAGTGCCACAGGAAAATTAAATCACAAAATGCACTGAATCACTTTTTATTCTTTCCATTTTCTTACACAGTTTTAATCAGGTTTGGTTAGCAAGGGCAATGACCATTAACAACCTTGTATAGGTGTCTTTTTTCCTCTGATAATGCTCCTAGAACACCCATATTTGCCAGCAGCAACCTAGACTCTATTATTCCATGGCAATTCTGTCACCAGAAGTCCCTTAGCTGTATTTTAGAGTGAGCTCCTGTAAATAATAACCAAGTGTATTGGAATTCTGGATATAAAATTTTATTCTCTGACAGTGGCTTTGAAACATTTTCCCCATCCATCCAGCATCTATGATAAGGCTTGACAACACAGACTCTAGTCTAAGATACATAAACATATGACAATAGTGAGATACCTCTGCCAAGAATCATGCAGACCTATACCATGCACCAGAGTTTGGTTAGTATAACGAGGCATGTTGTGTTTCAATGTATTCTTGACTAGTGACAAAAATGCTCTGGGATTAAATTTAGGACACACTGCAGAAAGCAGAAGAAAATTGTACCAGTGGCTCTAAGGCTCTATTCACAAAGGATAGCACAGCAAACTACCACTGGAAGATTAAGCTTGCAGCTGCTTGTAGTAGCAGTGATTTATTTGATTTATTAACTAATTAAGCCCTTTAGCAATCCTGTGTAAGATTTCTAATCATGTTATCCCCTATAAAAACACAAGGGGAAGGAAGGTATTTCCTTCAGGATTTTATTTCTGAGTATCACTTTACAGGAGTAAAGAAAACCCTAGCATTTCTCTGCATATGAACAGGAAAAGAAAATCACCAGTCACAGATGACTTGGGGACCCACCCTTTAGTCATCATTTCATGAGAGAAAGCAGATGATTTGTCATAGCTATAGCAAAATTAATTTTGGACAATTTACATAAGTGCTTTGACTTGAGACAGGGAATGCAGATATGCCCTCCTATATGACCTCCTCAACAAACGATGCTGTCCAGGCAAGAGACAAGAAAGACAAGATGCATCACTTCTCTCCCTTTCTGTAAACCATGTAGGGCAACTCTATCCAGAAAGGCTTGTGGTGTGCTTATCTATGTGGGGACCAAGGATGTGCTTATCAGGCTGGATATTCATAGTGCCAAATACTCTATATTCATGCTGCAACAATCCTGCAGTGTCTTCCTGAGCTAAATGCAAGGAAACCATCAACTTCCTGATACTGTCAGTCCTCACCTTGATATCCATTCATAGGGATAGCAGGGTAGATGTAAATCAAGCTAGGCTTGTAGAAGGGAGAGATCTTCAAAATGAACTTTTCAAATATGTTTGTACATTGACCTACAAACGGCTGAAAGATAGCTATGACTCGCTGGGTGAGGGGCAAGAGATACTGATGTTTCTGCAGTACGTTCAACACAATGGATTAAGACTGCCATCTATTGTCTCTGATGCTGTACTTTTGCAATCTTGCTGGCTTATTCTGAACAAGTTCACATCTCTCTACAGCTAATATCCAAGGAACAAAGCTCTTTGCATGCATGTTTTTCTTCAGTTTTCAGGCTTTTTTCTAGAAGATATCTAACAGACTAATGTACTGAGGCAGAACACATTCTTGGCATCCGAAATATTTTAAAATTTTTAAATGCATATAATCTTTATAGAACAAAGCCTTATGGGTACCTTTCTTGGAATGGAAGGTGTATTCCTGAATATATATAAATGTACCAGCAAAGAAAAGGAAGTTAATTTATGTTTCAGTCATCTGTAAAACAGACATGATGAAAACCATAATCGAGAATTACATTTTCCCAGTGCATTAATAAGAGATTACACGTATCATCTGGATTTCTTGAAATGAAACATGAAAGCAACCAACTCAAAACCCAAACAGCAATTAAAACACAGCTTGGGGGGAAAAACATTGCTGATAATTGAGCTATGTAATATTCATTTCATGGACCAGATTTTATCCTAAGGAATATTCAAAGCGAGGGAAAAGATACAAACTTAATCCCCGTTAGACCCTATTTTCAGGTGAACACCTAGATAAACAAAAGGACGGAGCACAGGAGACTTGACCACTGCCACTCCCTCTGCGACTGCTTTATGGATGGCTGAATGGCACCTCCCAGCTCGATGAGAGAGTTTTGACAGGAAGATTTCTCCAGAAAGAGAGGTCATACTGTTAGAGTGCCATCCAGGGCAAGAAGTCTTGTCAGCACCTGTATAAACTATCAATCTGAGTGGTTTTATCTACCATATAGTTTAATGCAGATATTTCACAAAAGTCTTGTGAACTTGAAATATCCTTCCTTGATAATTAGGTAGTAACATGAAAGACTACTTAGCTGTGAAATAGACAGTCACATGGCATAAAAATGTAGCATTTAGCATAAGTGGTGGGACAGGTTCTTTGGTTTATGTCAGCATACTTCTGCTGAAACCTGTGGGCTTGCATACAGTATCTGAGGGCTTGGCTCAGTAATTTTAGTGATCAAAAGTGATGCCATGTATCCAACTGACTATGTTATAGTTTAATTAAATGTTGTCAGATAGACCATGTATAAAGCTATGCATGTGTATGGCCAATATGTTGTGTCCAAGGCACACAAGTAGATTTGTATGATAGGGACAGACACCAACAAGATTAAAGTGGTCATCTTACTTGTACCTGTAAACCAAACACATAGTAAGGGTCAATCCTTGTTTCTGCTATCAATTCAGCATCTGAAACAAAAAGAACTTCTATGTTTTGATTTTAAAAGTTTTGCTTGCATAAAGCCCCATGTTTCTGAGTAAGCAGTGTATAATATGCAGTATTATTTCACTCTTTATTTGTGCTATATAGAACAAAGCACAACATATAGAATCCCTATGTGTGGACAAGGGTCCCACTGCATTTTCTACAGAAAGGACAATTCTTGTACCCAAATGCATACTACCTATGCAGAAGATGAAAGATGACATGTAAATGGAAGGAAAAATTTAAGGTTACTGAAGGTGCCTTCATAAATGTACCATTGGTACAACTGTTCTTGGTGGGCTATGGAGAAAAAAAAAAAAAAAAGAAAAAAAAAAGATAATACAGTGTCAGTTCCAGCATGAATCCCAGAATCAACTAGGTTGGAAAGGACCTTGAAGATCATCTAGTTCAACTGATAACCTAGCACTGACTGTTCCCAACTACACCATATCCCTCAGTGCTATGTTGACCCAACTCTTAAACCCCTCCAGGGATGGGGACTCCACCACCTCCCTGGGCAGCCCATTCCAATGCCTAACAACACCTTCTGGAAAGAAATGCTTCCTAATATCCAGTCTAAACCTTCCCTGGTGCACCTTGAGGCCATTACCTCTTGTCCTAT
>NW_020799091.1:102306191-102320309 GCF_003259725.1 Athene cunicularia | reverse complement strand
CCATACTGGCAGCTCTCCAGCCACTCCTCCCCAAGCCTGTAGCGCTGCTGGGGGTTGTTGTGGCCCAAGGGCAGCCCCCGGCATTTGGCCTTATGGAAACTCCTGCAGTTGGGCTCAGCCCATGGCTCCAGCCTGTCCAGGTCTCTCTGCAGAGCCTCCCTACCCTCGAGCAGATCAACACTCCCACCCAACTGGGTGTCATCTGCAAATTGACTGAGGGTGCACTCGATCCCCTCGCCTGGATCATCAATGAAGATGTTAAACAGGAGTGGCCCCAAAACTGAGCCCTGGGGGACACCACTCGTAACTGTCTGCCAACCAGATTTAACTCTGTTCAGCACAACTCTTTGAGCCTGGACATCCAGCAACTTTTTTAGCCAGCAAATTGTGTGATCATCCAAGCAGCAAGCAGCCATTTTCGCCAGGAGAATGCTGTGGGAAATGGTGTCAAAGGCGTTACTATAATCAATGTGAACAACATCCACAGCCTTTCCCTCATCCAATAAGCAGGTCGCTCTGTCATAGAAGGAAATCAGGTTTGTCAAGCAAGACCTGCCTTTCATAAACCCATGCTGGCTGGGCCTGATGTTACTCAGGATGAGCTGCTTCATCAGGTTCCCGAGCGCCAAAGTCAAGCTGACACGCCTGTAATTTCCTGGATCATCTTTCCAAAACTTTTTATATATGGTTGTTATATTGGCCAATTTACAATCAGTCAGGACCTCCCCAGTCAGCCAGGACTGCTGGTAAATGATGGAAAGCAGCTTGGTGAGCACCCAGCCAGCTCCTTCAGCACCCTCGGGTGTATCCCATCTGGTCTCATAGACTTGTGTGTGTCTGTGTGATGCAGCAGGTCACTGACTGTCTCCTCCTGGATTGCAGGGGGGTTGTTCTCCCACTCCCTGTCTTCTGGCTGAGGAGGTTGGATTCCCTCAGTACAACTAGTCTTGTTATTAAAGACTGAGGCAAAGAAGGCATTAAGCACCTCAGCCTGCTCCTCGTCACTTGTTACCATGTTTCCTCCTGTGTCTAGCAGAGAATGGAAGCTCTCCCTGTTCTTTATTTTGCTGTTGACATAATTATAGAAACATTTTTTATTGTCCTTGACTGCTGAGGCCAGATTATTTTCTAACTGGGCTTTAGACCTCCTGATTTCCACCCTGCAAGCCTCACAGCCTCTTTGTAATCATTGTGAGTCGCTAGTCCCTTCTTCCAAGGCCGTAAACTCTCCTTTTCTTCCTGAGTTCCAGCCAAAGCTCCCTCTTCAGCCAGGGTTATCTTCTCTGGTGCTGACTTCTCTTAGAGCACCTGGGGACCTCCTGCTCCTGAGCCATTAACATTTCCTTCTTAAAGAGTTTCCAGCCTTCCTGGACCCCTGTACCCTTCAGGAGAGTCTCCCAGGGGATCCTTTCAAGCAGGTGCCTAAACAAGACAAAGTCAGCCCTTTGGAAGTCCAGGATGTCAGTTCTGCTGCCCCCTCTCCTGACCCCTCTAAGAACAGAGAACTCTACTGTTTCATGATCGCTGTGCCCCAGTCGGCCTCCAGCTGCCACATCATCCATGAGTCCTTCTCTGTTCACAAAGAGGAGATCCATCAGGGCACCTTCTCTGGTCGGTTCACTCACCGGCTGTATCAGGAAGTTTTCTCCCACACATTCCAGGAATCTCTGGACTGGTTCCACTCTGCTGTGTTGCATTTCTAGCAGATGTCTGGGAAGTTAAAGTCTCCCACAAGAACAAGGGCAAGCAATCGTGAAATTTCACCTAAATGCCTATAGAATATTTCATACACCTCTCTGTTGTGGTTGGGTGACCTGTAGTAGACTCCCACTACAACATCTGCCTTGTTGGCCTTCTCCCTGATTCTAACACAGAGACACTTCACCTGTCTTCACTACACTTGTGCTTGAAGTAATCAAAACAGTCCCTGACCTACAGCGCCACCCCACCTTGTCTGCCCCACCCTACCTTGTCTATCCTTCCTAAGGAGCTTGTAGCCATCAGCTGGCACACTCCAGCCATGGAAGACATCCCACCATGTTTCTGTGATAGCCTCTACATCATAATTTTCCTGCTGCATCATGGCTTCAAGCTTCTGTTTATTACTCATGCTGTGTGCATTGGTATACATGCACTTCATATGGGCCGATGTCCCCAGCACCTTTTTGCATTTAGAGGTCCTGAGTCTGGCCTGAGCTTTCACAGATGTTACCATGGTTACTGATCCATCAATATCCCTTGCATCTTTGTTGTGCTGCCTGTCTCCATCCTTTGCCTCCACTGAGATGGCAGCGTGAGCATCATCGCTGGCACAATAGCCCTCAAACTCTGGTACTGTACCCTGGGGCTTATGTCTGGAAGTTCCACTTTTGTCCCCTTCCCCCTTCAATTCTAGTTTAAGGCTCTCTCAATGAGCCCATCTAACTCCTGCCTCAAGAACCTTTTCACCCTCTGGGACAGGTGCATCCCATCTGATGCCAAAACATCTGACTTCCTGTATATTAAATCATGATTGTCTCAGAGCCACAAGTTCATCTGTTGAGTTCCCCTGTAATATTCTTCATCTGTCCCACAGCTGAAGGGATGGAGGAGAACACTACTTGTGCCCCTGACCAACCAGACCCATTATCATTACAGCTTAAATTTACATGTGGATTATAAAAATGCCTTGTTACAAAACAATGTTGATATCTTATCTACACATTTAAACCTAACATGCTCTTTTATTTTTATATTCTATTCCCCAATTAGCAATGCACTTTTCAAGGTAAAAAAGAAGGTCTATAACTGACTTCATTTACTTATAACAAACAGAAGAGCTTCTAATTAACTAACTCTCTCAAGTGTCTGTGTTTTTCCTCTTTACATTTCTTCAAAACAAATATCCTTAATGTCCCCAAGAATAGAAAGAGAGCACTAGGGGAGGGTGGGAGGAAGTAGAAGAAGCAGCTGTTATCAAGAAGAGACTCAGTCTGGGGTCACAGAAGAGGAAAAGGAAGAAATGTAGCTGTCTTCCGCAGTGACAAGGCAAGGGCTGGCTGTGAATCCATCTCAAGTCTCTTGGGTGGTCTATAATCAAGTTCAATAAAACATGGAATTCTGAATAAGATGACACATAGTCATTCAAAATTAAATGAAATGCACATAAAAAGACAAGTGAAAAATAGTTTGCTTTCTGTGCAGAATTCCTTCTGTATATATCTGGAATGCACAGGACATGCACATAAATCAATATAACTTATTGGGATATTCTGATTTTTTTTTTTTTTTTTTTTTTTTAAAGAATCTGGTCTGATGAAATAGTCTGATGAAATATTTTATGTCTTTGGGGAATTCTGATAAATGAGAAAGTCTTTTGGGGCAAGCTGGGATTGTGCAGGCAACAGAAGGAAGACGTGGCCACAGGAGAGGGTCCAGAGGAGGTAGCACCCCAGTTTTCTGAGGCTCAACTTCCCTATCTTGAGCAACTCCATAAAGAGCCAACAGAGAAGCCACTTTTATGATGCATGTGCCAAGAATAAAGGTCAAACAATAGTCATACCTTCAGGTAAGGGGGAGTAACTCCCCAAAGACCCTCAAGCCCACCAACCCATTTCCAGAAGGTTCTGAAGGTACAAACTGCACATGCACCAAAGCAAGGAGAATTCGAGAAGCATAGACTGTGCATGATGCCTAATTAGCTTAATGAGTCCAAGTGCCTACCTGGAGTAGGGACAAGGAATTATAAAAGGACACAAGTCAAAGCCCCAGGTGGCTGCACCCCTCTGGAACTGGGCATCTAGGCTGGCTGGACCAACACTAGAAGCAGGGCTGGTGAAATCTTCCTTTTTTGTCTTTCTCTCTACCTCCCTGCTTCTCTCTCACTCTCTTTTTTCTCTCTTCTCTCTCATTCTTTATCCCTGTATCCCTGCATATAAGGCAAGGCTTGTCAGAGCATGTTTAAAGCTTGTCAGGACATGTTTATGGCTTGTTGGGGTATGTTTACAGCTTGTCAAAATATGTTGGAAGATTTGCAGTTTCTCGGTGTATGTTATAAGATATACAGTTTGTCGGTGTATGATATAAAGTTTATCGCTCGTTGCAGAGGTTGCAAGGCTTACTGACAAAGTTTCATACCAATATCTGTTGTGAACAAATAAAAGCTGAGTTTTCTGAATTGAAGAATCCCTAGTGTTGTTTCACTTTAATCCTGACCTGGGAATCAGAAAATCTGAGTCATCATCCAGAGTAATTGGGACATGACAATCATCCTACCTACTAATGACTTATAGAATCATAACTCTGACTTAGAAAATGACTTTTTTAGTCTGTAAAGCTATAGTCTTATCATTTCCTCAACACTTTTGTCAGAAAAGCACTCAGAAACAACTTTTATCCAAGATCCATTATGGTTAGCAGTAGGCAAGCCTACCATAAATGCCTCTGCTCTGAAGAGACTATACAATATTTGCAATTTAAGTGAGGCCCCTTTTGTACCAATAAGTCATGTTTGTTCTTTCTTGGGAAGATATTTTCTCTCTTGTTCCCTCAGAAGAATATTTTAAGCTACTAGATGGGCAACATTTTAAAAAATTATTTGATTTTAATCACTTACAATGTGTTCGGAATGTGCTTCTGGTTTGCATACATATTTTCTAATGTCATCTTTTAATAGAAAGTTAATAATTTTTAGCAGTGCTGGTTGAAACAGTCTGGACAAAACATTAATTGTCAAAATAATGAACATGTTCACCAACAGTCAACAACTACACAGAAAGATACAAGCTTTTACAGGGACTGTGGCATGAAATTATATGAAAAGCAACCACAGTGATTTTAATACAATTGGTTTTAAATATTTTGCAGCTTTGTGTGTGTGTTTGTCATTTAATAAATATTTTTTTAAAACGTATAATTTATACCCTCTGCTATCATCTTTACCAATGGAAATAAGTAGTTCTATATATGTCAACATTTCTCCAGAATTCCAAAAACATGAGCCAAATCTTCCCACATTAATAATATTTGCCACAACAAACTGGAGAATGAGTAGTTGAAGGAATATACATTTTTCTCTTTGTCTCTATCAGCAATGAACCTACAAAATATTTATTCTCAATCATTTATGATTAACAGAAAAATAAAACTATTATTTCTCCTTGAAAAGCTGATCTTATTGTGTAGGTAGGCATTTTCCCTAGAAAGTGTTTTTTCCTTATTTAAATTCTTGCTATTTAATTTTTTCTACGAGTTTTGATTTTTGTGTGTGCATGTGTATGTCTGCAGAAATGCAAAAACAGACTTTCTTCTACAGCAAAATCAATTAAAGAAAGCAACTACACAAACATTAAGCTTAAGCAGAAGAAACCAAGAATGGCAGAAAAACAATCACCAAAACCCTGCTGGAAAGCAGGCATAAAATTTCAGGGCCATGGAGGAGTACCTCCAAAGTCTGCTGAAGGAGCTTGCTAACCCTATTGCAGGAATGCTTGGAGGGGACCACTTCAGTGCCTACCAGATTTTTTTGTCTGACATAGAAAATCTTTCTTAGAAATTCCATTCTTTGTTCTATACAAGAGGATTGGTGGACAAAAGATGCATTTAACGTTGTTCTGACCCATCCTGTGTCTGCTGGGACATCTCAGTTGACACTAAGCCCAGCACAGGCAAGGCTGGCATGGCTCCCTTTCCCTCAGCCAACGAAGAGGAAACAGCTGGTTTGCGATGGAGTCTTTGCAACTGTGTGTTGCCTTTTCCTCAGTGATGGTTGCAAAGCTGAAGCTGGGATCAGAGACCCCTGTTCTGTATTTTTGCCTTTCACTGGATAATTTTCAGCACTGTTTGCTTAAGGTCTCACCATGGATACACATTTATTTACACATTCTGGAAATCTGTAAATAAACATTACAGAAAATGACAGCTAGGGGAGAACATTTCTTGTGTTTGAAGCCAGACATATTGTTATTGAGCCTTTAGAGCTTTATGAATGTCTAGAAATGTGGTGGCATTTCTGCAGACATGAAATTTCACATTTTTTTTTTTTTCCCAAAAAATAAATATAATATGTTCCCAATAGTAATCATGGCAAAAGAGTTTTTTCTTTGTTGTTAACTTGGAATTTAAGTTTTTAAACTTTTCAGACCTCCACTCTGAAACAGGCAGATCTGTGAACATTTGGAGATTACTATTCTTATTTCCACCTTCTATATTGAAACTGATGTCACTAAATTAAATTGATGCTAGGGGAAAGACCCTAAATAGACATAACATATCAAAACTCTGCTGAAACCAAACAATGAAGGTTTTTTTGAATTATATGTTTTATATAAAGATTAAAACCAAGAAGAGACAAAAGAAAAGACAAAACCTCAAATCCTATTGCACAGAACTGTTGAGAAAGGAGAAAAGAAGTACACACTTAAACTTTTTTATGAAATAAAAAATGCAAACTTTTTCATTTCAAAACCTGTGAAATTCATGCAATTTCTCAATAATTAAATTTAATATTGTTATCATATTTCTCCTTCAGGTCTGTGCTGTAAGAATTACTCAATGCAACTGAATTTTATTAGAGTAAATATACTCATAAAATGAAGACATGTGGCAGAGCTCTTATTTGGTGACCAATGTTACTTTCCACCTCTCAGCTGTAGGTACAAACCAGAGGAAGGAAGCTGCAGGATAGTATTCCCAACTGTACTGATCTCTGGTCACCACTAACAAGCTCAGCTTCTCAAGTCTTATTTGCCCTGTAGTACAATTAATTTATTCTGGGAAGAAATATTTGTATTGAAATCTACTTTAAATTAATCAGAACTTTTTGTGTAAAATATTATAAAAATGCTAATAAATTATGCAAAGACAACATAAAAAACCTTTCTCCAGTCTGAATTGCAAAGCACAGGTTATCATCAACTAAGTAAACTGCCACCTAGGACTTTGTACACTGTCCATATGTATTATGAACTATAACAAATAACTTGGACTGTGGTACTGGAAACTCAAAAAGTAGGTGCCCTAACCATTAGTTATTTATCTTCCACTAGTGTTTTAATATCAGTTTCATTGATATTTGGTTAGCCATGACTACTGTAATGATTCATGCAGGTTATTCACAAAGGCTAATTTTTGAGTTAAGATCCCCATACTCTCTCTGTAATCATGGAATAATACTAAAACTTCATTAGAGATTAATTCAAAGCAGAATCCTAAATTTAGCGGCCTGTAACACATTTTGGGGGAGCTTCTATGCCTTACTAAAGGAGCAAGGATAGTATTTATGAATATTCTCAATTATTTTAATGCAGCATAAGATATGAGAATTAATAGGGAGAAAAAATTACCATAAATAATGGGAGAATGGAATTTACATTTTCTTTAATTTTTCTTCTTTTCATCTCTGTCAGGCTTCTATCTTTTTTTAACCTTTCTTTTTAGGTGAATCATATTAACAGATGGATTGCCTCAAGTTTGACTTTTTCTATTCTATTTCTATTTCTGGATTACTACCAACACTAACTATATGGGGAAAAAAAAAAAAAATTAAAAAAAAGGAAGCTTTTCTGTAGTTCAACTGCTTTTGGTGTGGAAGTTTAGCATAGTCAGCTTGCTTTAATTTTAATGTAATTGATCCTGAATCTACTAATATCAAAAAAAGAAATCCGACCAAAATCTTCAGTAAAATATTTCTCTGTGTCTTCTGTCTCTTATTCCCCTTTCTTGCCAAATGGTCCTACACAGAAACCAACAAATGCAGGTGCCTCACGGCTGTATTTCTCTACTATTTCAGACAGAGTAGCTAGCAGTCTCCTTTCTAAACTGAGCACTGTTTTTATATGCAATATTTCCTTAAGCAGAAAGGACCAGGAACGCTATGATGAATCAGCTGAGGTTGGAAGTTAATATGCTCTTCTTTTCTCCCACAGAAATTAACTAAAGCCAATTTAGATTCATTTTACTAATGAATGACCATGTCCATACTGGCAGCTAAAACACTTTCATGTACGTGAGCTACATTCATATCTTCAGTTGATTATCTCCATAAGAGCCTGAGACTCCTCTTGCAGAGAAGCACTTAGTCTGGCAGTTTCCATTTCATTGATAACTGAGCTTCCTACGGGTGGGCTTTCCTTATTTCTTTCTTGCACAGTTACTGCATCTTATAAGTATAGTTACATTAATGGTTTCTTCTCCTATTTCTCTCCAGGTATTCCCAAAGGCCTTTGAGGATTTCATTTCCAAAACATCTAGGTACTTAAACTTCCAGACTGTAGAAAAATAAAAATCAGCATCTGACCTACATTTTGTTTCTCCATTAATTCATTTGGCCTTGGGCTTCTCTTCTTAGAGATCATAAAAAAACAGAGCCAGAGCAATGGTAAGGCTTGATCTAATCCCTGCACCTATCCCCAGGCAAGGCAAACCTTGCCTAATTCATTTCTAACATCTGTTTGTGTAACTGTTCTTAAACAATCCTCTAAAGTTGATAACCCTTGTAAGCAATCTATTTTAATGCTTCACAGTAGAAATATTAATATCTTCTGCTCTGCATTGCATTCCTGACTTCTCTCATTCACAGTGAACCCAGATAACAGATTATGCCCTTGCTTTTTTGTGTAGAGTATCTGTCTTTACTAATCTTACTTTAAAAAACAGAGCTTTCACTTTTTCTCACAAGTAATTTATTAATTCTGCTTCCCAAACTGTACCTTATATTTCTTATGGAAAGGTACACAAAATGGGATATAATACTGTTGCTAAGGTATCACCAAGGAAAAGGGTACATCCCACTGCTTTCACAGACTCCCACGGTGGCTCACATCCACAGTAGTCGAGAGACACTTTTCAGCAGAACTGTTGCCTAGTCACTCCATCCTTCAACCTAATTAAGTCAAGCATAACATTTTGCATATTTCTTTTGTTGAATTGCATCTTATTTATTCTAAACAACTTCTTCAGCTTGCCTAACTCTGTCTTCTGAAGCAGGGTTTCACAAAATTCTTTCCCCACAGATGTTCCATGTAGTAAGTGGGATGTCCAAGTTAGCCCTCTATGACAGAACAGTAATATCTTTCTCTTCAACACATATATCATTCCAGGCCTTGATAATGTAAAGTTACAGTGGGAGAATTCAAGTTTGTAAGACATTTCATAGCTGACTTTTACTTCTGACAGCTTGAGAAGCCAGAAGAGAAACATCCATTTGGCTTATTCTGCCTTTGATATTTTGCCTGGTTTAGTTCCCTTTAGTACCTCAACTGATCTGATTCTGTTCCTTAAACACTAAAGATTGTTTGCCCAGACGAGTCATTACTAAAAACTAAGGAAAAAAAATAGCAGAATTGGTGGATCTTTTCCCCCTTTATATAGGAGGACAGGAAGGGAAACTAGGTAGAATTCACATTAAAACTGAGGAAGAAGGTCCCAGGGGTGGGGAAGAGATATGGCAAATATAGGAGAAAACACACAATGCAGTTGTCTGTGACTCCTGTCATATTGCTTTTAAAGCATGGCTGAAAACCTAAACTCAAACAATGTTATTGTCTTTTGCAGGGCAATGTTTCACACTGACCCTCCTTTTTGAAAAAAATAAAAATTATTTTCTATGAGTTACGACCTTAAGGCCTTTGACACCGTTTCTGACAGCATTCTCCTGGCAAAAATGGCTGCTTGCTGCTTGGATGGGCACACGATTGTCTGGGTAAAAAACTGGCTGGATGTCTGGGCCCAGACAGTTGTGGTGACAAAGTTAAATCCAGCTGGTGCCCGGTCACCAGTGGTGTCCCCCAGGGCTGGGTTTTGGGGCCACTCCTGTTTAACATCTTTACTGATGACCTAGATGAGGGGATCGAGTGCACCCTCAGTCAGTTTGCAGATGACACCCAGTTGGGTGGGAGTGTTGATCTGCTCGAGGGCAGGGAGGCTCTGCAGAGAGACCTGGACAGGCTGGAGCCATGGGCTGAGCCCAACTGGAGGAGTTTCCATAAGGCCAAATGCCGGGGGCTGCCCTTGGGCCACAACAACCCCCAGCAGCGCTACAGGCTTGGGGAGGAGTGGCTGGAGAGCTGCCAGTCAGAGAGGGACCTGGGGGTGTTGATTGACAGCCGGCTGAACAGGAGCCAGCAGTGTGCCCAGGGGGCCAAGAAGGCCAATGGCATCCTGGCTTGTGTCAGCAATAGCGTGGCCAGCAGGGACAGGGAAGGGATCTGACCCCTGTACTCGGCACTGGTGAGGCCGCCCCTCGATTCCTGTGTTCAGTTTTGGGCCCCTCACTACAAAAAGGACATTGAATGACTCGAGCGTGTCCAGAGAAGGGCAACGGAGCTGGTGCAGGGTCTGGAGCACAGGTCGTACGGGGAGCGGCTGAGGGAACTGGGGGTGTTTAGTCTGGAGAAGAGGAGGCTGAGGGGAGACCTCATCGCCCTCTACAGCTCCCTGAAAGGAGGGTGCAGAGAGCTGGGGATGAGTCTCTTTAACCAAGTAATAAGTGACAGGACAAGAGGGAATGGCTTCAAATTGTACCGGGGAAGGTTTAGGCTTGATATTATGAAGCATTTATTTCCAGAAAGTGTTGTTAGGTGTTGGAATGGGCTGCCCAGGGAGGTGGTAGAGTCCCCATCCCTGGAGGTGTTTAAGAGTTGGGTTGACATCGCACAGTGTAGTTGGGAACTGTCAATGCTGGGTTAATGGTTGGACTGGATGATCTTCAAGGTCCTTTCCAACCTAGATGATTCTGTAATTCTGTGATTCTGTGACCTAGATGGAAACTTTGACTTTCTATTTCAATAATGAATCTGTCAAAATTCCTAGTTTAGAAATACCTGTTATTGTACCATGAATTGTACCATATTTTGATCAAAATAAATCCTGATGAGCAGACTGATAAGGTCTTTACTAAGAGTTAATGTTCTGTGCTGATAATAAAATCACCTTACAGAGAAGAGGAGATTAGTACAGATAAAATGTTTCACTGAGATAATACTAATTTGATTTATCAGTTTAATTTGTTACTACTTGAGTTTCATATCCTTTGTTAGAATCATTTGTATGAATTTTGCCCATTTTAACGTATAATCCTTAATTGCTATTAATGTCTAATTTAAGATTGTGTACATCCCTCAGAATTTTTTTATCTCGTTAATTTAATTAATTTGTGGAAAATAAATTATGCAAATCAGGTTAATTAAAAATTGTAATTAGTAAGTACAGCTGTGTGATTTATCATGCTCAGGAGAGTATCCCATTGGGATCAGTGGTAATACACATGTCCCTAATATAAATAGAATAATTTTGTGAAAATGAGTGAAGTAACTTGGAATAAAGTATCTGTAAGCTACTAGCAGTTAAAGTGTGGGTTTTTCTGACAACAGGTAGACATGTTTGCATTACAAACTCTGATCATAGAAGATGACCTTTTTTTTTAATTTCTCTAAACTTGTCTTTTACTCTCAGATTCTTGACATATCTAGCATCATTACATTTTCTACCTTGTCAAGGACCTAATTCCCATCACATTACTATAAGTGATTCTTATACTTAATTGTTCAATGATTGCAAATCACACTCGAAGATGT
Source organism: Athene cunicularia (assembly GCF_003259725.1). NCBI lineage: Eukaryota > Metazoa > Chordata > Aves > Strigiformes > Strigidae > Athene > Athene cunicularia. The sequence goes on along the minus strand of NW_020799091.1, from coordinate 102,308,757 downwards.
GCATTGTGAAATACCATAGATGAATTTGAGGGGCTCTTGGAGGAAGCAAGCCAGTAGGCTTTGTCTGATTATTTGTAATCCAAGACAAATGTGATTTTCCCATAAATTCTCAGATGAGGTAATGGCACTATCACCTTATTTTACACTTTGATAAATATACAGTTTTATGCTGTACTTTGCACTTTGGTAGATCTATAGCTTTATGCCCTACTGGTCTTGGTTTTGATGCTTATAAAATATGCTAATAGATGCGTAAATTAAACAGAATACAAGACAGTTTGACTACTGCATGCTATTTCTTATGCCTTTCTTCTCACATGAGTCCTAATATTCTTCAAGCAAAGATTAATATAAGTAGTACTGGTACACCAGCATATTGCCACACGTATATATTCCTGTTCCTCAAATAAACACAATATTCAGTAAAATTTAAATATCTGTTTTGGAGAACCATCACTGAATTTCAGTTAAGATGTACTTAATGATTACATATCCCAGAGAATAAATATGTAGATGCAGACAAGGTGCAACAGGATTAATTAAAAGCATTTTTCATTGATGGCTATGACAAGCTAAATCCTTACTTCTGTGTGCCAGAAAATATAACTAGAAACAGCTGAATATAAACTTAATAATCTCATTATGTAACATTTTTATTTCTTAAAGAAGATTTAACAGCTAAGCTGAAAGTGACTCAATTTCAGAACCAAGCTCTAATATTTGCAGTTAATTAGTCTGCTATTAATCTTTCAAATGTTATTTATTCATTGCACAGTGAAAGGTGTATGGTGGGATGAGGGAAAGGGGAAAAGAAATGCATACATAGCTACAAGCAGCTACAGTGTATCAGTGGGGGAAGAGGGGTATGGCCAAAGGCTGATTTAACATCTGATAATAAGAAAGAGGTGCAGTGTCAAGACTGATATTTCTGCTGGGAAAGGCAGAGCCTCCTGGTGTCTGTGGAGCTTGTGTCTGCCAGGGTTCTCACACATTTGCAAGAGGCAGCCTGCTTTGCCATGCTTGGAGAAACCCAGCAGGGACAGCTGACTGTCCATATCTTGCCTCAGCACGAGGCAGCATCTCTTGCTGAGATCCTGCAGGCATCCTGAAAGCAGCCATTTCCCCTCTAAAACAGGACAGTGTGACACCATGTACCACCAAATACTGTCCCTCTTCAAGGACTGCACAGACATGAATTTTCCTAGGGGGTCTTGACAAAAGTAGTCTGTTGTTTGTCAGTATATTCTTTAACAAGCTGTGCAATAAGAGGGTTTGTGGGGGGAGGGGAAAGAAGAAGGGAAGTTCTATTTCAATTTTATAGCAGCCTAGCGCATAATATAAATACAATTTATACCGTGAGAAATAAAATAAGTTGTTCTTTAAAATACAATGTTTAGAGTTCGCTGTATTTTGAAATAGAACAAGTGTTATGATTAAAATTTTACAAAAAAAAATAATTGTATGTCCAGATGCTCTAACACCTTATCCATATTGAGTAGCATTTTAATACTAGAGTTAGGAAACAACTCAAGGGGAATAAGCATGGATTAATCTGACTCCCAGGAGCTTAACTCTGGGTTACTCCTCTGGTTTCGAGCCTTTTAAATGCTCTGTGAATTATTTATTTTCGACAACAAAAGCATTGTGATATGATCAAAACCACAGCATTTCATGTAATAAATTATACTAATGATTTCAAATTAAGGCTATATGTTTTTATCAAGATGTATATAGGAATGTGCATCCCCTCAGCAGTTAAAAAAAAAAAAAAGAAGCAGCATCTATTAATAATACTAATTAACTAGAAGAAAGAAAAATACAGTAAGGTGAACACATTCATACTTTGGCTATTTTAAGGGTTACAGTTGTTTAGCCTTGCCAAATTCCAAGGCAATTCTAATAATATGCAAAGAAATAAAATCTATAATAGAAAAGACATCTTCAAGAAGCATAGGCATCAAAGTGATCAGCAATGCATTGAACATACATTTTTCTTGCAGACAAAAGACAGAATGTGCTTTCTCATCACCTTTCACTACCTCCAGAACTAGAAATCTTGCTTGCTTGTTTTACATCAGAAAGATAGGATTTCATTCTTCTTCCTTTCTCTGGTACACACACACATTCTGCCAGCAATTTTTTTTTTGTGTGTGTGTGTTATGCATATGTGATGAGTTTACCCCAGCCAGCAGCTACCTACAGACCTGTTCTCTCACTCCTATCTCCAGCAGGATGGGAGAAGAAAATAGGAAGAGTAAAAGCAAAAAATACCCATGGGTCGAGACAAAGACCGTTTAATAGGTGAAAGGAAGAGAGAGAAAAAAACAACAAAAGCCAAAAAACAAGTGAAGCAAACAAAATTGCTCATCATCTCCCACAGGCAGACCAAAGCTCAACCTGTGTTTGGTCAGCCACCATCTTCCAACCTCACCCTCTCCCGCTCTTCTTCATCTACCACAGTTTTTATTGCTGATCACAATGTCATATAGTATAAAATATCCCTTGGACCAATTTGGGTTGGCTGTCCCAGCTGTGTCACCTCCCAGTCTCTTGCTCACCACCACCC
>NW_020799091.1:102210290-102306118 GCF_003259725.1 Athene cunicularia | reverse complement strand
GGGGGGCAGAGTGGTAAGAAGAAAAAGCCTTGATGCTATGCAAGCACTGCTCAGCACTAACCAAAATATTGGTGTGTTATCAGCATTGTTTGATAGCCAAATCCAGAACACAGCACTTTACACACTGCTATGTAAAAAGTTAAATGCATCCCAGCCAGACCTGGTACAGGTCAATAACCCTCAGACAATCTGTTTTGGACCAGGCATTACAGCTGTTCTGTGTCATGTAGATGTTACACCACATTATATGAACTATTTTATGATTTTCAGGATCCTTCTAGCATGATAAGCATGAAGAAGATGTTCAAGAATTAGTCCCAGCAGATTTTTTTATATAAGTAATAATAATGTCCTTGACATTATGGTTTCTAGGCAACAAATGTGAAAACAAAAAGATGTATTGAAATCTTTCACTAAACAGTTATCTTGGAGCACTGCTTCATCTTGTCATCTACTATCAGTTAATTACTTTACTCCTACTTTTATAATTTCCATTGGTCAAGTAGAAAAGTCACAATCCATGTTTAAGTAATAAGGTAAAACTATGTGAATTGGTTTCCATAATGCTGGTAAAAGTTCAAAGTGGTCTTCAGTGACCACAGTATCTTGTGAGTTGCAGAGAGTCAGATGACAAAATAGAACTACCAAGCCTTCGACATGCATCAACAGCAGCTGCCCTCTGAAATGGGAATAGCTGTCAGTGGGGTTCAGTGCATTTGTGCTCCAAAACTTCTTCTCCCAAATAATTCAACACCCAAAGAATTTCACTGGATTCATTATACAAATACCTACTCATGTGCATGAGCCTTTAATGAGGCTCTAACCTATTCCCCTTAACATATTAGGGACTTAAGAAATAACTCAATGAAATTCTAGGGCTTTTCTCATGCAGGTGTTCAGATCAGATGTTCTAATAAATCATTTTCCTTTAAATAGAATTCCAGACATAAAGCTATACAATTACAGTTGTTTGCTCTGAACCCAGCCTGCTTCACAGTACATCAGCAGTGCACAGACAGGTTTCAACAGGTTCTGCCGATCAGCCCATCTCTTCATTTGCTTTTGTGCAGATGCATACAGGAAAAGCTTGGCAGAGATTCTACTCACTCAGCTTGCAACTAAAATTTATTGAACATAGTTAATGAAGATCACAAGAAATAGGAGAATCCTATTCTCTCTTACAACAGAAACTTATAAAATTTCAAAAAGCAACTTGTTATTTTGGATGGCCCCCCAAATGCTTCTGAATAAACTAACTAAAACAGACTAAAGCAGCATAAGCAATTTTTTCGGTTTTATTTTTAACCTGTGCATAGTCATACAAAACCTGTCATAAGTTGCACTGATTCGAAGGCTAAACTATGCCTACAAAGTCAAAACATCTCTGTACTCACTGCAGTGAGATATGTCTGAATAATTTTGAAGTAGAAAAGTAAAAAGCATCAGCAGCTCTTTGTCATGCTACCAGCCCCAAATACCCCACCCTGACAAAGAATGAAGCATTTCTGCTGAATGAATTAGCAAAATTTAGTTCCATGGCTATTGTACATGTGTTTCTTCAGCAGTCATATTAATACCAGTAAGGATGCAGAGCACATTTGACTCGATTTGTTGTTAGTTCTTCGATGTGGCAGCTGTTTTGCCTTGTTGCAAGATTTTAGGCTCCCTGTTCTAAAAGTGGTTTGCTCTCAAAGGTAAAGAAGGTAATTCCTAAAAAAATTGTCCTCTCACCATTATTTTAAGCTGCTGAGTGACAAAACATCTGTTGTGACACATTGGGAGGAGTGACCTAGAGCAGCAAAGCCTGTGCTCTCTCTATTGCTGAAGGCCGTGCTGTGCCAGTTGTTCCAAAATAACATACCCTTGCTGTTTCCTCTGCTGCGAGAGCATTTCTAGCACGAATGCCTTACTGGCTTTCTAGGATGATGATGTTGTGTAGCCACTGAGCCATATGCTGGCTAGGACACCTTTAATCAAGAATACAGAGTTTTAACTTGAAGATATGTGCCTATCTATTATGACATCTGTCTCAGGAGCTCAACCATGTTAACTTCTCAGACTTGTTTAATCAACAAATCTCTGTAAAAAACACAGTTGGGGTTTGGGATTTTGGGGGCGGGGTGTGTGTGTGTGTGTGTGTGTGTGTATGTATGCTTCACTATCTTATTATATTGTAAGTGACCCATGCTCCCTACCTTCCTTTCTCCCAAAGAAAAGAGTATGTGTACACACACAAGTCTGATCCTGACGTGCAAGCCAGAAACAGCAAGTGTGTGTATCCATTCTGAGAACAGGAAAGTGCTCCTGGGTTCTTCAATTTACACATACCCATGGCATGACAAATAGAGTCTCTTCACATGAGGGCACATTGTCAGCAGGGGTAAATCTGTACCACTCTACCATCTTCAAAGGCACTTCTTATTTTTACACAAAAATAAGAGCAAACCCTAACTAGCTTTAGCTCATACATAGGGGTGGTGTTCTGTTTTTTGGATAAGAACAGATATTTCTTGAGAGTTTGATTATATTAGTTAGGTTAACAACAGAAAAAAAAAAAAATCTCATCCTAGTAACTTTCATCACACAGTGTTACTCCTTAGTTTTGTCTTACCAAAGGAGTCTCTGTGCAGACCACACTTTCCTGTTTCTGGAAATGTCTTTTGAGACCCAGCAGAGTTCTGGTTTATTTTTAACAGTTGAGGGAGGCTAGAAAAATTCTTGAGGGTGGACATGTGATGAAAATACCTGTTGCTCAGCGTCATTCCTGTAGTCACAGATAAATAACTATGACGCTATTTTGAAACAATAGTATTGAACTATTCTTAGTACCCAGTCAAATAACTCATAAGGGAATATCAGAGACAGACACATTGCTCTGTTATTCCTGGGAGGGTAGATCAAGGTCTTCCTTCACATACTGTACCCTAATTCACAGTGGGATCTTGTTCTGATTCTGCACTTCTCCTTCTTTATATCTTTATCACAGTGACCTCAGGTGAGAGAGTCACCAAAATTTGGACACCAACTTCAGGAAGGAACTTTCATTCATGTAGGTAGTTGAAGGGCTATATCTTCAGCAGGGCAAAGGTGGGTCTGACATCTGCTGCTAGATTCCGCACCAAAACAGAAATTAATTTTCTCATAACTAGATCTTTAATCTCTCCCTTTTCACATACTCCAAGCTGTGTATCAGCTGTCCTTCTCCATTAAAGATCAGACTGAGGAGCTCTGTCATCCTTATTTCCCTTGGTGCTAAGGGATTCTCCAGTATTCATCTAGTTATATGACCTTTCACTAGGTCCAAGCAGCTGAGAACAAGAAAGAAGACATCAGTGTAAATTGTGACTATTCAAGCTAATTTTATCTCCGAACTTGGTGGTTATCCCCCACTTTCCTCTGCAGTTCAGATCTGCTAGGATTCTGAATATCAAGGCAACCAAGACAAGGCTGAAGTCACCCAGGCAGAGGGCAGAAAGATCTGCAACATATGAGCACTGTGCAGAGGGATGGCTGTTACAAGCATTCAAAGCTTGTGGACTTCTTGGCATCAGAAGGGGATCAATAGAAGCAATTTATGATCAATGTTTCCTTTAGTGATAGGAGACTTACAATTTTCTGCCTGTGTGAATATATTTCTGCCTTCTGGATAGTACTTTCAATCTCAAGCAGAGTTCTTGTTTGTCAGTATCATCCTTCATTGCTTTGTGTGTGGAAGGTACTGGGGAAAGCACAGCTTTCCTCCCAGAACAGTACACAATGAAACTGCATGCTGGGCATATCAGCATCTCTCCAACCTTTTTTTTTTTTTTTCACTGAGACTGCTGCAATAGCTGCATCTCAGCCACAGGAGTGGAAAACACAGAAGGCAAATATTATGTTGCACCCTAGGGTGTGCTGACTCTGCATGGGCAGAGATACTCAGCTGGTCTCTGTGACAAAATCTAGAACCAGAGGCTTGCTCCAAACCTATACATGAATTATTATCAATTAGCACTGTAGATACAAATAATTCTAAGATTAAGTAAAATCTTTTCAATATGTGAATAGCAATTTCTATCTTACATACCACTATATACCACCATGTCTTTACAAATGAAACCAGAAATGTTTAGAAGCATGGTACAGGTATGCAAGGTAGTCTGCATGGCAGCAGCTTTGGTGCAAATGCAAAATTGAGCTGGATTGGAGTAAGTGTCCATGAAGAACTAGGCCAGGGCTACTGAACTTGGGTTTTGCAGAACCGTGCTGACATCGCTATAATAGTTCGGGGCCTGAGATGGTGCATCTGTCCAGTACTGTAAGAACACAGCATCTGGTGCTCAGATATTTCAACAATACGTGGCAAGAAATAAAGAAGCCCATAGGTTCTCCTAGGAGCATGTATATTTCTTCACAGCTTCTCAGCGAGTTGCTCCTTTGCTTCATGAGGGAAATATACGGCTGCAATGTGGTAATCAGGTAGATATTTTATTACAGCAAATTCTCTTATGCTTGTATCTTGTGAAATCCCAGCTCATTGCAGTACAAAGGATTTTTGCTTTGAATGCTTAAGCCTGTCTCCCATGCCGTTTTCTTTTATTCTCCCACACAAGCATATATTTAGAAAGGATAGTCTCTTTTACTTATCTGTGCATGTACTTGCTGTGTGTGCCTGCAAATAGAAAAGACTACCCTTTCACAGACACTGCAATACCACAGTGATTGAACTTGACTTCAGATACATCAGAAAACCTTCTTATTATAACAGATCACATAAAAGGAATCAGAAGCAGAAAGTTAACTTCTGTTAACTCATCAAACAATTTTCAGCCTCCATGTATACATAACTCACTTAATGTCTCTGCAGTCTTTGTTCAGCAAAAGGTATCATGTCATGGAAAAATTAATCTATTTGGGGAACTCAGCTACGGCTGATCATGAACTTTTCATGCTTTATAGTACATTTATTTTAAGAGCACTCTAACGTTGTGAAATCTCTTTCAGAATTAAACTTGGTAAGACTGCTATTGTCCCTCTATCACTGCAGTAGAAGAAAATGGATATCTGCACTATATGTATGTCAAATCCTCAAAGCAGCAAGTCATTATTCCCTTTTTTTCTTCTTTATTGGATTTTATGTTTCATAATCACCTTAACAGAAGGTTTGGGGATTTTGATTTTTCAGTCAAAATTAAAAATTTCATAGGAAAATAAAATCATTCTCCAACTAGGGAAACATTTGATTAATTTAAAAAAAAATAGAATTATTAGAATTATAGAATAATTTAGGTTGGAAAAGACACCAAAATCATGGAGTCCAACTGTGAAGCTAGCACTGCCAAGTCCACCAAATGTTTTTTGAGATCACAAGCATTACTTGGAAGTCAAATTAAAACTGTAAAGCCCTTTCAGATCATTAACTGAAAAGACCTCCAACTCAGAAAATGTTGTTTATTAAAATTTAATTTGATAATGGAATAAGTTAAAATACTTAAACTACAAAGCAGCCTCTTTTCAAGGCAACACGAAGAAAAAATGCCTCACTCCAAGAAAACTATTTAGTTCATATGAAACTGAAACATAAGTTTTTAAATTATTGCCTTAATAGAGAAGAATTGATTTCCACTTTGAAAAATTTAAGAATTATTTCATCTTGTTAAAAGTCACTTAATGTAAGAACACATTTATTTATGTAATTGAGAATGTCATTAATTTTTCAGCTAAATTTAGTGCACAACAGACTATAACAGTTCTTTCAGTACTGCAATATTTTAGGTCACTGATCTACAAACTAGTGTTGAGAACTGTAGATTAAGTAACTCTCCAGCTATCTTTGCTGTGCAGGGACAGGCATGGTCTGTGATCTGTCTGTACTAAGTGCCCCTGTTACTCTTGGCACCAACCACTCAAGGGTCACACAGTAATATTTCAGCAGTCCTTTGCCAATACAGCAGGGCTCTGCATCCTCTTCTTTCATAGCCACAAGTGTCAAGAGTTGTATGTGTGTACATATGATCACATGTACAGATGCACAGTGTGGAGGTTTGAACACAGGCAGCAGCCAAATGCCACACGGCCAGCCATTCACCTTCCCCTCCCCACTCTGGTAAGATAGAGGAGGGACAAAGGAAGAGAATTCGTGGGTTGAATAAAAAGAAAGAATTTACTAAATATAGCAAGAGAACAACAGTAACAATAGTGAGTCCAAAAAGAAATTAGTAAAATGTAACAGTGGTTTACCAAGCATAACGACCGCCCCCCACACAGCAACAACACAGCCCGACGAACAAAACTGCACAAACCCAAACCTGAGCAAAAAGCCCGCGCGAGCAAGAGCATACACACCTAAATCCCTGGGCATGGCATCACTAGGTATGAAATATTCCAGTGAAAATCAACTCCATCCTGGTCGAAATCAGGACACGTGTTTATGTAATAAATGAAAGTATGAGGGGTTTTACCTAAGTTTGTCCCAAAAGAGAAATGAGAACCTCTTCAATAGGTTTTGTTCTTATGGGGTTGCATAGAGGCATAAATGTCCATCTATGAGACTTTAAGTCCAAGCTACTGGACATGTGTACAACAAAAACCTTGTTCCTCAGTTTTTACACACTAAAATAATAAATCAACCTATATTGGGCAGACAACCAAAAGGAGAGACAGAATATGGGAAGTGGTGGAAACGGAAACTGAAAATGTTCCAGGAAAATCTTTTCAAATTTTTCCTTCAGTTTGAACAAGTGAACCAAGTGATATCTAAATTGATTTACCCAAAGAGTTGTGCTAGAAGCCATTTATGCATATAATCTAGAGATATTTTCTGAGTTTCATTTAAGGTATGTTAATATAACCACTTCTGAACTTGACATTAATCATGAAGTAAAAGTGCTACAAAATATTTCACCGGAAATATTTGCTCAAAATCTTGCAGTTTGGTTTTGGTTTTGGTTTTGGTTTTTTTTCCAAATTTGTTTTCTTAAACAGGTCATCTTCCTTCAGTGAGCCAGTATAACTGTAGAAATATAGATTACAGCATCTGTGGACTACAGAACACTGCACCATCAGGCATAATTAAAACCACATAGAGTGTTTAAGATGTACAGCAGAGAAATCAAAGTGTTTTCAAAAGAAAATCAGTTACAGTATTTTTCTGTGTCATCTCATTTGATAACATTTGTCATTTCCCACAAAGGCATCAGGACAAACATTTTACAAGGTTCTTTAGGTGAAAAGATTAACCTCTCTGTATTGCATATCACATTGTGCATGTCACATTGTGCAATACAAAAATTTTAAATAAATAGCGATAAGTGGATAGTTGACATAATAAAAGACCAGGCTAGCTAGTTGCATAACAGTATTTGATTTTCATTTCAGTTAAGGAAAGGGTTATCATTGGCCTCTAGAGGAAATTTTGGAAAATATCTGTCTACATTGGCAGATGAAAAGAAATGCCTTCAGTCCAATAATTAGACTCAGGAGATGATAAAGAAACCTGTGAGATCTTTGTCCACAGGTTTAAATCGAGAGAAGCAAGGGGAAAAAAAAGGATGGGGAAAGAATGAGAGAGAACAGCTTGAATACTTAAGGCCTGAATTACTGAGCCTAAAAAGATCTGCTTTTGAAGGAAATCAAAGTCTTTGAAAAAAGGCCTTGTGTAAGTTGTCTTGGTGACTAGCAACTCTTCCATGGGGGGACAGGAGGTGGGGGAAACAAAAAGTTCTTTCTTAGAATACAAGGATCTAGAAGCTATGGGCATTAGCTAATTTAAAAAAAAAAAAAAAAAAAAAAAAAAAAAAAAAAGAAAAGACACAAGCAAACAAACAGAAAACAAACAAAAAAAACCAACCAAAAAACAACTTACTTTTCAACAGCTATAAGCTCTGATAAAAATTAGGAGGAAAATTTAACTTCAAAAAGTATTTTTGTGCATAGTAGATAGTTTCACTGTAAATATTGTTATTTCTGCATCAGATACAGAGAGAAGTAATGGCTGAATGTTACCAGGAGTTGAATCCCACTCCTGGTATCCCATCTTTTCTGGAAGATTTGCTGGACTGAGTTCTAAGTCACACATATGATGCACCAAATACCCATGTCAGCACAAAGATCAAAGCAACTTGAACTTGATAAGGAAGTGCAGTGTAGTTGCACAGTGATTGGAACACTAGAAGATTACCTTAACAATATTACAGATAATCAGAGTAAGGCTGGATATCTGCTAAAGAAGGTATTGTAATATCATATAAGAAAAGACAATCTAATCTTATCAAAACAATCAAGACAATCAAAATAAAGGCTCAGCAGAAAAGAAAAACTGGAGTTGGGGATTCTGGTGGAAATTCTTGATAAAATGTAACCAAAAAATGGGTTTGAAATGACAAAAAATGAGGGAATACTTTCATTTAACCTTGCTGTACAATATGCTTCTTTTGCCTTAGTGCACATAAAAATGGAAAAGAGCACTAATTAGTCCAATTTCAAAGAAGTTGTGGGGTTTTTTGCCTTATTTTGATGCAAAATTATTTCAGAAGCTAAATTCAGATAAGCAACTCAGCAAATTTTTGTCTGTTTTCTAATACAAACAAATATGTGAATACGTAGGAAGCTTAGTTATGCTTACTCCCACTCTTCTTACTAAGTCTTCTCCATATCAACTATACCTTTGTCTACTCTAAATTTTCAAATAATTTATATCATACAAACTTCAAGCAATCATATCCAGGCCCGTAAAAAAAGGTGTGAAGTTACTGCTACAAAGGCACTGTCTGTAGGGAGTGTACAGATATGTATGTCATACTGGATCAGGTCAATAGTGCATTTGATCTAGTGTCCTGTCTCCAGTGTTAGTGATTACTAGATTCCTCAATGGAATTGCCAAGAAATGCAACCAGAGAAAGACCAGAAATCTTCTGCCTGCACTTAAAAGCACCATTCTTGACAAGCAGAGTGGCAAGGTTGATGTATTAAGTACTTGCAGGTCCTCCAAAAGTCTTAGATGTTTTTTTGTTGCATTTGTTATTACTAATTCTAAATATCCTTGCTAAGCGAATATTTTCTCCACACAAGAAAAACAAAATTAAGCTTGTCTTTACATTATAGGACACCAGTATAAAGTGTGAGAAACATGCAGTCTCATTATTATCAATCATCCTAGACAAAGTGTAACAAATCTTCTAAATGAGAACAGATACAAATTTAGTACAAGTCAGTATGGATAGCATGCACAAGCTGGTACATTTAGCTTTTACTCGATGTATCACCTCCACTCTATTTGATCTGACGAGATGGTGCCTTCTTCATTCCCTGCATCTGCTGCCCCAATTAAACCAATCTTTACTTTGGTTTACTGTGTTATTTGGAGTTCAACTAAAATAAAAATCTAATGACTGTGTAGAAGATAAAATTTGTCATCAAGAACACTGTGCATATGGTTATTGTGTCTGTCCTAAGGACAAAATTTTATATACTAGAATAATTATTTTAGCCAAAAGCAACTCCATTGGAAAGAGCATTAGAAGATCAAGGGAGCATTCCTTAAAATACGGCGTCTTGCCTTAAAATAGGGAGAAAAATAATTTTAATGCTACCTGTGGGAGATTTATTTGTGTGATCCTTTCCTTTCTGGAGTACTGCTGGTATCCAGCTTTAGAGATGCAGTCATAGATCATTTCTCATTCAATGTGCAAAAGATAAGCTTAATATGCTGAGATAGAATGTTTTTATTTGTTGTAACTGCCAGAGAGTTGTAGTGCTTATATATGCAATATCACATTAAAAGTATTTCTTATTTCCCTGCAGCTCTTCCCCTACAAAGAACCCACCAAGTTTACGGAAAGGCAGCAGACATTTCTGTTCACAGTCTGACTGTCTGAGCCCAGACCATTCTCTGGTGCAACAGAGATATCATATTCCCACTTAACAGGGAAGAAAGTTTTATACAGCCTCATTGCAGGGTACTGAAACTCATCAAGGAGATCAGATGGTGTCATACTCCTGTTAGATGTTATGATACTTTTTCAAGGTTTACCAATAAAGAAAGGAAGTGTCAGCTAGTGACAGTAACTTGTACAATACCAGCAGGAGGAAAAGCTAGCTCAAGACTAGCAAAATAATTTAAATGCATTAAAAAAAAGAAATGGTGCAGTGGGTGAGAAGGGAAAGACTGTTTTTCCTATGATAACAAAAAGAATAATGTATTACTCTCAGACTGAGACATCATTTTAGGTTACCTTTATGCATAGAAATAATTCTCCGGTGCTGTATTGCTGGACATTGGTCAATAAAGTGTTCCTTTTAACTTCGTTACACAGAACTGTTTACAATTAATGGGTTTTAAAGTATTCAAGACGTAACAATTAGCTGAATGCCTACTGTCTCACAGCACAATTACTTAGCATGTATAATGGTATATGATCCTCTGTGAGAAAAAAAAAAAAATAGAGAAAAAACGGTATCACACATTAACACAATATTGTAAAAATAATGTATTCCTATAAAAAACCTGGAATTTACTGATATTCTGTTATGTTGCAGCTCTTGTAATATAAAATGAAAATACAGGACAGTTACTGTGTAAAAATGTAGTAAACGAAGTTTTAAGTAATAAAAGGAATATCTTCTACTGTTTTTGCACTGTAACTCTCCCTTTAAAAATTCTATAGACATGACTTGGGGCAAGATCCTTAGGGTTAGATTAAAATTATAACTTCTAAATGTAAAGAATTTAAGACATTCTAGTGCTTTTAATTCTACATTAATCTCTAGTAAATGCTTGCTGTGGAATCCTCTGGGTGATTTAAAAAATGTACGCAGTGTCATCTTTTAAAGGCAAGATTATCTCTTGTCTTCCACATGATCTGGGGAGTAAGGCAATATGGAAGGCTGTTAACTCCTTGACGGTTAGGTCATCTACAAGGCATAATCTAGGATAGAAGAGATGTAGAGAAGTTTCTTTGGAGTCACTCTTGTTCTTCCCATTTGCACTGGAGGAGAATAAAGGAATGGTAATGAGAAATATGAAAAAAAAAAAAAAATAGTTTCCTTGTATTGTGTCAGTTATCAGAAATGACTAAACATGAAGGGAGAAGAAATCCGCTACTAGAAGTCATGTTTTTCCTGGAGTAAAGAGGCACTAAGTAAATGTACTGTGACTTCCATTGCTATGTTTTTCACTGGTTTGCTTCTAGGCAGTGAAATGATGTGCTGTCCCAGACTAATGAGATATTCTGAAATATCTCACTCACTATGTCCAAATGTGTCTCAAGAGCCATAGAAAATTTCCTGAGTTTGGGTGGGGTGAAGCTGGAAGGGAGGCCGCAACACATGACTTCCATTTTATATTAAATAAGACAAATAAATAAGTGTTGTTATGAACATTAGAAGGTAGAACATCCTCTCAACCTAAATTCCATAGAACAACAGACACTATAATAGACAACATTTATTTGTTGTGTGCTCTCTCTTCTTGAACATCATATCCATGGGGAAATAAGCCTTACTGAATAAACTCCTCATCCCCCTACTGAAAATTTAAGGAAAATTTATATAAAATGTTGAAATGTATTTTTAATTTCAGGTTAAATCAAGCTAGGCTCAAGATGAACTCTGTGTTACATACTTATTCATTTACAAGACAGATTTAACCACCCTGAACATATATTTATCATTGAAGTCTCTTTCAAACAGGTGAGATTTGATCTGTTACACGTGGTCAGAGGAACATTAATTTTTCTTTAACTTGTAGCTTTTGTTAGACATTGTTGGCTTTTGTTACTACTACATTCCAGCTCAAGTAGTTCAGGCAAAGTGTGAGTATCCATGCAGAATTCTGCTTTTTGCTGCATGGATTTGGCCTGAAGCCATTCATTTCCTCCCCCAAGGAGCATAATGACCAAAAAAAAGATACTAGACATGTAATGAACTGTAATTTTTCAAAATGCCAAAACACGAGCCAACAGCTGAAGAAAAACTTTGAGTTTCTATGTGCTGGATGTAATCAACTCTTAGTCATTCTACTTACTCTTTATTTTCTGTAGATCTACCCCTGAATGACTAGCCTATCTATCTAAATTACCAGAGATTTCCCACTTGCATTCCTAGCATAAGACAAAATCCTTACAACATTGAAGAAAACAGGGAGTTTCAAAGGATCGTGATTTCATTTCAGAAATTTTTTGGCACTCACATCTTTAAAAATATTTCTACATCTGTCTCCTTACCAAGACCAAAAACATTGTTGAAGATGTATAAAAAACATCAGTCTCTATCCGTAGCCAGTAGTAAAACGATAAAGGATAAATTCAGGAAGTATTGTAGAACTATTTGTTAGCAATGTGAATAAAAATATAGCAATGTCACTTTTAAAGAATCTTGCTTAGTTTTTCGATGCAGATCAATACCATAATGCATTGTAATGGCTTTCATAAAATTGTTATGGCACTACTGAAACTTCACTACTGTCCATCACTTACAGACTGCCCATACTAATGTCTGTCTGGATTACTTCTCATCTTATGTACTAGTGCTAAAAACCGTTTGCTGTACAGAGTATGGCCATTTTTCTTTATTATGCCAGCCACTACCAGGCTAGACTGCAAAACTACACACTTCATCTTCCAAGTGACACACAGTATTGTGTGTATTAGAGTAGTGCCCAGGTGCCCTAACTGAGATCAGAAGTGAATCCTGTTCAGCATCACAGCAACACAGTGGGAGCCATAAGCTGCTTACTAACTGTATAAACAAGGAGAGAGGACAAAATTAAAGGAAATAGATGCATAGGGAGATGGAGAGACTGGACTATGGCTGCATAGCATCTCAGCAGCAGTGAAAAAGCTGTAAATCAAATTTCTTTACATTCAGTTTGCCGATAGACCTGTTTCTCATTCACTGCTTCATGAAATGCTTTTAACCTCCAAGACATTGACAGGAAATCCACGGAATCAAGCTTGTAAGAGTACACCTCTGATTGCTTATGCATTCCAAATAAGACTAACAAGGGTAAAATAGAGCTTAAAAAAAGGGAGAGTTCAAACTTTAGTCTAAGATGAGACACAGCTACTCCCAGGGAGCATATAGTCTCCTTTCCCTCTCAAAGAGTTTCACCTCAGCTGCTGTGTGCATCCACACCAAGATGAAACAAAAGGCAGCTGTCCTCCCTGCTGACTGGCCACATCCCGTTTTTTAGCACGTACTAGAAACAGAAAAAAGCTGTTATTGGAGTTGTAAACGAAAAACACACACTATGGTAAAGCAACACACCTGGACCTTGGATTTTTTTACCAAAATGCTTATGTGCTTCTCAGGCTGAAGATGTGGGAAGAAATACTACCTCCTATTCTTTTCAGTCATGTTTAAACAGAGTGTAAACAACCTGCATTATACATTGTAGAAAATTAAATTGCACCTTCTAATAATTACATGTCATTCAAAGTCACACTGTTTTGTTTTAGATAGCTTGACGTGAACCTGCCCATGCCATGCTCCTAACTGGAATACTTGTGCAGACACACTGCAGGTGTTGCAGTGCATCTCTGCTCAGCGGTCGCTCCTTAAAGGACGCCTCATCGTGGCACAGAGATGATATGTACTTGCAAGATACAAAAATAGAAGTATCAGTCCTGTTTCCTCTGGGGCTGTAGTTGCCTCTGGGCACCCTCCCTGCTTTCTGCTCATTGCGGATTGCAGCTAATGGTCCAGGCTGGGCTCCCATCCAGATCTGGAGCCAAATTGCCCATCAGACATGAACACCTGGCCAACGTTCAGCTACGCTCCCATAACCGACTTTACAGGCTCTGTTCCTGCCAACACCTGATCCTGGCTTTCCTGTGGTGAAGCGAAATGTCAGCTGTATGGTGTTTGTGTGTACCTTGAAAGAGCTTGGGCTTTGTTTGGGAGTATCCAGGATCTGAATGCAGAGTTACAGGGAATAGATAGATCACATTATGATAAATGAAAGAAGGTATCACTTAGGAATTTTATAGTACAGTTTATATCACATCATATATCATATCATATTGTATCATGTCATGTAGTGTCATGTCATGTTGTATCGTATTGTGTCATCTCATCTCATCTCATCTCATCTCATCTCATCTCATCTCATCTCATCTCATCTCATCGTATCATATCATGTTGTGTCATGTCATATCGTATCATATATTATCATATCATATCATATGACATCACATCATATATATCATATATCATATATCATATATCATATACCATATATTATATATCATATATATCATATATCATGTCATATCATATCACATCATTTATTATATTGGAATGATGTTCTGATTTGAGTGGCAGGGGGTTTTGGTAGCAGGGGAGGAGGCTATAGCAGTGGCCCTCTGTGAGAAGCTTCTCAAAGCTCCCCTGGCTCTAAGTCAGACCCGCCTTTGCACCAAGACTAGGCCAACCAGCTGCACCTCTGTGATAACCTATTTAAGAAGGGGAACCTGGGGGGAGGAGCTGGAGCTGTGAGGAAGATTTGTGGCAGGAGAACACTAAGATCAGTGGAAGGAAGGAGGAGAAGGGGGGAGGTGCGCTGGAGCAGAGACTCCCCTGCCTCCTGTGGTGAGACGGCAGGGCCACCCCCCCTGCAACCCATGGATGTCTGTGGTGGAGCAGATACCGATTTTCAGCCTGTGAGGGGGCCCCATGCTGACCCAGGTGACTGCATTCAAAGAGGACTGGGACCCCACGGGAAGAAGCCCCTGCTGTTGTAGTTCAGTGCTGGGAGGATTCAAATATGTGGGGGTGACCCACACACCCGTGGGAGTGACACATGTCAGACAGTTTGTGAAGGATGGTCTCCGGACTGTGCTGGAACAGGGGAGCAATGCCAGGAGTTCCCCCCACTCTCCAAGGTGGGAGAAGTGGCAGGACTGACTGCACCCCCATCCACTGCCCCCTGCACTGCTGTGGAGAGGAGGTAGAGATATCAGGAGCAAAGCTGAGCTCTGGAAGAAAGGACCGATCAGGGAAGGTGTTTTCAAGTTGTGGTAATGCTTCTCACGGTCCTATTCTGTCTATAAAGTGTTGTTGTTGTTGTTGTTGTTAGTGTTTGCATTAAGTTTTATGTTCTTTTTTTCTTCTAACAAGTCTGGTTTCTGCCCATGCTATAAAGGATGAGGACATCCCTCCTTGTACTTACCTCAAATTCCTGGGCCTTTTGCTTTCCTCCATCCCAGCACTGGGGGGGAATAGGGGTGCGAGAGGCATCTTTGCTTATTTTCCCCTTTTCCAACACCAGGGAGGGAAGGGTGGGAGTGAGAAACTTCATGGTATTCAGTTGTCCTCTGAGCTCAAACCATGACAAATGTTTATATAATTTTTATAACAGACTTCTTTAACTGCCTATATCTCACATGATGCCTAGCATTTTTCCTTCTGCTTGAACCACCAGTGTGTTGTGTGTCTGTCGTCCCTACCTATTGACAGAGGGATTCAGCTTCAAAAGGAAAACACATCCCCACATGTTCTGCAGCATCTGTAAGGCACCACAGCACTTTAGACAGGCACATTTCGATGTCATACCAAACAGAAATCAAACATTGCTGAAAGTATTTTCTGATTTTTCCATCTCATTAAGATTGTTTCCTCCCTCCTGCATCATTAATTTCTCTGGATAAAGAATGAAGACTGCTGTTTTCATATCAGAGTTTCATTTTGTGTACCAGAGATATGAAATGATATTTCAGGTCACTGAAATATATCGTTAAAAAATATATAGGCATATTCTTTGTAAGTAGTTCCTTCTCATAGAGTTGAAAAAAATGTTAAAAATCCATAAATGAGAAATCTATTTTTACAGGACTTTCAAACTGTGCTGTTGGTGACTATCCCTAAAGATATTTTAGACTGTGTGTAAGTGTGTCTTTGTAAGTAATTTTAAAGATATTGGATTCATCTCCTGACATGTATTGGATGATTAAGTTTCAATTCTTAACAGCTGCAGAAGGACCATGGAAATAACTCTGTACAACTTGAGTAAAAGCTGGTGTTTCCCAAGAGGCTGGTGCATTTCTGGTATCTGTGAGATGAAGTAGATCACATAACCCAAACCTTCTTCATTTATAATTATGTAATCATTGTAATTTATGATCTCAAGGGCATCCACACAACAGTTCTGTTAGTGTAGAACAGGTAGAGAAGAGTTTATTTTAGCTTATTTTTAGGTTGTTTGCCTATCTGTTGGAAATTGGCAGTGGCACTAATTATCTCATCCGATTTATGAATCAGACTGGTTTTTCATTAAATTTCATATAGTCATGGGTAGACAGCAACCAGCAGACAAGCAAGTTAGTTGAAAGTTTGTTTAGCTATCTCTATCCTGTATTTCAGTCATTTCTGTGGGGAAAAACAAAACAAAACAAAACAAAAACAAAACAAACAAAAAAAACCCAGAACAAAACAAAAGACTCCAAAAAACAATAAACCAACAACCTTATTTTTGTGGCACCACTATATATCACATTTTTCTACACTTGACTTATGACATGTCCTGTAATTATTTTCTGTTGCCAAAAACTAAATACTAACTTTTTATTGTTCTTTGCTGAAGTGTTGAAAATTTGAGTGTGAAAACAGGCAGAAATTATAATTGTCAGTAACACCCTCGGGATGCAGTACAAATAGGAACCAAAATACTGGTTGAAACAAAAAAAAAATTTATATCTATCTATCTATATCTATCTCTATATATAGAGAGATAGATAGATATAGATATATAAAAGAAAAAGCTGGCCATTTTATATGGTTTATTATCTGTTATGGTTTAATTTATATGCAGATTAGATGTAATTTCAACACTATAAAGTGTAGAGGAATTGTTTGAGCTATTCTTACAAAATATTTATTGAACTTCACTGAAGACAAAGGAGAAATTGTACAAGAAAAGCCCCAGCAAAAACGATTAGTTTTATCAGGAATTTAGAGTTCGGCCACAATTTAGAGAATAGATTGAGGTTTTATTGCAAACTTTCTATCTCTCATCTTTACCCAGTGATGTTTCACCTTTTAAAAGTGATATATAAGCACTGCGGAAGGTTATTTGTGATTGTTCACACTAGCCTGAGTTCTACTCCTTTAATAGGAGAAAAATTAATTTTTCTCCCTTGTACTCTAAAAAATTGTTCTAAAATTAAAAACTTTGGAAACATTTAGAACTGAAATTTCTAACACCTACTCAATTCATATAATGAAAGATAATATATATTATGTTGGAACTCTGCAAGCATTTTAACCCTTTGTAACAGCAGAAAATAACAGCAAAGTGTATTTTAAGTATCTCGCTAAAAATACCATTCTCTTACATTTGTGAATATTTTCATTTTTCTTGATTTTAAAGCGAGGACAATGGGTGTTGTTAAATTCACTATAGATACCTAGCAAACATTTCACAGAAAAATACAGTATATGAAACAAAATTTGTCCTTTATTGAGATAGAAAGAGAAAATGAACCTTGCACTCATTAACTATTGCAAGACTTGTAGTGAATTTCTTAGGGGTGAATAGGGAATTCTTGGGGGTAACCATATTAACTCTGAGTCTTGTCCCAATTTCTCAGATTTGCTGATTCCCAGGTCAGGTTTAAGGTGAAAAAACACCAAGGATTCTTCATTTTACACAACTTAATTTTTATTCACTCACAACAGATAATTGACATGAAACTTTTTCAGTAATCTTTGCACCCTCTGAAACAGGCATTAAACTTACACCTACTAATTGCAGATCTTATAACATACCCTGATAAGCCTTAAACATGCCCCAAGAAGCCTTAAACATGCCCAGACAAGCCTTGCCTTATAGGTGGGCATACAGAATAAAAATGAGAGAGAAAAGGGGAAAGAGGAGAAGAGAGAGAGAAAGACAAGAAGGAAGATTTCACCAGTCCTGTTTCTATCGTTGGTCCAGTCAGCTTAGGGGTCCAGTTCCGGTGGGGTTCAGCCACCTGGGGCTTTGACTTGTGTCTTTTTATAATTCTTTGCCCTCCTCCGTGTAGACACTTGGACTCTTTAGGCTAATTAGGCATCATATGCAGCTTATGCTTTCAGATTCTTCTGGAAATGAGTCAGTGGGCTTGGGGGTCTTTCGGGAGTTGCTTCCCCCTCCCTGGAGGTGTGACCACTGTTCGACTTTTCCTTTTGCCACGTGTTGTGAAAACAGTCTCTAGCTTGGCTCTTCACAGAGTCACTCAAGGTAGGGGAGTTCAGTCTCAGAAAAATGTGGTCCCACCTCCACAGGACCCCCTCTTCTTGCTGTGCCTCCCTGCCAGTACCTGCATAGCCCCGGCATTTCCACAGAAACCATTTCCTTTTTCAGAGTTCTTTACTGGATGGCTGAGACATTAACTGTGGTTTCATCGGACTGTCACATGCTGCTATGGGTTCCTTTTTCCAATACTACAGGTTCAACAGATTTAGTTCAGCATACTTAGTTTAAATATCAAAGCGGAAATGTTTCCATAAAAGACCCACCTCTTACTGTAATACAAAATAATTTTAGTAGCTATCCTTTCATAGTTTCTTTGTCAAATCCCCTAATTTACAGACATGCTTGAAATAACCTTCATTTCTTCAGTATGTTTTGAGAAATAAGTCCAAATAGATTCTAGTCATGAAACAAAGAGAAATGAGACAGCTACAAAGAAAGGAACTTTTAATCTTTTCCATTATTGAATGGTCTTAAACAGTACATTGTTTTTTCCAGCCAACTTCAGTGGGAAATTACACTTTTAGCATATTACTTATGGACATTTGTTTATTTATTTGCTTTTTTTCTTTCCTTTTGCTTCTTAATAAACCTCCATTTAGGTTGCTTATTTCTTGGGGAATGCTTCCTGTCCATTGAGCTTCTGATGGAAAGCCAGAAGTTCCAGTCTAAGAAGAATGTCACATCATAGATTGAGAAGCTGTGATGTCAATGTGGATTTTTTTGTTTGTGGAGTTGTGTTCTTTACTTTAGAATATCTTGAATCTGTGGATTTGAACATGTAGCTGCAGTCATTCCAACACTATGAACAAGATTCTATTTGATCTTGGCCATTTTTAAAATTTGTAGAGTGAAAGTAGGTGACAGCTTTATGGATTTATTTTGTGCTTTTAAACTAACAACTTTCAGTTTTAGAGGAGACTCATGCTCTTGCTCCTGAACACATTATTCAGGTGAAATTGTTGACTATTTTATTTGCTAAATTAAACGGTACATTTAAAAAGAGAAAAATTTATCTCTCTGCAAAATCTGATGAAGCCTTCTACCTATCTCTCCTTATGGAATTTTCAAAAGTGCAGTGGTGTTAAAATAGGTCCATCAAACAGATACGAGTATGATATTGTTTCCTGAAAAGTGGAGGTCCAAGATTTGCAACATCCATGTGCAACTTAGAAAGTTTTCAGTACAGACAGTCTGTTTTAATAGCCTACTGAGCTGATAGCAAATCTTCTACTTTGGGAAACAGATGACAGAGACAGCAATGAATTTGAAAACAATGAGAAGTCTACTTACACCTAGCTTACACCTAGAGTGAAGTATGGGTGATGTTTGGTACATTTATTATCTTATCCTTGCTGACTTTTCTTGGAGGTTTAAAGATATCTTTAGAAAGTGTAAGCTCACAGAGCATTGAGAAAAATCTTATAGTGCAGTTACTTTACATAAAATGGACCAAGCAGATCCTTAGGGCAACTATAATATAAGGAAACAGCCTCATATTATATAAGGAAACAGCACAGTATTACTGTGCAAGTCATTTAAAGTACTGAAAATTCAACTGCTATCTCTTTCCCTCCTAAGCATATACCCATCAAATCACACTCCTGTTAATTTTGGGGGAACTTGATATTAAAACATGATATTGCTATTTCTTTTCAATAAATATTAAAACTGATAATTTTAATTAAAATGGTTATTGACAGTAATAACTATTTTTTTTAATAGGTATTTAATCCAAATATTTATACTTGGGTAGTTTTACAAACAAGAGACTCTGAAAATTATATATAACACTATAATTAATGCTGTCAGTGCTTGGAAATATTAGACAATGTCTCCCTTCTGCAACATTAGACAAACTGCTTATTAAAAATAATTTTTGTAAATACTGAAGCTTAAAATATATATCTATAATGCAAAACTCATAAAGTTCCTTTGTGCACATAATCTCAATTTTTACATTCAAGTATCTTATATAAACCCCAGGGATTCATTTAGGTTAATCTATTATCCTCTTTCAGAGAAAAATCTGTCCCTTACATTATTCTCAAGATTTTTGATATACCTGAAAATATGTCATATTTCCACTCAAATCAGCTATCAAAGATGTTCCCCTTTTTGAGATTAAAAGTAGCACTTACTACTAGCTTTCCCCAAGGCCATCAGGTTGGACATTTAGGCAACAGTAATGTAGAAGTCCAATGTGCAGATGCTGTTTTACGTTCACAGAATCACAGAATCATGTAGGTTGGAAAGGACCTTGAAGATCATCTAGACCAACCATTAACCTAACACTGACAGTTCCCAACTACACCATATCCTTAAGCACTGAATCGACTCTGCTCTTGAACACCTCCAGGGATGGGGACTCCACCACCTCCCTGGGCAGCCCATTCCAATGCCCAACAACCCCTTCTAGAAAGAAATGCTTCCTCATATCTAGCCTAAACTTTTCCTGGCGTAACTTGATGCCATTCCCTCTTGTCCTGTCGCTTACTACTTGGTTAAAGAGGCTCAAACCCAGCTGTCTGCATCTTCTTTCAGGTAGTTGTAGAGGGTGATAAAGTCTCCCCTCAGCCTCCTCTTCTTCTCTTTCCATGTTTGCTTAATGTCCTTAAGCTCCAAAATTACATGGAGACACTTCTGGAAGTCCTCATTGAAGAAGGAGTGGAAGTACAGGGCAATGTACCCAAAAGACTACATCTGCAGTGCAAATGCCTCACTGAGGGAACAAGAGTGGAGAATGTTGAAATCTGTGATGATATCAGTGTACCTGAGAAACAAATTTTCTGAAGTGGAGACTCAACAGTTTTAATAGAAAAAATGTTCCTTGAATAGATATATTTATTTTGATCCAAATGCACAGTAGCAATCCATGAACCCCTTTAAGTATAGTAAGAATTATTTGATTTGTAGACTCATGAAAGACAAGGAAACAGATGATTTGCCCATTCTTCCTGCCCACAGCTTCAAATCTACTAGCTAGCTCAGCAAGGAGAATTTGTAGGACTGATCGTTTACATCAAATGACCTAGCAAAGGAAAAAACAAGGTTGTCAAGGGATTCTGAGACAAGAGAATGTGTTGTTTACACCAAGTATAGATGTGCACAGATGTACAGAGTTTCGTTCTGATTTTTCTGTGGTATTTTATGTGTAAAAACTGAATCCATCTCAAATATCAAGGCCTAACATTGCCATGGACAGTTACTAATCACAGTTCTTCATCTAATTTACTAATAAAAACAGAGTGATGAGTTCAAGCTACAATAAACTTCAAATATGCATGATGGAAAAGTTGTTCTGACCATTTTCTTTGTTGTGCAATATAATGTTATTTGTACAAAAAATAATTACACACAAATATGACTACTTGAATTTTAAAGATCTTATGATGAGACATCTGGCCACAGATGCATTAACAAACAGTTTCAGCGGGGTTTACTCCTTTTGTTTTCTGTTGCCAGATCAAGAGATAACAAAGGCAAGATTCTCCCATAAGGGTCATAGAGTTGTATTAAAAAACAGAAAGGAAAATATTTTCTCATGTTTAAAGTTAATTTCTTTCTAACAAGAGCTCAAAGCAAAGGAAAAACCCTGGCTGAAGAAAAGTCTATTTCATTTCAATGACGTAAAATGTCAACTCTTCCTAACTATGGTTAAATTAAATTATGGTTAGCTTTGAGGTGAATACAGAAGTTCCAGAACAAACCAACTACATGATTTAATCCATGTTTTTTCCAACAGAAACAGAACAGAAATATTCAACAGAACAACTCACCTTTATAACAGAAGAGACACAGATCTGCTGGATTAGACAGGTTGAAATCTCCCCAATATTGATTATCTCAGTAAAGGTCATGTCCTCTCCCCTGGTCTTAGAGTCAGCCCACCCAAAGCAGGTGTTTTCTTCGTTGCAGCAAGCATAATTCAGTTTACATGGTGCCCCTAGAAAACACTCCTTCTTTCAGTATGTTCAGAGCCCTGATTGTCTGTTCCTCTCAGCAGCAGCGACTTTGCTCATACTATGGATTGTCCCACTGCTTTTCTCTGTTTGGCCCACTTCAAATATTTATTCTAGCTCAGCACACGGCTTCCCTCAGGGCATGTGAGCAATCTCTTCACCTCTCCAAACCAGGGGCAATGATAATGGATGTGTCTGGTCATGATGGTTGCATCCAATTCAAAGTGGGTTCCAGTGAGACAGATAATAATACAATAGCCAAGGGCTAATTTTCACAATGCACCCACCTAACCACAGTGCTGGTCAATGTCTGACTCAAACCAAATTTGAAAGAAACTAAATTCTGTAGTCAGTATGTATGACTATAAGTCAATTATCTTACTTCATAAACAGTGGACAGCCCAGGGCCCACTGAGCTCTCCTGCACAGCAGCAGGCTGCAGGCCAGAATCTCCCCTTGAGTAGGGACACCTCTCAAAGTTACCCCTTGAGGCTGAGAAAGTCCTTGCCACAGCAAAATCTTGGGAAGTGATTAACAGCATGCTAAACTTTGAAATTCTAACTGATATAAAGGATTGACTGTGCACATATAATCCTTTAGACATAAACTGTTGACCGAGTCTGGGACTAGCAGTGCATCCCGCTGCACCTAGACTCCTCTCTGGGAAAGAGTTTAGAAAGCAAGGGGGTGCATTCTGAACCTCGTGACTCAATGGGAGGATGTCCCTGGCAGTTTTGTCTGACCGTGTTCTATATGCAGTAAACATCAAGTGAACCTTGCCATTGAATCTACATGCATCACATTTGCTATCACTGGTTTATATCACTAAACATATTGCTACTTGTCTCTTATGAATGAAGTGCATCACTCCATCCTCAACAAGGAGGCAAGAAGACATACCACATGTGCATGGATTACATCTCCAGGGCCTTCCAGCACTACTTCCTGCTGTCCAGACATAATCTCTTCACCAAACATACAGTAACCACACAATAAACTGAAAACAAAGAAGAGTTACATTAACTACCGTACGGACATCAAAAATGCGGCAGCGTGTTTCTGCTTTAGTATAAAATGTTTGCTGTTACTATATACAGAAATGATGATAATCTATTCCATCTACAGTTTTAAATTGGGAAAAAAAAAAAAAAATTGAGTCAATATTCGAATCTCCTTGCCTTGCCAAAGAGTACGTAGCCATGCTTGTTCGGTATTATTGAACTATCAAGCGATTCTATGTGGAGAAATTTTTCCCTGATTCTTCTGAATTTCATTAGAAAATGCAATCATAGACAGATTCTCAGTAAATGCAAACTTCTCCAACATCCAAAGGTTGATGTCCAAAGATTAATTTTTCATCTGTTTTTGTGTTTATACAAATTAACAAGAAGAGTTTCTAGGGACAGAAATCAAACATAACTGAAAGCCAGTCTGACAGAGTTGGTACAGAGAAATAACTATAGGGACTCCTTTATCCCTGTTTTCTCTCTGCAAAAGTGCTTTTTAACTGTATGTCCACAAGTCCCCAGAATAACTGACTACTTACTTCATGTGATCCCTAAAAGGTAACAAAGAAAAGCATAGCTAGTGTCAGTAATTTAAATCTGTGTTATGAAGAATTGGAAAAATGTACCTCTCCTGCAGAAATTTAAGGGTGTGCAAATCCAAGAGGGCTGACAAAGGCTATCTGTCTAAAGGAATCAAAGATCTGATTTCACCGGCAGCTGTACTACAGAACTATGGATTGCATATATCTTAGAATTACAAAATACCAGAATACCCTCCAAAGCAGCTCAAATTAAATGACTGGAAAATCTCCACAGCATCTGTAACACAAACTTCAATGCTGGTTTAAAATAAAAAATCAGTGCAAGCACTTAGTTTTACTATTCATTCTTCTACATGTTGCAGCATAAATGCCTACTGTATAAATATTTTGCTATCACTGATGTTGGATCTGATAATTTTTTTCTTCTTACCTTATCAATAAATGTGAAGTCACAAATAATTTTTTTTCATAATCTGGAGCTACGTAGTCTTTGTAATTACCTCTTTGCTGTTAAACAGTTCTATGGTAATTATTTGTTCTACTGATATATAAAAAAATATTCAGTTGGGTATGTGGGGAACATACCATACATCTTCTATAACTGTTAATGAAAATTGTAAGTCTAAGTGTTTGCATGTACCTTGCTAGAAATGTATTCCACAAATTGTCTCCTGACACAAATTACTAAAACCAGCTGAGACCTTGGGTGAACAATATGCCCATGTCATCTAAGATGTTAGATGGAAGAGGCAAGGAAGTTGTACTGGCAGCACATATTGCTTCTACCTTTAAAAGACCCTAGAGATCTCCAGGTAATTTATTATCTACAATTTTTCCTTGCTCAGTAGAATCAGTTCTTTCCATTTGAAGTTTTTAACATGCTTAGGCATGCACAGGGAATAAGGGATGACTCTATTTAAGAGAGATTCTGAAAGACTGAGGAGTGATTTAAATTAAGTGACAAAAGTTGTATCACTGAAAGATTATATATTGCAATTCAAAGCAGTGGTTTGCCACAGCTGTTTTCAAAAGTCAATTCACTAGGTGCTGTCATTGTCTGTAAGATTTGTCTTCCCTGTTGTTTTCTTTATGCCAGATTTATTTTTAACACCATTAAGGCTATTGGTGAAAAAATCCACCCTCCTGTTCCAGTTCAGAACTTATCTAGCCCTTCCACATAGCATCCATCCTGTCAGAGCTCCTTGGGAAAAAATCATGTCTCATGTTACAGTATGGGACACCAAAATGAGTCATTAACTCCCTGAGGAAGATGCTTTTATGGGATTGAATATATTAACTATAAATCAGTGCATAGGAAATTCAAATTAGTCAAAGATGAAAGAAGATGACTTTAAAAAAATATATTAAAAGTAATCCTTGAAAGTTTTGAAGTTTCTGAAATATTACAGTAGCTTGCCTCTGAGTCTGACCAAGATTACAAGCAAAAACATTCAGATATGAGAAAATTGTGATATTCAAATAACTGTAAATCTAGCCAATACTAAAAAGCTGTAGTATTCTCACCAAGCTTCTTGTCAAGAGTCAACCTGCTCTTGACTCTAGCTGAAACTGAGTTTTCAGTACCACTGAGTCAAGGAGCTTTAATAGAGTTGTTTAGGAACTTTTAGGCCAAACAATTTCTCTTTTAAAAAATGACATGTCATGAAAATGTATGTTTTTGTAGGAAATTATGACAGATGTTTTAATTTGTTGACCTCAAATTAATTGCAAGAAAAGTTTCAACTGAAAATCAACATACAAATCAGATCTCTTATGGACAATGACTTTTCATTTTGAAGCTATGCTTAGTAAAAAATATTAAAGGAAGATACTACTGATGTAAATTTTTTTTTACCATTTTTTGCTTTTCACCGTATTTTTAGGAGGGAAAATAATGCACCCTTTACCAAATGTTCAGCAGATAAAAACTATGTTTTCCTATCTTATGTATTATTGAAACTTACCTGCTATCCTTATTTCATTGATTAATACTGAGACAATAAATTAATACTCAATTACATTTGGCTTGGTTGTGTAGTGAACACATGGGACCAACAGCTGCTGCAATTCATTTTTACACTGTTTACATGGCAGGTCAGTTTAATATACTTCATGTTTACTATTCTTTCTAGTCAAAGATGTTTATGTGCTCTTCATATCTATTATTTTCTCTCTGGCTCCTTACAATGTAATTTTTGCTTGCTCTCAATTTATTAACTGCTAACCTGGACAATGTGAACTTGTAGAACCATGATTTTCCTCTCCCTGTTTTGTCAACCTCAGGGCTGTACCTATACTACTTGGTAGATTGACTGAGGGACATTTCTCTGGATCTGGGGCCATCCAGATAGTTGAAGTCTCTTTTCTTCCTAGAGAAGGCAGTCTGTCAAAACTGGCTTTTGTGATGATCATTAACCCATGCATCCTATGTCCAGACAGCAAATAGAATAGAATCAAATCAAATCATTTTAGTTGGAAGGGCCCTACAATAATGATCTAGTCCAACTGCCTGAGCAATTCAGGGCTGACCAAAAGGTAAAGCATGCTGTTATTAAGGGCATTGTCCAAATGCGTCTTAAACACTGACAGGCTTGGGGCATTGACCACCTCTCCAGGAAGCCTGTTCCAGTGTTTGACCACCTCATCAGTAAAGGAATGTTTCCTAATGCCCAGTCTGAACCTCCTCTGGTTCAGCTTTGAACCTTTCCCACACATCCTATCCATGGATATCAGGGAGGAGAGCTCAGCACCTTCCTCTCCCCTTCCCCTCCTCAGGAAGCTGTAGAGAGCAAGGAGGTAACCCTTCAGCCTTCTTCTCATCAAACTAGATAAGCCCAAAGTCCTCAGCTGCTCCTCGCAGGACATGGCTTCCAGCCCTTTCACCAGCTTTGTTGCCCTCCTCTGGATGCATTCAGGGACCTTCACATCCTTCTTAAATTGTGAAGCCCAGAACTGCACACAGCACTCAAGGTGAAGCTTCACCAGCACTGAATACAGTAGGATAATCACCTCTCCTGACTGGATAGTTTTGCAGTGTTTGATGCACCCCAGGATGTGGTTTGCCCTCTGGGCTGTCAGGGCACATGCTACTGACTCATACTGATCCCTGCTGTCAACCAGCACTCTCAGATCCCTTTCTGCAAGGCAGATCTCCAGCGTCCTTTCCCAATTCATACTTGTGCCTGGCATTACTCTCTCCAAGGTGCAGAATTCTTCATTTAGACTTCTTAAATTTCATGCTGTTGACGATTGCCCAATGCTCACCCAATGCTCCAATCTATCTAGATCCCTCTGCAAGGCCTTATGTCCCTCAGAAGAGTTAACACCTCCCAGTATGGTATCATCAACAAACTCGCTAATGGTACACTCAACTCATACATCGAGATCATTGCTAAACATATTGAACAAAACTGTCCCTAGAATTTGAGTCTGTCTATTGTCACATGCCAAATGTGTCAAGGAGAATGCTATTAATTTCACAGAAGGGATAATGTGAGTTAGCATTCAGGTCCAAGACTTCAGACTGTTTAGCTTAATAAGAAAAATTTAGCCCTAGAGTTCAAAGTTATTTGTAAGGAGGTGTAAAGATTAGATTCAGTAAAGTAAACCTACCATCAGGACACTTGCATTTGCCATACAGGCATTTCAGAAAAAGCAGACAGGCAAAGGTCAATTCCCAAAAACTTGTAAACAAGCAACAATTTGGCATGTCAGTATTAGGATGAACATGTTAGATTTGCGGAGTGTCTTCCAAAGATGATTCCTAGATCCTGTCAATATCTGCCCCTGAACTGGGAGAGGATCAGTGACCATAACCCCAGTGCAGCACTTGCTGATTCTCACGGGTCAATGAACAGGTAACTATACCCTGTTCTTTTAAACCATGAAGACACTGCACACAGTGTAAATTTATATGCCATATAAGATTTGTAACTTTAAATCTTGTAATTTGAAATGGATAAACAGAAAAATAAGTTGGCAGTTCCAACCTAGCAAGGATACCCATCAACCTCAAAAATCCTTCTAGGCAAAGACAAGATTCACCTTCCAACCATCACTACTATCACTTTCCAAAGTTCCAGTTCCCAAAATCAAGGTGATTAAAATAACAAACCTCAAACAGAGTCTTCTGGTCTGTTGTAAACTACACTGTCCATAGAAGACCCTCAGTTTTACTGCTAAATCCCTCCTAAGGTGTTCACAGTAACAGAAAAAATGTTTTAAATGGGTAATTGATATTGATTCTAGCAGCAGCTATTCACTTGAGCGTGCAATAGGCTAAGAGCAGCAGGACCAAACTTCCTTTTCTTTTAATGTCTCCTGACTATGAATAGAAATCTATGTGTTCACCCATATATTTAATACCCATTTATCCCATTCCAAAGAGTTGTAAACACTATAATAAAAAGAAAAGTAGCAGAAAAGAGCAGGAGTTGTGCATTTCCCATCTTTCTGTCCACACGCTTACATACTACTGTCTTCTGATTTGTGGAAGCTCCAGTTAATAAGGCAGGCAATACTGTAACTTTCATTCTATTATTTCCTTTGTGAAAGAAAATGCTTTCCAGAAGTATACAAATTGCAAAGACTGTGACTTTTAATGTTTTGAAAGTACATAACCATTACACAGGGGGAGATTCCTATCTGTATTCATGTTCTTGGTCTCCCCTGAGTGCCCCAGCTGTCCTTGTCGACATTGTCTGCACCACAAATGCTTGAGGGAATACACTGGGAATAGCACATAGCTCAGCATTCGTTTGGAGGTTTTCCAGAAGGTGTAGGCTTGTGATTTCTGCAGTTTGAGAAGTACAGAGGGAGAATGGGATATTACAGCCCTTGCATGAATGCTCATTCTTATTCCATGAAGGACTGTATAGAATTTACACAAAGATAAACCAATCTGATCTGACTGTAGGTACTTAATGGGTACGTCTGAAAAATGCGATCTGTCAGGATGGCTAAAATGTATTACAGTATTTATGGCTTGATGTATTTTATTCGCCCACATTTATCACTGGAATAAGCATGGACCTTTACAAGATTTAGAGGACACTTGCAGAGCTAAATCTTGACCTTTTGTTCAGCCTTTTCACCAGCTGCAGGTACCAGGACGTGCTCCTGGAAGAAAGCCCATGAATGCTCAAGCATGCGTTATGTAACAAGGCAGACCATATCACTGAGACTACAAACATGAAATTTGCAGACTATCAGCATACACATGATTTAACATTAATCATTCCAATTTGGAGCTCCTTCTCTGTTACATACACACACTTGAAGATTATTCCTTGCAGAAGAATAACCACTCTGACAGTCAAACTCAACTTTTGAGTCTATACGTATAGCTGATACTTTCTAAAGAACTGCTTGTCTCACATGGAAGCATTTTTTGAACAACTTCTGTAGGTGTGGGGATTAAGTATTTAAGTAGAACAATAAATATAGGTAGTTATTTTGAAAATCTTTCAACAATTATTAGGAAGAAGGATGAGTCTTATTAATCCTTTGTCCTGTATTACACAAAAATGATAAAACTGTACAGGTTTTTGAAGAGGTTTGTTCAAAAATTCTATTCTGCATATAAAGAAACACACCATAACAGCATCCTATGGAGCTATTAATAGGTCTCGTCCTTTATTCCTTCCTCTTCTTTCTTCTCTTCCCTTTTGTTATGCTTTCTCAATCCATGTAAATATAAATATATATCCTCTTAAACCAGTTTGGGGAAAGGAAGCACCATTTCTATTTTGTAGAAACAACACAGAGTAAATGTGAAGCCCAGGGTCACAGAGGAAGTCTGTGACTGAGCCAGGTAATGGAATATGTTTCCATTTCAGCCTCCTAGTAAAGATTTGTCACCAGAAAATTAAATGCTGTTGGCAGCTGGATAAAAAATGGTTCTTTTCTTCCCTTTACGATGGTGGAAAATTCTTAAAAAGTTTTAGGGGCATGCATATGAAAACTTTAGAACTACAGAATAATATACACCTGTAAGCTACAAAACAATACAGTGGGGAGTATTAAAAATGATCAAGCAAGAAGTCATATGGGCTTAATGAAAACTTTGCTCTAAGCATAGTATAACACATCTTGACAAGATCGCAACTCCTTTATAGCCATTTATGCCAGACCCTGAGAGCATATATGCTTTATATGATGTGATGGCAGAGAACAATTTAGGCAGCAGGTAGAGTTACACTGGAGGTTGGTCCAGGCTTATCAGACACCAACTGGACATCCCTGCAACACACCACAGCTCAGCTCTGGTTATGCCAGCAACAGTGCATCAAGGACCTTGGCACTTAGGATGCTCCAGAGGAACATAAAAGGCTCACAAATGCTTGATACCTATTCGCCACGTGAAAGCAGGAACCAGAAAAAAAAAAAAAAAATGGTGTCTGCTGAGGCAAATTCCTGTTTGCAAAACGGTGAGCTTTGCCCAGAGGTCTGGCTAGCAATCTAGACCTTTCAGCTCCAGGGACTAACAAAAGCGAACAAGGAGAAATGTGCTAAAGAAAACTAATAAGCAGCTAACCTAAGGTATCCAGAGACAAGAACAGTTACTGTGCTTTAAAATCTTATCATGCATAACTAAACTCAAATCCTTTCTCCAAGCACAGGACATTAGAAGCATAGTCAGCAACAAAGGATGTAGTAAAAAGGAGAGAAAACCAGAATGTATCCTATTTTTCTCCTGTGTTAATAGTAGTTAGACAATCTGGGTTTGTTTTGTATTCTATCCAAGTATCAAGTTTTGAGAAATGGTGAGCACCTCTTTTCTTAAATGCCTTCAAAGGGAGTTGTAGGTGGTGGCCAGAATCTCTTGGAGCTTACTACTGTAATTAAATAAAGAAAATTAATCTCACTCTGTATTCACTTACTCTGTATGATCTGCAGAGAGTTTAGAAGCATGTAAGGGAGAGAGAAAACCACAGTGAAATAAGGTATTATTTTAAAGTAAAACAATTAATTTTTCAAAGTGTCTTCCAGAACCCAAATCAGGTCCTCCTCCATCTTTTCATGCAGAGCATTTCACTTGTCTTTCTGCTTATAAAAATAAATTCATTGAGAGAAAGTACCTTAAATGAAATGCCCTGGAGTACAGGTAGAGATTAGAAGGACTACACCATAAGCTTCTGAGGTGTAATTTCCAGCATTAAAGTTCCCCCTTTAAAATTCATGGATTATATGTAAAATAGCACTAAATTTTAAGCCTTAAGAATTTTGCAGTATTGGGGCAGATCTCCTTATCTAGGGCGTCCAAAGGATGTTCAAGTCTACAAGCAGGTTGTTAAGAAACTAGATGGGCAGGAGAAAATATAAAGTGTATCATCTGGTTCATATTTGAGTGAGAAGCAAGGCAATTTTTTTCTGAATGCTTTTTAATTTAGGTGACATAAGAATTTCCTCAGTTCCAGTACAAACCAATTTATCAAATTCATATTTAATCTGAGTAGAGCAGAATACATAGTTTATACATCATCCATACAATTTTAACAGAAAGACAAGTTTATTTGTTCCATTAAACATGCCCAACCTGTATTTTATGAGTTATATATTTCCTTTCTCCTTCAGCAGACCTACTGATGTCTTTGCAACATCTCAGTACCTACGCAATTCTTCACATAAGTAAAGCCGGGAGAAACCTGTTATTTGAAAAACTAAGATCATCCATTCAGTTGTTTCAGCTTGTTAATTTGATTTTGAGCAAAAGCTGTATTCTTTCCTCTCCTCACCTCACAGTCACAACTGCAGATTACATGTGAAAGAAATGTTCCCCAGACTAATTTTCAAGGGCAAAAAGGCTGCGATAGCACCCAGAGCAAAGTGGCTGATATAAGCAAAATCAAAGACAAAAATATCAGTGTGCTGTTTACAAGAACATAGTTAAAGAGTACAGAGTTTTGTTTTCATGCATAGGCCCAAAGGAGGAAACTACTCTGCTATGTTATCATCATGTTTCAATAAAGACAGGCCTCCAGGGAATCTGGAGTAAGACTACACAAGGAAGTAAGAAGCAAACTGTGCTGGAACTCTCTTGAGAGGACAAAAAAATGTTCTTTCCATTCTGACTTGCCTTCCATTTAGGATAATATGAAAACACCTTTGTTTCAGCCAACTCCACTATATACCAGACCAAGAAAAAGCCTTCAGTACAGCCAGTGCGACATATCATGCTACTGAATATTTACCTCACTTTTTTTTTTTTTTCATTATAAATAGCCTCACTGACATGTGTAGTGTGCAAACTTCTCAAAGAATAAAACAATAAGGAAAGGCAATACTGAATGCATTGCTAGAGTTACATGGCTCATCAGAATATTCATACTGAAGGTGAAAAACTGAGCAGAAGCACTAGTAGAACATAATATATGTCTGTAGCACAAACAAGAAGAGGAGATGAAGACAGAGATAACAGTCTTACTTGGCATGCGTGGCTTGGCTTAATGATCAAAGTGTATAGTTAGAGATAAATGTGAAAAATAAAAAAGTATATGTACAAATTACAAATTGGAGAAGTACAAAAGCTAACCAGGATATTTGAGGTTCCCAAGGACTCTGAAAACTGCTTGCTAACAATATATTATAAAAAAAAAAAAAAAAACAAAAATGCCAATGACAGAATGGGAAAACTCTGAACGGTAGGTTAATGAATCTTTAAATCTTTTTTGTCAGCAGAAATTATATTACTGCTGAAAAGCACACCCAGAAATTTCTGCTATATTCATTATGCACAGACACTGACTGAGACTTCATTTCAGGAAACAGGTTTATATCCTTGTTTCACCTATGAGCTTGGAGCAAATCTCTTGGGTGCTTCAGCTTTCTCATCTGCAAAGAGACGTGATTAAATTGTTTTATGTGGTGGCTGAACCAGTGGTGAAAAGCAATACATGGAGACAAAGTGTTATTATAAAAGTACAAAAAATATGTGTAGGTTATGAAAATACATTTGGCACCAGATAACTTGTTGGTGTTTTATGATTCACATGCAGTAAGATTACTGATGTAACCACAATAGTGAAACTACATGTTAAGGAAGAAATTTGACCCAAAACCTAAAACATGATTAAGCAGTTGCATAATAAGGAAAGAGCAAATTTTCTATCAAATACTATTTTGACCAATTAATTTTAAATTTCTTTTTGGAACTATTTAGAAATATATTTATTTTCATTTCAAAATTATTAAAAAATATAGATTTAAGTAGAAGAAATATGTTGCATAGGATTTCACAATTATATATCCAGTGTCTGGTAAGATTCAGATTTTCATTTCTGAATGAAAAATAGAGAATAAGCTTACTAAATTTGCAAATTACATCATGATGAAGGGGCTGCATGTACACAGGAGTTCAGGATAATAATTCAAAATGTTTTAATTAGAGCTATATCCCGGAAAACAGGGAATGAAATTTAAAATACCTTGAATATACAGAGATTCAAAGTGAGGATGGAGAATGGCTATTCAAATTACTGTTCAAAAAAAGGACACAAGTATTATAAAGCTGCACATAAGTCAGCTGTGTCACACTATCACAGAAGAGAAGGCAAATACTTACAGAATGTAGTAAGAGCAGTCTCTCTTTTTTTTTTTTTTTTTGGGGGGGCTTCATCCTTTCTAGGTACCTGCTGCTTTGCAAGGCATTCTGAGTTTTCATATGTCATTTCAGGAAGATATGGATCAACTGTAGAGAGCTCAAAGATGAATTGTGAGATATGACAGAGCTTTGGAAAACCTGATTGATGAAGACACATCAAAAGCATTGTGGCAAGAGACATTGGTCTGCAAATGTCTATGAACTAGTTATAAAGAAAAAGAGAATAAACACTTTTCCTTGTCTTGCATGGGAAGAACAAAGAATGGCCAGCTAAAATGGAGGAAGGGAGATTGACATTAGATTCAACCCAGTACATAAGAACGAGAAATAAACACCAAGGAAAACTGTACAATTTCGATCCTTGCAACTTTAAAACCAAAAGAAAACAAAACCCTGATTTGATGTAACAGATCTTGATTATGAGTGGGAAATGGTCATCATGACACCTTGAGGTACTTAGCACACCTATGATTTATAATTTCTGTGTTCATAAACATTAGAGAACTGCAAATGTGAATTAACTTCATTTAAGTCATCTGAGTCACTATGGTTTTATATTAATGAATCTGAAAGCAGAAATTGGCCTAAAATGACCAAAATTTCTTCTTGTTTCCAAATGAATGTTCATCTTTCTTCAGTCCACTGGTGCCTTTGCTACAAACATGTTCTGGCCGTTCTGTGCTCCTGCCTCTTGTTTCAAGCAAACAGCAAGAATTTGGAGGCATATGTTACTTGTGTGGGGAAAAAACTTCTTGGGTGTTTTACTGTATTATTGTCCTGATCCAGTGTCAGGGGAGTTTTCAGTATGATCCCAAGAGCGAGATAATGAGGTCAGATGTTGCACAACCATTCAAACTTATTCCCGTAAAAAAAAGAGGTAATAGTGATAGGACAGAGAGAAGCAGAAAAGGTCAGAACAGCTGAGCAAGCAAACAAAAGAGATGCAGCAAGCTCATTACCACCACTATGAACCCAGCAGTGTCCCATTGGTTCGGTCTTGGTACAGATGATGGGGAGTTCCTTGCAGGTGATGGGGAAACCCCCGAGAGAAGAGTACACAGTTCTTTTATTACCCCAGTCTCCACAATCAGTCCGCCCATTTCCACAGAGCTCATTATCATATTCACCTCCCCATGTTCCTTCATGCATGCATGCCCAGATGTTCATGGTGGTCGTACTGCAGGGGGGGTCAGCTAGTGATGCCTTCAGCCTCCACACGTCCTCCTCATCCCAACTTCTTCCCCTGACTCTGCATGCATGCTCAGCTTGGTAGATGTTACAGAAGATGCCGTTGTTCTAGCTGCAGGCAGACACTGGGTTTTTTCAGGGCATTTTTGTCCTCTTCAGGGCATAATTCTTCACAGCAACAGGATATTGAGGGCCAGTTTAGGCAGTGGTGCAGTGTCAAAACAGGCAGCTGACAGTCTGACAGTCTTACACCACCCAGCAGCTCAGGAGATGGTAATGACTCAACATCAATGCCGAGACAAAACAGCTGAAACTCTTCCTTATAATTATGTACCTTCAAACAGTAGGAGTTGACAGTTTTGTGTTCCCAGAGATCTGTAAGTGGATGACGGAGATCAATGACTGCTTCATCTGCAATTTCAGCTTGCTTCCAGGCATTGAATGATTGGGAACTGAGGTACCCAGGAGCCCAGCTTCCCATACCATGGCAGGGCCAGGGAGAGTAGCCACCATCACCCAAGGGTGCTGAGTGGATTTCACAATGGACCACTGAACAGGACGTTAAATGGACAGCATGACTGTGAAATATTTTCTTAAGGTCTTAGTGATGTCGCCTACTTCCTTTAATCTGTTGGAGATTGGAGAAGGTGTGATAAACACACCTTTTTTTCTTTTTTTTTTTTTTTTCCTCTCTTCATAACATTCTTCTGTGAATTTCAGGCAAATGGTATCATTTTCAATAAAAATCTGATGGAACAGAAACTTTGTAAAATCTTTTTTTCTTCTTTTTGTTATTATTTGCTTTCCTCAAGAGCTCATGCTTTAGTTATTAAACTTTTCAGAGGAGAGGAAAAAAAAGAAAAAATTTTGCTGCTATCCATTTTTATGTGTTTAAAGTAAATTTCTATAGACATTTCTAATGGAAAGGTTGAAAATATGATCTGTTGCCAAGAAAGCACTGTAAAATCATCTGAGAGCAGCTCAGATGATAGAAAATAACTTAGTGTATTAACAGAAAATCTACACTCATCCAGCTTTTACTGTCTGAATAAATCAGTCAGAGGGAAGTGTAGGAGGATCTCACTGAAATGACAGCAATGTCACACAACCTCAAATTTAATTACTTCAATTCAAAACTCCTTTGGTCCAAGCGATAATTGACTTCCTCTAATGATGGCTGAGTGGATAATCTTTTTTTTCATTCTATTTTGTAGCTTTTTATTTGTTAACTTAAATGGATCAATTTTTAGCAAAGCAATCTTATAAGCTTTTTAAATGCCTGTTTTGGTAGAACCTCAAATATACTCCCCTGTTGAAAGATAGATGGGGGTGCTTTATTATTATTATTATATAAAAAAATTTTGTATGTCCCAATTGACCTGCTATAGCTAACAAATGTATTTTTAAAAGACCATATTGTTGCCTCTTATCAACAATATAGTATCATTTCGATTTGTGAGAAAGGATTGACTGAAGCATATCATATTCTGGGTCCTATCATGTAAACAGGGCATAACATTAGCTTTGAAAACTTGTACAGTTGGAAATTTAATTAGTAAAGCTGTCTTTTCTGAAATGCAGCTAGCTACATTGACACCTTCTAATTTAACAGATTGTGGTGTCTATCCAGTTCATAGCTATCTACTATTAACATACATTCTGAAGCTTTTCTCTTTTTCAGACAATCTTTGTGAAGGAAGCTAGGAAAAATCATCAATTTCTAATGCACACTGACAATAAAAACAACTTTGCTGGCAAAAAGTAAGCAATGAATATGTGTGTGTGTGTGTGTGTGTGTATACTTGTCATTTTTCTCCTAGAATGAACCTTCCATTAAAGATTTGTATGTTGTTATTTCCAAAAGTTTATTAAAAATCTTGGGATGATTTCTGAATGCTGCATTGCTGTTTTTCCCCATACAGAATCTCTAGGAGAGTTTACTTCATGACCAACTGCCATATTTGCTTATCACAGAGGAGAGTTGAGGTAGTCTTCTGCTAGAAACAATTATCTGACTAGACTATTTTCTATATTTATAATATTTCTTAACGGAAGAGACCCATATAGAAGTATATTAGCTTGATAGTCCATTTCATCTATCGATAATTAAAAACTACTTCAGCCATCCAATGGAAGTGAAAACATTTCTCATTGTTAAAGCAGACCAATATTTTTCATTCTTAGACCCATCTTTCCATTATTTGCAACTTCATTACATTTAAAATGTCAAGGTAAGACTTTCTATATGGGTTATATCTATTAGACTTGGTTTTATTATCTTCTGTGATGATTTTTAGCCATTTTAGAGAATGACATGAAAGGAAAATGCACTGTGAATTCCTTACTGAAATGTTGGGGAAATTTTTTTTAATGTGGCTCCCACTAATACATGGATAAGACTTGAAATTTAGTAGGGGAATCCTCTCCAAGTTACAGACATTCTTTTTGGATGTTTTGGAGTAAAATCTGCTCCAGATTTGCCTTTTGTAAAGACAATTTGCACACATTCAATAGAAACAACTCACAATTCATGATAAATCCCTTGAAGCTCACACGTGAACACGAGCTAGTTGAGAGTTTTGCATTTCCTTCAGTTGCATCTCTGAGTGTCTGTAACCAGGACCATCGACAACTGCTTAAGACTGCAGGTTTCAGTAAGAAATGTAGGCTTTATCCATCCTTTGCTTTATGCTTCCTCATGAATGAGGAGATGCTTCTGAATGTTCTGTTCTCAATTAGCTGTTTTTTGGGAAACTATCCCCTTAAATCTACCTCTCAGCATTACTGTTTAGCAGGTGCACTTAGCCCTAGAGAAGAGGCCATCACTCCTGTGATCCCAGTGACATTGTTGGTAGGAGCTGCAGGAGTGAGACAAGAAGCTGACTGGCCCATCCATTGAAAAGACAATTGTTAGACCTGTGGTGAGTAAAGGGGAATGGAGGAAACCATGAGCTGCTGTGACTGAAAGGAAAGGTTAAAGTTAGGAGCACATTATAGCACCCAAAGCTGTTCAAGAGATAGGGAGAAGCTGATGTGAATCTATGAGGTAAATTTGATAACCAGTTAGAAAAGGGTGAAGGTGAAAACATGGCAGCAATGACGAACCAGAAGC
Source organism: Athene cunicularia (assembly GCF_003259725.1). NCBI lineage: Eukaryota > Metazoa > Chordata > Aves > Strigiformes > Strigidae > Athene > Athene cunicularia. The sequence continues at coordinate 102,268,501 of NW_020799091.1, read as the reverse complement.
TGGGAGGAGAAAAGTATGAGTGTCTGGTTAAGGAAACTGGACCTGTCATAAGACATCTAAGGAGAGGATAGAAACCAGTGAATTAAGAGTGAAACCAGGAGAAGACTTAGGGGAGAGAGAAAAGAGACAAGAAATAAATAGTTGGGTTTGAAGTTCAGTACCTAGTACATGCTCACTCCACAACCAGTGACAGAATACAGAGTCTTGCTTTTTTTCTCTTTTAGTATACGACAGTTCCATCCACTCATGAAGGACCAGAGAGAATTACAGCTTACTGCTTTATCAGCTACCATATTAGCTCAGGTGACAGAAGATTATGTGGTGGATCAAAAGCCTCAGTAGTGCTGATGATTCACATGAGTGTCAGAATAATTCAGCTTATTTACAAAACCACCAACAACAAAAACCAGAAACCAAAACTGAAGAACTGAGGAAATTTCACACATGCATGCATAGGCACATAAAATTTGTATCAGAAAAATATTCTTCAACAGTCCAAATTAAATTCATCACATGTGGGAAGAGCCAGGATCATGACTACATTTGTGAACTTGATTCAGCCCCTTTTGTACATTAAAACCATATATTTGGGGGACTTTTTCTACTGAGTACCGTGAAAAATAATGATCGTACAGAAGGGAACAGGTCTAAGGGTGAAAGATGATGTAGGAATGATTGGGCAATGAAGGGGGGTCTTGCTTCTGGTCCCCTAATTCATATGCAGCAGGAAGTAATAAACACATACTTAGGGCTGCTGGTGAAGATCACTTTAATTGTATGTTCCTTATGTTCAGACTGTCTGACTTAAGACATCTGTGGCTTAAGTTGCAGAGCTGCTGTAAAGTCACAGTTACACATGAAGTCAGTGTGAACTGTGCTGAAATATGTGAAAGTTATGCAGTATTACAGACAGGCAAGATAAACCCCAAATGCATTGAGCTAAACAACTTAAAAGAAACAGTTCTTTAGACAATAACCTCTGCGCCTATCAGTTCCATCTGTTTAAAAAAGATAAAAATAAAGCCTGTTATCATAGCATCAGAACACAGACATCACTGTTTATGAATCACTCATCTGTGAATATGATACGCCCCAAATAAAAATCCATGAGGGAAGTCAGTTTGGCCTCTGTGAAGGTAGAGGGTGTTGAGTCAAATGCTACACAGCAGTGCTCATTAGGGCAGCATTGTGCTTTCTGCATAAACCCTGTGCTACATGCAAGGGGAAAACCAACAAAAATAAAATGGGATTAGAATGCATTAAGCAGAATGGACATAAATGAAGACAACCTCTACTTTTATTCTATCATTACCTAAGTAATAAGTAATTTAATTTACAATATATTTGTGTTATTCTAATGTGAATTTATTTTCTATGTACAACCTGTATGAAGGTAATGCTACACATTAGAAATGTTCCTTATTTTTGAGGATTAGTTTTAATGGCAGACTACTGTTGAAGGGAATTTATATTCCATTACCTTAGGGCTCTGCAATGCATGAATCTTTCACATATTTATGGAGTTCATGTGTGTCTCAGACTCAGAGAACCAGAAAGTCTGCTCACTGCTAAATTCTCCTAAATTATTCTAGTATTGGATGCTGATTCTTGCAATGTTATTGAACTTTTAAAAGTGTGAATGGGTATTTCTTACTCCAAGTACTTGCATTTTTTCATTAAGTTTAAATACTTTCATTTATTTTGCTGAACAATTGAAGTTGAAGCAGCTGTTTTCTCTTACTGTCTAAATGAAAATAAATGTTTTACATGAGTGATAAAGCCCTGATATAGCTCACTCAAGTTGAATAATTGCATACCTGTTTCAAAGAACATTTACTTTGATTTTATGTTTAAAATATTTTCCCTTATATTTATGTGCCATTTCATTAATAACCCGTATGTAAAAAATATAACACAATACAGATTGTCCTGTCTAGCAAGACTGTATTTGCTAGGCAATCTTTAGCTCAACAGATTGCTGCAATGATTGTTCATCTAAGGAAAGCAAATTCCATTCTTGGGAGGATGAGAAACAGTTTGACACTTAAACCACATCTCCACAAGAAGGCTGTAAGTCTAGAGTATTTTCCTTCCATTTCTGGTAGCTTCATTAATCTTGCTGGATTTGTGGAGCTCCCTGGACAAGTGGATGCAGTATGTCTACTCTTTCATAACCCAAGGTTTACTATTATCTAAAATCCTTTCTGAATAGGATTCAGTGGTCCTTTTTTAATTGATATAGGTCAGTTCAGAACAAAATCATACAGAGAGGCATACTCAGGATTCATGTCAATATACTGTTTTTAATGTCACACCTTCTTAAAGTATATGCTGTTTCTCTTTCAGATGCACATGTTTAATATATCAGAACCCCTCCCCCAATGTCTCTCTCTTGACTTTTCACAAAGAACGCCCAAAATAATTTTGGTTTAAAAGTTATTTATGATTTCACACACTTTTTAGGTCTCCTGAAAAGTGTGTACTACAAAAAACTTCTCAGAAGCATTGACAACTAGTGAATACTCAGAAACATTACGTTGCAGAGACACAAGATATGTTCACAAAAATGCATCTGTAAATCATGCATTTAACAAAACAATATGAGCCCTGCCATTCAGTGCTCTTATTAAAGAAACACTCCCTCTGAGTCTGCATTATATAATTCCCACAACAGCTCTTCTGGTTAAACAAACCACAACACTTTTAACAGAGTGCTTACATTGTGCTCTAAATCTTAGGAGGATAAAAGTTATCCAGTGCTTTTTATGATTCTTGTGGGGAGCAGTTATCTGGTAAGTATATGCATTAATGCAGTTTTTACAGATGAGATTCACTAAATCTTTTTGTTTCAATATTTTAATTGCATGTCTGACACTTTTTCTGTCTATTTAAACCTATCCAGCAGCAAACAGTGGTTGTGGAAATTCCTAACTTTCTAGCTTAAAGTGTTGCAGGGTGCAGTACTGACCCTTTCTTTTGGCTCATTCAAAATTCCTGTTCAGCAGCCTAAGTTGTGTTGCAAGTAGGCTCAAATGGATTAATAAATCACTACCCTCTCACCCTCACTTCTCTTCTACTTTTAGACACTGCCACTATTGCATCATCTCAAAATTAAGATGGAAGCTCTTGCAGGCAAAGGTTATGACTTCCTGCAAAATCCAATTCCCTTCTTCCGCTAAAAAAAGTAATTAAAAATGTACCAAGGAAAGAGAAAAATGGCTTTGTCATATATTACTTCTAAATGCACCTGCAGTAACCCAGCTTTCAAGGAAATTATTTTTAATTGGTTAGGAGGAACAGGAGACATACTATGGACAATAACAAAAATCCTATGAGCTCACAGTGAGGACATAAACGAAGAGGGGAGAAGTACAGCCAGTAATTCAGCAGTGCTTTGCCTAGGTCTGGAGCTCAGATGTGTAGTTGGTGGGACTAGTGTGTTGCTTTTAGCCATGGCAGTCCTCTCTGCATGGGAAGAAAAGGAGGAGGCAGTTGCCCCTGTTCCCTGTGCCATTTGGGCAGGGCACACTTCATCCTGGGCATATCCATGGCATGGTGGGTGCTTAGGTCCCCTCCCTGATGCAGACCAAGGGTGCCTCCATCCAGATACAGAGACACCTTAGAAATGAAAACACAGCACCATGATCTGGCCGTACTAATCAATATGGAAACACAACAGTTGCACAATAGCACATTATTACATGGGCTGGTTGCAGACAAGGGGAAAGATAACCTGCTTCTCTGATAGCCTTAAATTACTAGCCATGATCAAGTTCCTGTTTGCTCCAAAATCAAGTATATATTCCTGCTAGAGGGAGGATAGAGTAATAGAAGGTCCAGCAGTCAACACATCATTTCTGAGTTCTTACCCATCCAGCCAGTTGATGTTCTGCTACTACAAAGCCTGTGACCAAATTTAAATATAATTATCTAGCATATGAAGGCTTGAGCTCCTAAAAAGTTCAGTTCTAAAATCAGTTAATCTCAAATATAGAAAAGGTCAACATGAACAAACCAGGAGCAGTAAAGCAATAAAATCCAATCATTAAGTGAAGAAATTTAATAGAAAAAGTTCTTCATACATATGTTTCTTCATAATGTAAAACAAGAAAGCATGACCCGTACTTTAAAATAATGAAGCATGGCAGGTCAATTTTAAAGCAGCAAACATACTAAAGAACACAGCTGCTAATCAAAATTAAATTTTAATCAAGTGATAAAGACCAAAACTTCCTGGCTACAACTCACCATGCTGATGTGTTTGGCATTAAAACCTTCAATTGAAAGAGATGGGCAGTTCATGTTTATGGAGACATTTAGAAGCAAAGGAGACTCCTGACACTTCTTCATTTATTGTAAATATATTAGGAGCTAATTCGGCGGGCCAAATTTTTCAACAGCACTATAATAATGTGCACTACTACAGCAAGGTGACTACAGAACATAGAATGAGAATAATGAAGGTAAGGTGAAATAAATCTGCATCTTCTATTCAATTTTCCTCCTAATAAACAATTGTACCTCAAAAACCAATTTCAAGTGTTTGGTTCAGTTTAATTTCACATGTCTGAAGAGACAGATACTTCATCTCTTTGCTTGAGATTGTAATCCATTCCCTTACAATCTACTGAGAATTTTTCCTTGACATTCAGCCCATATCTCAGAACAGAAGCAATCAAGTTTGTCTCACATGACTTCCCTTCATCTACCCTTAATGCCCTGTGACTGCTTATCCAAATAGAAAAGTCAAGAGCCACCTCAGTACAAAGATGTTTCTAAAATGAAAAAACACCTTATTCTTATTTTACTATTTTGGTTTTCAGTGAAAATGTAGCACTTGACTTAGAATACAGTGCTTTGTGGTAAATAGGTCCCCATTAGGCTCTTTCCCTGAAGAGAAATTAGAGTCAAAGAAAAATATTTTTTGAACTGTGTAAAACTCAGGGATAGACCTTCATCTGATATAAAACTTCCTGTATGCATTAACTTGAGTGGAGCTCAGCCGAGTTATGATCTGAGGATTTGGATGATTAAGTTTAATATAGTCTTTTGTATGGGGCAATCACCATTGATTAAACATTAATATTTGTATTACATAAATGCCTCTGAATATGACTTCTACTGGACTTCCCATGGCTACTTCTCTTAATGATTTTGCATTGTGAAAGAAACATTTTTAGGTGAAAGTGTCATGACAATGATGAATGTGCATTTGTTCATGCTGGCATAAATATTTTGACAATATAAGTTTCTGGATAAAGCTCATAAGTATATGAAGATCACTAGAGTCCTTTTTGGATAATGGCCAGTCTCAAGTCCAGCCATGAAATTCCCTGCAATATATCAGTCTGAGAATATTCCAGAGAGATCACAAGAGTAATATTTATAATTTATGACTCCTAGAAAACCTGAGAAGATGATAGTATTTAGGGCCTGAATAAATAGTTACAGAGTTGAGCTTCAGAGTGGAGACCTCTGCATTTCTTGACATCACTTAGATCAAGTGATGGAGATCAAGCCCATGAACAATGGACCCACTCATCATCCTTTTCTACTTTACCTCCTGAACTGTCACCTTCCACATATTTTCCATTTCCACAGGTAAAATCAACACATCACATACCTGGCATTAAGCCACCTGGGAAAAATACAGTCACAGCTGTGTCACATATCTTCCTTTCTTGAACATCTCAGCAGAAATCAAACATCTCTGGTGTGTCTGATGAGGTTGCTGTGATGGAGAACTTTCTGACTGGGCCTATAAATTAGCTATTGCTGTTTGCAACACAGTATAAGAAATTAGCTAGATATAAGCCTCACAGGAGCCTTGTTGCCTTGATAAAACTATTTGTTTTCCAGAGGTTTTTGTCAAGATGACATTACATAATTTTTCACTTTTGTATCTCAAGCCCACCATCTAATACAGGCAATATAAACCAGTTTCTTTGTGCAGTCCGTAAGACATTGCTATAGCAAAACAAAGTAGTACTATCTGCTTAACCGAATGCATGATCAGCAATCCTAAGGATTTCAGCAAGACCAGCTGCTGTAGGTGAGCATAACAAAAGCACAATTCTTTGCATTATAGGTGAGTTATGATGGTAAAACATATGGTCAATGACATAAGCTTCTGAACTCCAATACAATATAGCAGCAGCAACTACAACAGCAAGAGGTAATTGTTAGTCTAATCAGACTTACAGATAATTTGATTTGTACAGTGGTTCTCAATACACTGACTTTACTTTTCAATCAACCATTTAATATACTTTGTGAACTGTAATTTATGAGTTGCTCTAGAATGTAATTATTTTTTACAGAGGAAAACCTTTAAAAAATACAAGTCCATAAAAACCACTTTAACAAAACTTTAAATTAAATGCCACTTTATATCAAAATATATATTTCATAAAATATATATATATATATTTAGAGTTTTCAAAAGAATTTGTTTTCTGATTAAAGCCTAACTCATTAATGATTTCTGATATCAACATAAAGGATGATTGAAATATAGTAAAAAGTAAGAGAATATTAAAACTAGAAAAAGCAAAAACATTAAACTCTCTTCAGAAATTTCAGTGAAAGTATAGTTTTTCTTACTCATAGAACAGCCTTGGGACTGTGTACTAACAATCTTGGTGTGTATTGTATATAAATACCAATACATATATGAACAAAATAGATATTGCATCCCCAGTTATGTAAGGGTCAACAGAATATTTCAGAATAATTACTGAACAAAGGAGTAAATTGGCAGTTCTCTGATCCAAAGACTTTTTCTGTGATCAGAAATCAGTTAATTCACACAACAACCCACCTGCAATAGTAGAGAAATACATCCAGTGGATGACCAAATGAGTGAATGAATGAACCTTCTTCAGACAGAAACTCCTAAAGGAATGTAGAGGGAGGAGAGGGGACAAAAACAAAGAGCCCATTTTGTTATTTTGCAGACTATACTTCAGGTAAAAACAAGCAGTGAAGGTACTATTGTAATGACTTGCAATTATGTGACCTATTATTTTTAAAAGTAGAAATCTGAAATACTTGCCATCTTCAGAATCTCAACATCAGTGTGTACACTGTGCACAACATCACAGAATCACGGAAATGTCTAGGTTGGAAAAGACCTTGAAGATCATCCAGTCCAACCATCAACCCAACATTAATGGTGGAGAATGACTGCATAATCATGCATAGAGTTTTTTAAAGCTGCTTAAAAGTATAGTAAAATCTCAGTGTCAGGTCAAGACACCTTTGGTGTTCTACTACAGATTAGTTCCCCTATGTTTAACAAAGTAGTAATTATGGTAACTTTTACAGTGTGAAGTACAAAAAATAGCATAAGGGTTTTGAAAGATGTGTATAATAGCAATGTATTTTTATAGTCTATCATTTAAGATATGCATATGAGTTATCGACATTATGTTTTTATAGTCAGATGGAAATTACCAGAAGATTTGGTTTGTGAATCTCAAACAGTAAAATCTACACAGTGCCTGAACTTTAAATTTGTCTTTGCAATATTAATGTCACCTGAAAAAATCCTACTTTTTAGCAAAGCTAATGGAGATATGAAAGGCTATTTTTTCACAGCTGTGATGAGAAGAAAATACCAAATTTGTTTCTTTAGTAAAGCCACGAACCTTAACTTCTAGTTAATCTAAGTTACTAAATTACTTAATTTCCAGTTACTCTACTCATCATGGCTCAGTCAAACCATTCCAGTCCTATTTTTGAGACTGGTGGGATATAACAAGCTTCCCTGTGAAAAAATACAAAACAAATTAATGATCTTTATCACCATCAATTGTTCACTATAATGCACAATTTCTCTGCAATTATTAGAAAAGGGCTGCTTTTCCAAGCTTTCAAAATAATAATAATCTCCTAAACTGAAAATAAGACAAATGGCATTTGACATTACTCCTAATTTAGAATAGGATTATAGAATCACAGAATCATCTAGGTTGGAACAGACCTTGAAGATCATCCAGTCCAACCATTAACCTAACACTGACAGTTCCCAACTACACCAGATCCCTCAGCACTATGTCGACCCGACTCTTAAACCCCTCCAGGGATGAGGACTCTACCACCTCCCCAGGCAGCCCATTCCAACACCTAACAACCCCTTCTGGAAAGAAATGCTTCCTAATATCCAGTCTAAACCTTCCCTGGCACAATTGGAGTCCATTACCTCTTGTCCTATCACACATTACTTGGTTAAAGAGGCTCATCCCCAACTCTCTGCACCCTCCTTTCAGGGAGCTGTAGAAGGCGATGAGGTCTCCCCTCAGCCTCCTCTTCTCCAGACTAAACACCCCCAGTTCCCTCAGACGCTCCCCGTACGACCTGTGCTCCAGACCCTGCACCAGCTTCGTTGCCCTTCTCTGGACACGCTCGAGTCATTCAATGTCCTTTTTGTAGTGAGGGGCCCAAAACTGAACACAGGAATCGAGGGGCGGCCTCACCAGTGCCGAGTCCAGGGGTCAGATCCCTTCCCTGTCCCTGCTGGCCACGCTATTGCTGACACAAGCCAGGATGCCATTGGCCTTCTTGGCCACCTGGGCACACTGCTGGCTCCTGTTCAGCCGGCAGGTCCCAACACCCCCAAGTCCCTCTCTGACTCCTCAAATTCACTGTGTCAAAAATGTAACATTAATTAGCATGTGATCTATGAAGTCTGTGAGTATGGTCTAGCTGAAATGTTACTTTTGAACATATGATTATTATAAATACCACCACCTTTTTTGTTTATCAACTCTCCTTCATGTGCGAAAAATCTCCATCCATCTTTCTCTTAAATCTTTATCTAGTAGATGATTTGTTGGCTCAACCACATACCAAAACACCACACTGCAGTATAAGTAACCTTCATGAATTTAGATGAAAATTATACATGTCATCAAGTAAGCATATAATATCTAAGTATTTCATTGGTTCTAATAATAGGGCTGCTTTCAGTGTTTATTGTGTACTTTTGTAAATAGCAATGCATTAGAAAATTATATTTTTGAAAAATAAAAGTAAACTCTATTTTCATCTCCTTCAGTAGTGATCATGCAGTTCATATGCATACTGCACTAGAATTTAAGGGCAACTAAACCAGTTCACTCTTACAGTAACAAAGTTTATGACCAAATGGAGAATTATGCTTTAAAATCAGGTCGTACTTTTCATGTACCTATATTTTGCTTTGATAACCAGAAATCTCTAATTTCCCTATATTTTACACTGGTTTTTGCCAATAAATGTGATTTTCCAGCTCCTAGCAAAGCTGTACTTCAGTCAAATGTCAGCACCTACTAGATTAACCAACATGGTGTTTGGGATAAAGAGGTCAAATAATCCAACCCAGCTGTGATGTGACTTGGTAAGTAAACAGTGGCTAAAGAATCACTGGAAAAAAATTATATTACTTCAAGCTGTCTTAATGTGTAACGGAGTAAAAATTAAGATTTTTGCTGATTGTACTGCTTGGAATTCTGAGTCAATAGACATTTCAGGGTAGTACTGCAAATATCACAGCAGGAGTTTAGTCTAAATATAGTCTTAACCTTAGTATGTCCCCTCTTCAGATCATGCTAATATTAAGTGGCAATCGATATCAAGACACAGTAGGAGTAAAAAAGACAAAAAGTCAGAAGGAAAGCAGTGTCTGAAAACTTTAATGTTTCAATAAATAATTGATAAAAATAGATCTAGTTGCCATAAAACAAATAGGTAGCAAGACTCCAAGGTAAGTTAAGTCTAAGTGCCCACTTTCTTAAACAGCCAGTAATTTTCTATTTGGTTTTAACATACTTGACATCTAAGCACACTTTGTTGTCCAATTAAACTGTCCCTATTAACTTAATGAGGTGACAATCAAGACAGAAATCACAAAACTTAGTGAAGAAATTTGGTTCTCTTTCAAAAAAATATCAGGTGATAAGGAAGCTGCATTGAATGCATTCTGCAGCATAGAAGGACTGTAAGACAGGAATCTGTCTGGTTGTGCTGATCAGCCTCCTAGATTTTCATCCTATTTCCTCCCCAGGGGAAAGATGAATATGTACCATGATATTTTACTTGTTTTGCAAAGGACAGAAAGTCCCACATAGTAAGACTGTTATTTTCACACAAGATCTATTTAATTTAGGAGCAATCAAGTATCTGGATGTGGTACCCAGTTTGCCAGAGCACCTTTATGCTCATTAGAGTACATATTTTCTTATCCTGGTGCCTAAATCAATATTTAGGATGTGATTTCAGGCAAACATAGATGGAAACAGGGACTACTATTATATTTCACTTTCTCTGTTTCAAAATCATTGTCAATTTTAAAAAATAAAAATGTATATTATTATAGAGTGGATAGTCAAAGAATATTTTTGATCCTAAAACTCTTTGGATTAACACTGCTGGTACTAACCTTCACTATAACATATAAGCTTTCATCCTGGAAGTAGTGCTTAATTTGAAGCACATGAACAGTAAAATTATCAACTACTAGACTACATAAAAGAAGCACTTGTATATGGTTTATTCAAAAGGAGCAATGGAGTACTTAAAAAACAAAAAACAAACAAACAAACCAAAACAAAACCAACCAAAAAACCCCAACAAATATACATCCTAGTTATACCAAAAATACAATGTTGCATTTGTACCCATTCAAATGTAGAAGATCTCAGGATGTATGGGTGAGTTTGACATTGGCTTTGTTTAACTCAGCAACTTGTTGGTCCAATCTTGTTTCTTACGGTAACTTATTTCCCTTCAGCAGAAAATCACAAGAAAATTCATATCATTTTAGTATGTTTAGCAGCTAAGATAATAATTCTTTTTTTAAAATAGCATATAGCATATATGTGGTTAATGCTTCAGCATTTTGCTTACAGCTGAACCTGAAATAATTTAATATCATCCACAGAAGGAGGTATGGAACATTTAAGCTGAACTTTATTATGGTTAGTGGACCATGTTATTAAATATATATTGTTAAAGAGACATATTTTTCAAATTCTTTTAGCTGTTAGGTTGCAAGGAACACAATGAATATTGATTTAATTGCATACCATGGGCTTGACCTAGACTTAAAACCGTTTACTGGAGTAACTAAATGCATAACTTTAGCACAAATATCATATACATGACTAAAAAATAGCAGAAAAAGAATAAATTAAATGCAACTTCTTTCTCTAAGCAGGCAACATCCAGTCCCCTGCCCACTTCATTCGCCAGCTGCAGAAAGGCCAACTTTTGACTGCAATCGTATACCTGATGTATATTTCCTGCTCAGTTAGGCAGTTGGCTGAGGACAGTGATTTGAGGCAGAGCACCTTCCTTTGCCCTTTTGATAGCTGGATGCATGACTGCTTGGAAATTAATGTGAATAATCTCATCCCTGGGAAACTAGGGAGCAACAGGTAACTAATTTTATGTCAAATACCTGGTCTGAATTTTTAGCTTTGTCTGAAGATATCCCAAGTATTCTTTTTAGGCAAGCTAAAAAATGAAGTAGCCGATGTTTGCTTTAGCTTATACTAAGCTAAGGTAGGGTGAGACCCCACCTGAGGTACTGTGCCCAGCTCTAGCTCCCCAGCATAAGAAGGACATGAACCTGCTCAAGCAGGTCCAGAGGAGGCCATGAAGATGATCAGGGGCTGGAGCACCTCCCTTATGAGGACAGGATGAGAGACTTGTGCTTGTTCAGCCTGGAGAAGAGAAGGCTCCAGGAAAACCTATAGAGGCCCTCCAGTACTTAAAGGGGGCTACAGGAAAGATGGGGAGGGACTCTTTATCAGACACTCCAGGGATTATAGTGAAAGGACCACAGGTAATGATTTTAAACTGACAGAGTGTAGATTTAGATCAGATATAAGGAATAAATTATTTCCCGTGGGGGTTGCGAGACACTGGCACAGGTTTCCCAGAGCAGCTGTGGCTGCCCCCTCCCTGGCAGTGTTCAAGGCCAGGTTGGACGGGGCTTTGAGCAACCTGGTAGAAGGTGTTCCTGCCCATGGCAGGGGGTTTGGAATTAGACAATCCTGAAGGTCCCTTCCAACCCAAACTGTTCTATGATTCTGTGATTCTATGGTCACTCTTCAAGTCCTTTAATAAAGTATGGAATTCTGATATTCTAAGACAGGAGTCGAGTTATACTTATCCAATTGAAGAACACATTTTATAAACACAACATCTATATTCTATCCTATTTCCTAGAACAGAAAAAAAGACAAATTTGGCCTTAAATGTGGCATATTGCTTCTGAAAGACAAGGGAAATGAAGACTTCTGCCTCTCTGTACTCTGCTACCATTGCCACATCTATTCATAATGAACTTCCCTGTCAAAAAAACCCTTATCCTAAATAGCCTTTTTTTTATTTTCAAGATATCAGAGAAAATTCAGTAACCACTTTCTGATTGCGTATAATCAGTGTTTCTACGTATTTTTCTCATGCGTTGTTCTGTGTCAGTGTATATCTTGGGTTTTTTCAGTATGACATTAAATTTAAAGAAAAATCTTTAAAATGCCATTAAAAAAAAAAAAACAAAAACAAAACAGATAATTTAACAAGGAAAGAGCAATAAAATATCATATGAGATTCTGCTACTGCAAAAGCCATGACTACATATTTTATCAGAGCACATGCTATTCCAGTCTTTCACTGTGGTAAATACTAGAGCTTTTACCTGAAACTCTGAATGTCTGAGTCACTTGCTCCTGTAATGCAGAGAAATATAAACAATATAGGTGAAATCCTCACACCTCTGTCACTATGGGAAAAAGTAATACTGGCTTCAAAGAGTCCATGACTTTAAAACCAAAGGACAGGACAACATAGGCATATTAGAAGGAAGGTAAAGGATCATAATTATGAAATTCTCCACCCTCACATCTTTTTTATATTCCTGTAAACAGAGAATTTTTGAGCTCTGAACTTATCATTTATTTCTTGACTTCTCTCAATTTCAACACAATGAGAAATGGCTGGTGTCCTTCTATTAAGCACATGATTAACTTCTAAAAGAAGAGATTCATAACAAACCAACCTTATTGAGCTGAAGGACACAGTAATTGAAAAGCATCCAACACTGCCTTTTTCCAGAAGAAAGCAAACAAGAATTCAGCAGCAGAGTAATGAATTTTGGAGTGACCATGAGCTGCTAAATGATCACAGGTTGTTGTTTCCACAAGAAAGCTATTTGTAATAGACTTTAAATTAGCAGGAGGGAGATAAAAGCTTTAAATACTTCTGAAATCTCACAAGTGTGAAAGACTTCATACATCATAACTGAAATAAAGAAGGTGATTAATAATTGTCCTTTACCTAAATGAGTTGCCAGATGCACTGGCTCTCAAGTGTAAAAAAAAAAAAAAAGAAAAAAAAGTTTTAAAAAAATGTAATCTGAAAAAACTAGATATTCTTGATGCAAAATTGCTCACATGTCTTCCTGTTAATCCTACCAAGTTTAAAAGTGAATAATTCTTCAAAGACTACTTTGTATTAAGAGATCCAGCAGAGAATTATAGACCTGCTTATGGAATTTACTTTTAGATTTGAAGGATGGCTGGGTTCACTGACCTGCCTGGTTCAGCTTCTCCAGTGCAGTCATGCATAACAACAACACAGAAGTAGCAGTATTGATCTGAATTCACTTATCTGCTTAAATAATTTGCCAAATTTAGGTGTTAAATTTAAATTTATTATCTCACGACAGAGGCAAATGTCACTGTTTGTATTTCTTTCAATATTGTGATGTTTTAAATTGGAATAGCTGCATTTATACAGGTCCTGTGACTTCCTTTATCCTCTTAAAATACATTTGGAGAAATTTTCCCAGATTTAAAAGAAGACCGGAGAAGTTAAATCTTCCAATCAACAAATAGAAGCAGATGACAGACACAACCCATCAGCTTCAAGGCAAGGCTGGGCAATGACTACAATGGCAAGTAGAAATTGTTTAGTTACAGGAATCATGGCAGGAAAAGAGTGGTGTTAGAAAGAAAGAATTGTAGAGTTAATATGAATTTGAAGACAGGCAAAAATACTGGGTGGCCCCCTTGCTCCTTAAAGCTCCATTTTGTGACTGTGGTAATGATCATTTTACACATCACTACTCGACTGGAAAAGTCTAGTTCAGAGATGTGGACAGGAGTTTTCTTACAACCAGGCATACAGAGAAAAATCCTTGCTTCCAAAAATTCTCTTCTATAAAAACAAACATTGAAAAAGAATCTGTATCTAATATTTCTTTTCTTTGGGACTATCTAACTGTAGTTTTAAACATGGAGGTAGGTTTTTGCACTTTCACAACCAGAAATGTTCTGATACATATATATGAACCACCACTTTACACCTCCTACTCATTCAGGTATTGCATATTTTGTTATTAGTGATGTCTCAGTCTGCTCAAAAGACGAAAGATTAATTCAACATAAATACACGTATACATAAATGTACATTACTTGATTCTTCTCTCTCTCTTAGTAATAAAACTTTTTATGCTTTATAATTGATATGTGCATTAATTACACAAAATGCCATCTATTAAGTAAAATAGATTGATTCACTGTGGGCTTAAATATATCCCTTTTTCTTTCACTTTCAGCTTTTATGATATCCATATTTTTTCAGATGTGATCTTATTTGTCAGGTATTATCCTCTGTGTCCTGAGTGGGTGATACTGCTTGAACAAATAAATTTGTTGTCAAGTAAAAGCTTCCTCCTCTAACTATATTTTTAGCTTACTTCCTTAACAGGCCTTTAACCACTTTAAGCTAGAGTCTATGTAGATAGTATATGGGAAAAGTCATGCCCATATTTTACAAAACCTTTAATACTAAAAATATCTATTGGCAAAAATATATTTCATGACAGTTTTCAAACAGATATATACGTCTTCTTAAAAAACAACTGTGACAAAGTGTTTGAGGGATTAGTAAAAGGTGTTCAACTAACTCATCTTGAAAGTTGCAGTGGAATAAACAAAACACTGATTATTAACATTAATAAGAACTGCCAATGACTTCTGTCTTATTTTTATTAAATAGACCTCTGATTGTCTGTGTCTAGAGTTTGATGTTCTGGTAATATTAGTGTTAGCGTGGGGCTGTACTGAATACTAGTCTGATCCTTTTTTCTTAGTTATCCTATACTTTAAATTAATATAATTTTGTAGAGAGGTCTGAAGCTCCCTTCTGAGCACTGAGAAGTGCTACTGCATTCTGTAATGATGTCTAATGATGATTTCGGCATAAGAGTTTTCAAATCAACACCTCTGCGCTGGTTTTAGCTGGGGCAGCTAATTTTCTTCATAGTACCTGGTATGGGGCTGTATTTTGGATTTGTGCTGAGAACAGTGTTGATAACACAGAGATGTTTTAGCTGTTGCTGAGCAGTGCGTGCACAGAGCCAAGGCCTTTTCTGCTTCTCACCCCACCCCACCGACGAGCAGGCTGGGGGTGCACAAGAAGCTGGGAGGGGGCACAGATGGGACAGCAGACCCCAGCTGACTGAAGGACTATCCCATACCATGTGACATCATGCTTAGCATGTAAAATTGGGGAAAGAAGAAGTAAAGGGGGAACGTTCAAAGTGATGGTGTTTGTCTTCCCAAGTCACTGTTACATGTGATGGAGCCCTGCTTTCCTGGAGATGGCTGAGCACCTGTCTGTCGATGGGAAGGGGTGAATGAATTCCTTGTTTCGCTTTGCTCGCACACGTGGCTTTTTCTATATCTATTAAACTGTCTTTATCTCAGCCCATGAGTTTTCTTACATTTACTCTTCCAATTCTCTCCCCCATCCCACCGGTGGGGAGTGAGCAAGCAGCTGTGTGGTGCTTAGTTACCAGCTGGGGTTAAACCATGACAACCTCTTATCAGTTTTATACATACCTTGCAATTCAGCTTTTTAAGGAGAATGTATCAGACTTAATGCAAATCTGATTTTGAAAAATTACCTTTTAAAGAAAAAGAAAACACTGAGTATGTAATTGCATTTCCTGCAACCATTTCTGTTCAGGATTCACACAATATTTATCCTCCAACTAGATACAGAGCAAATAAAATAAGTGACCTGGAAACCACTTGAAAGAGCAGAGAATTTTTTTGTAGATGAAGTCTGCTATATTTGATCTGTGGCTACCAAAGGGCATTTTAAAGGATGGAGAGCTCTCATTCACTGCTGAAGGCTTAAATAAATTCTCCAGTTGCCATAACTTTCCTAATTTTCACCTTGCAAGGAAAGTGATAAAATCAATATATTACATCTTACCTTAGGAATGGTGCTCTTTGCAAAATGTTTATTCCCTCATCTTCTGCTCATTCCCCCTTCCATGTGTAATTCAGACAGGGTCTGTTTAACCTGGCTGTGGCCCACCAAAGTCAAAAACTGTCATCAGGGCTTGCTGCAGACAAAATGGTTCCCCAAATGCTCTTTCAAGAATCCATGTACAGGCCTACTGCTGCAGTCCTAAATATTACTGAAAATATTTCTTGACAAGTTCTTACAAGAGTTTATTAGGCAGGGACACTACCTATACTTCTAAAATCACAATAATTTAAAATATTTTCGACTTCCTGATTTCACTGCTGTTATGCAAACTTGCAATTACTGAAAGATCATTTCCATTCTCATACCCAACTTCATTAAGCCATCTCAGAAGACTGTTCCTCTTAAAACTGCAAAGATTTGAATTCTGAAAAGACTTAAATTTTAGATTCATGTCAGCCTACCTCAGGAACAACTGTGGGTAAACCAGCAAAGCAGTTTTCTTTTTCTGTTGGGATGGTAGTTGGTTTTGGGATGCATCCTGGTGAGAAAAAGCTGTCAGTGATAATGGCTTACTTCACTACTGTTGGTTTCATTTATTATTGATTGCTTTGGCTACTTCTTAGTTTAGTGCTTGCCAGACATTTGTGACTGCATAACTATATTCAGTCTGAAGCAGACTGAAAGTTATTCCAGTGTACAACATGGTACAATGGGTATGAATGGGTGATGAGGACCTAACACCTGTACCACACACACTTTGGGCATGAGGGGCATGTTACTTTGCACTAGTTGTAAACTGAATTTACAGACTAAAGACACATCTTCTGGTTTAATTCTGTCCCAGAAATGCATTATAGTGTAAGCCAAAGCACAGCAAGGAGGAGTGATTGGGAAACTTGGAAAGAAGAGCCCTAATCTCAGCTAATATATTGAGTCAGATACACCCATATTTGAAGAGCATAAGAATTAAAAATGAGGTCTGGGAAAGTTTTCTCTTTCTCATTTCGAGGTTATGTTTCACCTCCATAACAAAATTACTGTGTCTTGTTCTCACATATCACTATATAACTCATGGATCTAAAGGGTATCCTTGAATTTTATGTCAAGAATAGGGAAAAAAAAATCACTAAGCAATAAACAAAAGTATACATGAGCATTAGACAGCTGGAGTACTCAAAGGATTAAGATAAGTTCTTAACCTTAGGGTAGGCTTCTGTATTTCTTTTCCTTAAGGCACCATTAAAACATAATAATGTCTTTACTGTCAGTGTTATATTCACATGAGCAATGTTGTGGTTTGAGCTCAGAGCACAACTGAGCATCAAACAGCCGCTCACTCACCCCTTCTCCCCCTCAGTGCTGAGAAGGGGAAAATAAGCAAAGACGTCCCTTACTCCCTCCTTCTCCCCCCTCCTGAGCTGGGAAGAAAGCAAAAGGCCCAGGAAATTGAGAGAAGGACAGAGAGGGATGATCTAATCCCTTAAGGCACAAGCAAAACCCTGACTCATGAGGGGAAGAAAAAAAAAAAAGGACAAAATTTAATGCAGACACTAAGAAAAACAACACTTAGCAGACAGAATAGGACTGTGAGAAGCATCACCACATCTTGAAAACACCTTCCCCCACCCATCCCTTCTTCCTTCTTTGCTCCCGATATCTCTGCCTCCTCTTTCCGAGCAGTGCAGGGGCAGGGAATGGGGGTGCAGTCAGTCCTGCCACTTCTTCCACTTCAGGGGTGTGGAACTTGGGACATTCTTTCCCTGTCCCAATGCAGACCGCCTCTCACAAGAGATCATCCTCCACAAACCAACTCGGACATGAGACACTCCCACGGGCATGTGGGCGAACCCTGCGTATTACAGTCCTCCCAGTGCTGAACTGCAACAGCGGGGCCTTCTTCCTGTAGGGTCCTGGTCTTCTTTGGGCACAGTCACCTGCTCCGGTGTGGGGTCCCCCACAGGCCACAGGTGGCCTGCTCCACCGTGGATCTCCATGGGTGGCAGGGGGGTGGCCCTGCCATCTCACCATGGGATACAGGGGAGTCTCTGCTCTAGTGCACCTCCCCCTCTTCTCCTCCTTTCTTCCACTGACCTTGGTGTTCTCATAGGTATTCTTGCAACTCCTCCTCACAACTCCATCTCCTTCTTCCAGTTTCCCCTTCTTAAATACGTTAATTGCAGAAGCACAGCTAATTGGCCTGGCCTTGGTGCAAAGGCAGGTTCACCGTGGAGCTGGGGAAACTTCAGGAAGCCTCCTCCCTTGCTGTGAAAAAAACCCCACCACTCTCTCAAACCAGCACAGCAGTTAGTTCCAACTTTTGATGACATGGAAAAGTATATTTTAGAACTGAAAGTCTAAGAACAGAGCTCCAGAATATGTGACCTGACTATCAGAAATGACGAGTCAGTAAAATCTGACTTTTGTGAGTGAGGATGTTTATTCTGGTAACTTCATGAGGACTGGACTATCTAACTTTTAGCACCCTGTTTTGGCAAATAGATTTCTAAAACCCATAATAAGTCACATGTGGGAGAAAGGAAAGTCAACATCAGCCCATCAGCCCTGCGCAGCCATGGGAGAGAGGCAGGTTGACATTGGCCTGTCAGCTCTGTGCAGTCCCAGGAAGCAGCAAGGCTTTGATGAGAAAAAGACCTTGGAAGAAAGATAAGAAACTGCTGAGTTGTGCCAATGTGGCAGGGAAAAACCAGGGACAGCTGCAACATTGAACTGCAAGAAGTTACCGCTGCAGTGCGTGGACAGGAAGGTGGTTGGTCTGCACAGCGCGTGTTAGAGTGGTCTTATGCTGATAGGAGAAAAGATTGATAGCTGTCTAATTGCTGATTTGCTAATTATGAAGTAAGAGCTTTGGCAAGAGCATAAGTATGTACTACTGGAAAAATAAACAGCTTTGATAACATAGAGTTGTGCAAGTCCATTATTCTCCTGCAGTCACACATCAAAAAATAATTGTCCAATTAATCATTAATATCAAACTTAATGATTTATTAATATAAAACATAGTAGGGAGGACTTAAAATTTCTCATATAGATCAGTGAACAAAATTATAAAATCAACTAATAATTCAATTGAGTCTGATCATTGCAGGATAAAGTATGGCATCATGGAGAGATTGAGTATGGCAGATGGATTTCTAGACTTGACAATGCAAGGCATTAGGGGCAAGGCATCAAATTAGGGACAAAAATCTGATATCACAAACTTTAATTTCCTAAGAAGTTTATGTGATCTTATTTCCATTACCATTGATAAGCAGGATCTGCTGACATTATGTGAAAATTTGGGCTGAAAACACTCATGAATGTTTCTATTTCTAAATCAGGAAAGCATAGTCATGAGATAAATAACAGTCAATTGGAAATTTAAAGCGTGTCAGTTTTGAATACATGGGTGTTGTTGGGTGCTTTATCTCCTTTTTTATAATTTTTTTTATATATTTATATTTTTCTATATTTTTCTATATTTTTCTATATTTTTTGGTTTGGGCTTTTTCTAGATAACAGCTACATGATATGTGCAAGCTTATCAACTAGTTAGCTACTTATGGTCAAGGAAAATGAGTGTAGAAAACTGTTTTACAGGATTTTTGTTTGATTTTAATGTTTAAAGATCATGGAGATAAACTCAGTCTTAAGTATTTCTATTCTGGGAGAAAAACCCTTGACAAAAAATAGTTGCCAGAGTAAAGAAGCAGGCAGGTATTTTTAATCATTTCAGATTTGAGATCTTTTATAACCAAGATTACTTGTCTAGCCAGTTCAAGTCAGAAAGATGTGGTTTGAATATGTGAGTGTTTATTTTGTCAAAATAGTTTTGCTCTTGCTATCACTTTGCTTTGTTCTGAGTAATTAGCAGTATTCAATTAATTGTTTACTGGGCTGTTGATATTACTGGTCATCAGATTATTGACTTACTCACAGTAATTGAATGATTTGTATTAGAACTTGCTTACCATGCATTTAAGTGTGTTAACATGAAAGAGGCATAGATCACTCTCAACAGTGTTCATTCATTGTGTCATCACAAAACTACTGTATTTTACATTTACTCTTTATTTTAATCCAAATTCAGCCTGAGGTGTTGACAAACAATTCAAAACATTCTCGATGTGTGCTGTCATTCTGCAAATAATATGTGGGGTTTGTGTGTTTATTGGAGCCAAATACCTCCATATGCTTTAATATATTCATGAGGGAAAAAAATCACTTTCTATATGGTCTATGCATTCCATCAAGAAACTAAAAAATACACCAGAATGAAAATACAAACATGAAAAATGCAGAAATCCATTTCTCTCGCATGCAAACCAGGGCACTTAAAGCACACATATTAGTCAAAATCATCTCTAGAACTTCACATTTCCAGTTGCATAAACATTAAAAATTCGGGTTCAGATTAGCAGGCATATCTTCAGATGCTCCAGAAATAGCTGAGATCCAGTCTTCATTATATGAAAGTCAGTATGAGAGAAGGTGACAACAGAAGAGCATTGAGGTGAATATCAGTTTCCTCCAGATGGCAATTTCAGGGTAGGAAAAAAATGGAACTAATTAGAAAGACAAAACAACAAGACTATTGATTAATTTTCAGTTGATTAGAATATTTGAGCAGAGTCACAGAACATGTTTGTTAAAAATTATATTGCTTATATAGTGAAAATTTTGAAGACCTCAATCTTGTCAAGTTTAGTTAATTAGTTATTTATTTAGTTCACCTTGGTGGGGGAGTCAGGGGGAGGGCAATAAGAATAACCATTTTCTTCTCTCCAAAGTGATTTGGGGAAAAAAACCAAAAGCAAAACTCAAGGCAATTGCTTTGGTTTTGTCACTACTTTTATGGGGTTTTAAAAAGAAAGAAAAAAGATAATTCACTGAAACTATATTGGGGTTTAACCCGTGCCTTGTTTCTTACAAACTTACTTGATTCATTTCTTTACTTAACTGAAATAAAAACTTAGTATTCAAGGCCAAAGCTGCTCTCCTATGCCCATCCAGATTTTGACTGAAGATTATGTAGCTTGACAAAATTCACAAGGGTGATGTAACTGACAAAAAAAAAAAATATTTCATTTATAGGAAAAGAACAATAATGTAAAAAGACTGGTCCTGGCCTCAATTGCTAGCTGAGAAACAAATTTCTCTCTGATATCTGACTTCACCTTTTATTCATGAGAATTACCAGTTAAACCAAGAAAAACGTAGTGACAGAAGTAACATGGGATATTCCTATATGACATGAGAACACAGAGATAAGACCTCAAGAATTACATTCAATGCTACAATCTGTGATCTCCTCAGAGGGGGGAAAAGGCAGATGTAAGGAAGACACTAATAATTTATCTAATAAACATATGCTTGTGCCTGACTTTTGTTATTGTCAATTATCTGCTTATCTGCTCTTATTAAATACTAACTGCTTACAAAAGGGATGTCACTGATACGAAATGGCATGGCACAGACAAAACCTTGGAACTAAAATAAAATATGTAGAAGACAGACAAGATGCACGAGTTGTTGGCAGTAACTATATGCTACCAGTTTCACATACAAAGTAGTCTCTAGGAAAACACTAGAGAAATACAGCAGCATCAGTAGACATTATGAGGCTTTTTCATCTTATTTTACTCTAAACAAGAAAATTTAACCTGTACTGCAAATCATTAATTTTTTTATTTGAATTACAAAGCATTTCCTTTTTTTCTTCTCTACCCTTGCAGTCCTACAGACACATATATCCTTAGTTTAACTGAAAATCATTGTTCCTTTCAGCTGATTAACACCTAATCCAAAAGTCACCTTCTCCAAAATTTGATCTATTCATAAAAACTTTTAAAATTTTTCTGTGTGAAAGCCCAAGCTTGACTTCTCTTTTATTTCCTTCCCTGATGCTTCTCTGTTTCAACCTAGCTATTTTGCCATAGGCAAGTCACATATATTCAGCTGGAGTCCAGCCATCCCAGTGACAGTATGCAATCGGCTAGACTGGTGTAGGTAACACAGGAACCTCACCAGTCTTCTGTAATTAAAACTAATTCTCCTACAGATTTCCCTTGTCAACAGGGCCCTGCAAATACTTCTTTCATGTAGTGAGAAAAAGCAAGATGTTCTGATCAGTCTGTCTCCCTTATGTGATTGTATTGAGTGTGGGTGTTGGCACCTCTGGGAAAGCATAAGAAAGGACAAAACATTGCCCAGCAGTAAGACGTGAGGGGAAAAGTGTGACAAACAGTCCTGTGAGCACAAAGGTGAGAAAAAGAGGAGAGGGAGGAGGTGCTCCATGTGCTGGAACAGAGATTCCCCTGAATCCTGTGGAGAGGACCATGCCAGAGCAGATGTGCATACTGCAGCCCATGGAGGACCCTAGGCCAGAGCAGGTGCGTATTTTCTGAAGGAACTGTGGCCCACGGGGTGAGCCCACAGTGGGGCAGGGGAAAGGTGTGAGGAGGAAGAAATGGCAGAGAGGAGCTGTCATGGACTGACCGCAAGCCCCTATTCCCCATCCTGCTGTGCTGCTCAGGGTGGAGGGAGGCAGAGGAGTCACAAATGAGGGAGAGAAGTTGAGCCTGGGCAGAAAGAAGGGTGAGGGGAAAGAATTTTAGTTTTTTTTCTTTGTTGGATGTCACCATCCAACTCTATTTTTAATTGGCAAAAAATCAAATTAATCTTCCCCAAGTCAAGTCTGTTTTGCTGGTGACAATAATTGGTAAGTGATGGCCCCACCTTTATCTCGAGCCATGAGCTTTTTCATCTTATTTTATCACCTGTCCTGTTGAGGAGGGGAAGTGAGAGCAGCTGGGTGTGCATCTGACAGCTAGCCAAGGTCAACTCACACCACAGGATATGAGGCAAAGAAATGTATCTCACACATTCACTCCAATGTCCTTCCCAGCACACACCACTTGGTGCAGTTTGACTAAGAAGTATTTTTTAAAAATCTATATTTTGAATATTAAATACTTGCCTCACATATGCTGAAGGCCACAAATGGCTCATTCTGTTTTGCAAAAATATAGAACATATAAAGGCAAATTGTGCAGCTGATGTACTTTATAGATGTAGTTGATGTAATTAAAAGGTGTAACACTGA
Organism: Athene cunicularia; assembly: GCF_003259725.1. Taxonomy (NCBI): domain Eukaryota; kingdom Metazoa; phylum Chordata; class Aves; order Strigiformes; family Strigidae; genus Athene; species Athene cunicularia. Next base: position 102,245,124 of record NW_020799091.1, on the reverse strand, counting down.
AAGTTTTAAAACAGAAGGTTATTGACATGATTCCAGTGAAGACTTACATTTAGAGTTCTCTGTTTCCCATCTTCACATTCTGTCTCTGTTCATGCATTCATCATCTATACTATCAAACTGCTACAGTTTCAATGCACTGAAATGGCACATGTATGGTTTGTCATGGCAATGAACACATGCTCCATCTCAAAAACACAGTTTTCATTGTCTGGTGATAGTTGGAAAGTGTGTACTATCTGAGGAATATTGAGATGTCAGTCTATATTGTATCTTCACTACTGTGCAATTTATTGTGCAGGTTTAAGCCCTACTGGGACTGGAGAGCACGTTGCTGTTGCCCGTCCCCCACCCTCAGCCAGTCCGGCTGGCAGTGAGGCACAAGCCCGGGTTAAAATAAAAAGAAATTTAATACAACAGTCTGATAAAAAATCTGAACAACAGTGGCAATGATAGCAACAATAAACAGCAATAACAGTGAACAAGACAAAAGATATACAGAGAAATACTGCAAATGGTCATGGAGCAGCTCCCCGCCACCAAAAAGCCAAAGAGAAAGTAAAATCCAAGCTTCCCGCCCCTGGACCTGACATTAGCATGGTAGGAATAACCCGGCTGGAGATCCCTTCCCCCTCTCTCTCTGCTGGGGATACTTAACCCTATCCTGGTTGAACCAGGACATTTATTTATGTTTTTTACAAAGCTACTCATTAATGCTTCATAAAAATACTGTAAAGATGTGGCACTATAGATCGCAATTTTTTGAAAAAAAAGATAACTAAAGAATGAAGAGAGATAGAGATAAATATTTTGGTAATTCCTTCTGTCTTCATATTTGAATGCATGTTGTTCTGTTATTTAGTTTCATGAAATTTCTTTCTAGTTTCTAATACTGCATACACATCAAATATATTGACAGATACAAGCATAGACAAACAGCTAACTTAAGGTGTTCAATAAAGCAGAAACACACACTATGTGTGAGCCTCAGGCTTCCCAGGCTTCTGGAATATCTAGTTTCTGAAGAAATCAGGTCATGAGGTCTGGTGGTCACAGGTACATGATAAATTAATTAATTCTGTAACTTCCAGGGAAAATTATATAAAATCTTAACATGTAAATGTTGTATGGGTCATTCTATCATATTGAAGGAGACATAAAGATTACTAATTGTCACTGATATCCATCTGTATTAGTTAATAGTTAAGAAAAACCATAATCGCAGTTGTTTGATGACATGTGGCAGCTGTCAGACAGCTAAGACTGTTACTGTACACCTTGGTGTCCATCTTTTGCTTCTGATGGATATTCCTGCCATGAAATAGGGACATCTGATGAGCTCCCAAATTCCCTCCCGAACCGCCAAACTTCTCAGATTGGCAGAATAAAGTAAACCAACTCCAATGTCCATTAGAGTGCAGACTGAATAGGGGGTTCAGTAGCAAATTTTCCAGTTTTTAATTGCCTCCACATGCCTGTGTGATTGCTGTGATCTTATGTTATATAGGTATTCTTACACGGAGAATTTCTCTGAAGTATCTCAGACACTGTGATGTGATAACCTCACATAAACTCTTTCTGTTGATCACTCGTCAGCGTGCACACTAATTTTTAATGGTCTGACCCTGAAAGACATTGAACATGTTCACCTCTTTCTAAACCTATTTCTCAGTACCTGCCTGATCCTGCCTGATCTTGCTTTCTAAGCAATCATCCACCAAACATCAGAAAGAATCATAGTGAAACAAGTGATGATGGTGAAACAGCTTATTTCTTGGAAATGTTATAACAGCATTTGGTGTGACAGTCACTGGATCACCTCATTACCCAGACTCTGACATATTTCCTATATCAGAAGACCACAGACACATCCTGAGGATGTGAATACTCACTGGGTGCGGGAGCTATGGACACGCACACGACCGGTATGATCAAGCAATGCCAATTTACTGAAGGTCATCAAGCCCTTTTATAGGTTTCTCCTGTGCATGCGAACGGTGCATGGTACAATCCTTATGATTGGACAGTTAGCTTTGTCCACGCACTTTCGAGCCTTCTCACAATTGGATAATAAGCACCATGCTCAATGTCTTTCTCTACCCAACCCATCTCCTGGAGTTGTTTGTTTGCTGAGTTCTTTGTTCTACGTCCTTGTCATGTCCTTGCTGAGGCATGCACATGTGCAGGATTGCTCACATGTCCATTATCTCCCAAAAACTGGGTACTAATTTTTGGCTCTGCAGCTTTCTGAATAGACAAGACAGGAAGTAGAGCAGTTTTCATTTTGTTTTGGTCAGCAAACAGAAGCAAGTTTGCTCCTGAGGGACAGGTAATTGGCTTAACCTTGCATTACTTTGTAAGGTCTTGGTCACCACTTTCATTCCAGGACTAGTGTTCAGTAAGAGTACACGGGAATTCAGTGTCACTAATTACTCCTTTCTCAAAAATCTGACTGATGAAGATTTAGGCACTTCCTTGCAGAGAGGAAATATGTTAAAACCACATACGTCAGCCACTGGCAGACCATTGCAAGGGCCTTATAATAGTGTTGAGAATTTGTAAGCAGGGTTAACAATCACAGAATCATCTGGGTTGGAAAAGACCTTGAAGGTCATCTAGTCCAAATATTAACTTAACACTGATCATTCTCAAATACACCGTATCCCTAAGCACTATGTCAACCTGTCTCTTAAACACCTCCAGGATGGGGTCTCCACCACTGCCCTAGGCAGTCCATTCCAACACCTAACAACCCCTTCTGTAATTAAATACTTCCTAATATCCAGTCTAAACCGTCTCTGGCACAACTTGAGAACATTCCCTCTTGTCCTGTCCCTTATTACTTGGTTAAAGAGACTCATCCCCAGCTCTCTGCACCCTCCTTTCAGGTAGCTGTAGAGGGCGATGAGGTCTCCCCTCAGCCTCCTCCTTTCCAGACTAAACACCCCCAGTTCCCTCAGCCGCTCCCCGTACGACCTGTGCTCCAGACCCTGCACCAGCTCCGTTGCCCTTCTCTGGACACACTCGAGTCATTCAATGTCCTTTTTGAAGGGGCCCAAAACTGAACACAGGAATCGAGGTGCAGCCTCACCAGTGCCGAGTCCAGGGGTCAGATCCCTTCCCTGTCCCTGCTGGCCACGCTATTGCTGACACAAGCCAGGATGCCATTGGCCTTCTTGGCCACCTGGGCACACTGCTGGCTCCTGCTCATCCGGCTGTCAATCAGCACCCCCAGGTCCCTCTCTGACTGGCAGCTCTCCAGCCACTCCTCCCCAAGCCTGTAGCGCTGCTGGGGGTTGTTGTGGCCCAAGTGAGGAAGTCATTATATTCTTCTGTTCCAGCAATCATGTGTAAGTTAATCTTTAGAACACCCCAATTTGGCTTCTGTGAATCCAGATCTTTACAAATTGTTATGCCAAATTCAGTAAGAGGCTTGGCATCTGTCACATTAACAGATTCTTTATGCACCAGGTCTCCACTACAAACATAACAAGGAAATATAGCACCAAATAAACATTCAGTTTCTGGTTCTTATCTCATCATTGTAGCACAGACCTTCCTTGGCCATCAAGGATGCATTACAATCCCTCAATGACTGCTTTAGGATTCAAAATATCAACGTTTTCCTTTTTACTTAGGAAAAATTAGTGCAGTCTGTGCCAATTCCACTCACAGAAGAAAAAATGACCAGGAAGAATGTCAACACTGACAGCTGTAGGTGCAAAGAGTCAGTATTATTATAATTGTTGATAATCTCTAATTACGGAAAAACCTAGAGCTTTTATATCTTTATTAGGTCTGCTTCCATCTTTGTCAAAGCTAAGAGTCTGAGTCAACTTTGTTGAGGACAAAATTTAGACTAGTATTCTTTCTCAAAGCAAAAACCTAAAAAAAAAAATCACTTATCTTTTTTTTTTATTGGAGACATAAATGAAACCCTACAAAAGCTGTAAGTATTGCATTTATAAACATCTCCAGTATATATATTTTCTGTAGAAATTGCCCTTTAGAGATTGGTATTTTATCAGTACAGAATAGGAACATATTTACAGATTTTCTGTTTGTCTATTGCAGTAACAGGAAATTCAATTTAAAAAATTGCAGCTAATAAAAATGCAGTGAAGAGAAGAACAGTAGCCATAAAATTACTGTTAATGTTTGATTAGATGATACATTAAAAAAATATCTCTTAAGTAGCATTCAAGTAAAATTACTTTTTATGAAGTTATCTAATTTCTCCAGAGTGACACATTCTCAGTTTCATGCTATTTTTCGCATAACTCTGGGAACATTTTGTACCTAGCCTTCACTGACACGCAGCTTTGCATTATTATAATTCCATTTGCATGCAATTAGGCAGAAAGTAACCCTGTGTATACATTGTTGGCTGGAACACATAGAAGGAGAGGCAAAGAATATTTTTTTTCTTGAAGATTTCAAATATCATATGCTCACAAAAATAATACACTTTCTCCTTTGTTAAACTGCAGCAAGAAGAGAATTAAGCCAAAATCAAATGCCCAGCCATATCGATCAATATCCTTTGCAGACACTTGAAGATCTGTATTTTTGTTTATTAGCTGTCAACAGTAAACATCTGCATAGCCTTTAGTTAGTCTAGTCCCCTATTCATAAAGGCACTACTCTTTGTTTTAATTATGAGAATAGTTTCATTGAAGCCTGTATATGAAATTGTCTGCAGAACCAGGATTTTAGTTTGTGGAGTAATCAGGTTGTTGCTAAGCAAATTCAATTCCTAACAGCTGCTACTCCAGGACATGTCACTGTATTAGGTAGAGTAATAACAGCGATTACTTTATTGGAGTCTTCAAAGATGAGTTCTGCATTAAGTGAACCCCTACAAATGCTTTCTAAGCATAAGTAGAACCAAAGCTAGCTTTAAAATGTAACTGGCCCTGTTAACTTCAAAGACAAGGTTTATATAAAAAAGTCAAGCACATAACTATGGGATTTCCTGAATCAAGTACAATAGCTTTAAATATCAGGAGAGAAAACATAGAAAGCCATAAACAATAAAAAAATGTTAATAGATGAAAAGTGGTTTTTTTACAGTGAGTAGAAATATATTTTGCCCTTGCACAGGACAATATGGATTTTTATTTTTTCTGTGAAATATCTCACAGTGCCAGAGTGTACTAAATAAGTGTATCATCCAATTGCACACTTCACAAGTCCAATGTACACATGGAAATTAACTCTGCTACCAAAACCTGGGGATGTAGAGATAATAAAAGACTGTATATTCATTATTTGCAAACCTTTTCCCTTGTAAAAAGCTTATAAACACATAAAAGAACATTTATCAGATTTCAGCATTGCAAGTCATATGTCATCTCTGAATCCGTGCTGAATGCATAGAGTTCTTCAGGATACCTGTCATTTTGCATGCAAAGAAAATGTCGAGATTGCTGCTATTCTAATGCAAGGACTAGTCTCCTCAGTTGCATAAAATTAATAATACATCCACTAACTTCTAAGATTCCTATAATTAAAAAAAAAAAAAACAAAAAAAAACAAAACAAAAAAAAAAAAACAAACCACACACAAAAAAAAAAAAACACAAAAACAAAAACAACCAAACCACACAAAATAAACCACAGCACAATCTTCATCCTTCCAGGTAGGGACCCAAAACTTTTACTGCTTTCTGTATATGCAAAATACATCAGTGGCTTCCTCTCAAGCAAAGTACAATATTTGCTATTGCTACACTGATAGTCTGTTGGATTTTTATCTTACTATTATATTGTTTTGTTATTTGACCAGACTGCTGTTGCTTTTAGTTAGTAATTTTTTTTTTTTCTCAAAAGCTTCTCAGAAGCCAACTGTGTAGTATGAATACCATAAAAATAAAGTTCCTGAGATGTGTTTTGTAGCAGGCAGAAATCACACATCTAAATGCAGATGTTTATCATTACAATGATATCCTATGCTAGTTATTAAGGGCCCACTTGTATTGAACAATAAAGAAGGGGATCACCATTTTACTTAGAAACCCCTTGTATGTTGTATAAATTGTATACTAGACAAGAAGCCTCACTGAACTAGAAACTATGTTGAAAGTACACAGAACTTTGACAGGGATTGGGCGTAATCACAACTATAAAGAGTAGGCAAGGTTGCATACACAAGCACTCAGATCCTTCAAACCTGTCCCTGCTGACAGAATACTTTATTCCTTCAATTTTTTTTTCAAACTTCTTTCAAGATAGAAAATCAGCTAACTCACAAGCAGAAAAGTAATCTAGACTACACTATTTTTTGCACTTGTTTGACCCTTTATATACTCACCGTTCCAAACTATCACCATTCCCAGATGTTTCCTTATTTGAACTTGCCCATATAGTGGCAGCTGTTGTCTTTTCATGAAAGACTTTTACTGCAATTTCAGTCACCAGATTGTAAAGAACCAAGTTACAGAATTTGTTACCTCCACCCTACATCAACACCCCTTCTCTCATTACCTTCAGAATTTCACTTAGCCTTTTTTTTAAAAATGTTCACATTTTGCTCTTACTGCCTTGGTGGGCACTGCAGCTTTTTCATGTTCCTGGATTCTAGGAAACACTGATGTAAGTGTGTGCAGAAACACATGGGGTAAGGGAGACACGAGTTTAACCTCAGGAAGCTCCAGAAGGAAAACATACTGGGGTTAAACACTAGCAACTGCTGTTCCAGAAACTATTGCTAACAAAAGTTTCATTGCTGTGTTCCATGTTTAAAAATCCTGAGATGGGCCATAACCTAGCTCTTTGTCCTTTTCTGGTAAACATGGGTCACTAAAATCTGCCAGCTGAGACTGCAGAGTATAATATGCATTTTATTAACTCTAGGGGAGGAACGAAGGAGGCATGTCTTTAACCATCACATAAGAATATCCATGTTGAAAGGAAGTTTTATAATTGGCCTCAGGGTTGAGGTTCATACATCAGGGATTAATTACATTTCATTGTTAAAATATGTAACAGGCCTCAAGCTATTAAATTAATTAACTTTGGGAACATTATTGAGCTGGAATTTATAATCAAATAGACAGATGGCATTTTAGAAGCCTCTTTAGGCACTATGAAGTTTGGTTATATTTATGAGGAATTTGATGATTTAATGATTGGCCAGCATTTATATAACTAGCTTGTTGATGTTCTGACACTACTGACTCACTCTTCATTTAGTTAAATATTAACCACAGCTCAACTCTGAGGATATATTTTCTTGATATTTTTTAACTTATTTAATAAATTTCAACATATTGTGTAAAACGACAACACAAATATTTCACAACACAGTATTTTTACAAAATTGTGAGTATCTAGGGCAATATGGGCAGATGACTCAAGAAACCTAGACTTTTGCCGTTCTTTTTGGAAAATGGTTAATAAATAAGGTATTAGGTTAGATTTTAGAAAATGGTTGACACTTTAAGGACAATCAGGGCAAATTATCATAAGCAAGAGGAGGGAGCAGAAATTAACATTTTACTTGTTTTGTTATGACTGGCTAAGAAATAAGATCAGACAAGTTTGAGCAATTAGGTCTACTTTGTTTAACTAGAGAGTTCATATCCTCTTACTGTTGTGGATCAATGGTAGCAATTAGATAATCAAAGTGGCTGCTCTGAAGCATCTCATCACTTAACCTAACCATTGCTTCTTATGGATATCAACTATATGAGGTGTGCCATTTTTAAACAACCGTATCTTATCTTACTCTGCAAGTACATCACTAATTTCAATCCATTATGAATAAAAATGGTACTTTGTCATTAAGTATCAGAAATAATATTGTTTGTTCTTCATTTCAAAATACATTGCTTTTGCTTTAAATGTGCCATTATGAATCCTATTTTTTTGCAAGCACCTTTTTTTTTTTGCTCATGCAAAGTGCTTATAAATAAATCAGCCCACTTGAAACACTAAAAACTCTTTTCATTAGCATATAGCTAATGAACAACTCTTCATCTTCTTATAAACATGGAGTTCTGTGAAATATGCAATAGAGAAACAAGGAAAGCATTAAAATATTAGGAGGGAAAAATACAAATTTTCATTTCCTTAAAATAGTAATTCCATTTAAAGATTATTGTAAAATCCATTAGTTTCCTAATGTTCTGCAATGGAGTAAAATATCAAAATTGAGGTGACTGTTCACTTTTCTCTCATTACTACAGGTTTTGATAATGAGCTCATAAAGTTCTAAATAATTTATGGAACCACACAGTTCTAAGTACCTGTGGAACAGAGAAAAGAAATCTTCATTGAATGACCTTTAAGGCACAAAGCATTTTTCTACAGATACAAGGAAAGCTTTATTTTTCTAATGGTATTGTTAAACATAGTTCTAGTGATAGATGGAACTTCCAATTAGACCAGTGTGAAGCCATCATATTTCAGAAAGCTGTATTTTAATGTTTGATTTTGTATAGCTGAGAGAAGATTCAGTTTCATTTTGAGTTTTAAACTTAGAATGGCAAGTGAAATAAGCCAAGCCATGTGAGTACTGAGAAGTCTGAACTCTGAAATTTTCAGAGTTCTTGAAAAGGACTGATTTTGCAATTATTTTCAGGATAAGCACTTCTGTTGGTATTGCAAGAAGAGGACAACAATAATATTTTTTCACACAATGGATCAAATGATGGTTTATTCTTCTCCTCTGGTATTTATGATAAAAAGTGGCAAAAATATTCAAATCTTTTAAGTATAGATAATTTTTTGAGAAGGTTGGGGTTATTTTTTTCCAACTTGTCTATATTCACATTAGCAACCTCATGAACAGGATTCAAGTTCTTCAAAAAATCAAGGTAGGGAACATCTAATAATGGTCACGTCAATCTTTAAATGCTGAAGATCACAGTAAGAAATCTATCATTAAAGAGGTGTGGTAAGATGCATTCATGCTGTCAATAGAAAAAAACCCAACACATTCATAAAGAAAGGCAAAGTAATATTTATCCCTATGAAAAAAATGAAATCAGATTTCAGTGAGTTCATACTAGTTACCTAGGTGAACATGCAGCTCTTATCATGCAAAAGCTGGATACACATACTTCATTAAATAAAAAACATTTCCATTTTTATCTATAGTATGGTCCATCATTCTTTCTTAATGTCACTCACATATTGTGTATCTTCAGTAACTTACACAGAAATATTTAGAATAGAGACTGTTTCTTACCATGTATGCAGAAAAATTCAAGTCACAGAATTAAGCCCTTAAGAATCACTGGAATGGAAGAATTAAAAAATGTTACTTTTACTGTACTAGAGGGAAAAAAATACTTAGCTGAAGATGCTTATATTTCAGCTTTAACTTCATTACAAAGTTTGGAGGAAGCAGAATGAACTTGTTGAAAATTCTATTACTTTTTCATTATTTTCAGAAGAAGAATGCACACTTGATTTTATATTAAATGATAATAAATAATAATAAAAAATACACTTAGCATAACATTGAGGTGACAGGTTCTGAGATAGGTATTTTCTACATTACCTGAGAAGAAAATTCTATACTGACAGATTTTAAAAGAGACTAAACAGGTGTGCCTTGCACATTAATGTTTGGGTGCATATGTGCAAATAATTTTATAAACCAGATTACTTAGACTGGGCTGTAAGATGCTGCTAATCATTTGTACCGAAGAGAAGATACAAACACTTACAAGATATAGTCTAACAGCTTTAATTATGTTTTTAAACCACCTGAGATGATAAAGTTTAGATGAGGAGGGAACTTGGTTCATGTTTGAAAGATGATTGAAATCATTCCCACTGTAAATCCATGCTGGGGATAGGGGTACATATCCTAGGAAATTCCTGCTTAAATGTAATCATGATCATTGCTCCAGAGGAAAGTGAAAAAAATTCACACTGCTACCTCCAAAATATGATCACATTTTTCAATAAGAAATGCAATAGCGGGAAATTAATAACAATTCTGTGAGGATTTAGGGAGTCTGATTTGGCTTTATAAGATAGGTTTTCTTTTTAACTAAAGGAAAAAAAAAAAAAGGGGGTGTGTTATAAAATACAAATATCTGTCTAATGTGCTGATTAAAAAACCTAAAGCCAAATTCAGCACAAGAGAACATCTTTTGGTTTAACCATATTTCTCATATGCTCAAAGCTATATTATCAATAAGATAATTGTTTTGATGTTGCAACTGAATTGTGAACACAGTAGGAAAGTCTGTGCTTTTTACAGGGTTCAAAAAATGAACTCACTTTTCTGTTTCTTATATACAAATCAGGGGTATCTGCTCTGAAATCAGCACAGTAAAATCATCACATTCAAAAAACAGTGCAAGTAAAAGAATACAGATATTATAATCAGACAAACGTATGGTTTGAAGAGCTTGAGTTAAAAAGAAGTATACTTTTTCAATTGTGGGAGCTAACAGAGGCACTAAAATAAAAGGCCACATTCAGAAGGAAAATATAGATCCTGGTTATTGATTTGAACTGCTTTTTGGTTTGGACAAGAAAAAAACAAACCCAACAATGAAAGTGTGTAGTAGTGTCTGTGTCAGGCAGGAAAAGGAAACAGCTTAGACAGCTGAGTGTGAACTTGTATGACAAGCCATTAAACAGCAACTTTTATCCCCTTCCTCCCAAAACATGTACACACACAAAGCATTTCAGAAATGGATTTCAGAACAGACTCAGGTTCAAAATAATTCTTGCAAACAGCTCTTCTCAAACACCTCACTCTAATGTACTGATGTGAAGAGAGAAGATTTTACAAAGCATTTGCAATGTCCTAGAGAACAAGGAAGACAAGTATGGAAAAAAAGGACTATAGAAGACCTTAAAAAACATCTATTTAAAAAAAAAACAAAACAAACAACACAACAACAAACAAACAAACAAACAAAAACTTCCAGCGTGTAGGAGAAACCTGCACAGGTGACAAGTATGATACAAAAGGGAAAGAAAGAAGATCATTTTACCATTCTAAATAGCTTGCATTCTACTTTATATTAATCCATATCCATAGATAGTGCAATAAGAAGGGCATGATACTATGAAATTATTTCTTCATACTACCTCACCAGGTAATACCTCAGCTGTATTGAAAGAAAGGCCCTTGAACACTTCAATTGTTCCCTCCCAGTCAACATCTAGTGATGAAGTTTGCTACACTGCAGGTAAACTGAAAGTTACCTTTCTATGGAAAAGAATCTGCTTTTCCCAAAGTTCCTTCACTGCCGTTGAACAACTAGTGTTCAGAAAAACATAATCTAGGTTAGTTTTTTCAGCATGAATGACATGTTACCTTAAAGTATTTTTTTCAAATTTAAAGTCCTTTCTTTTTTTCTCCACCTTTCTGTGGTCTACAGGAGTCAGAGTGACAGGTATGAAATAAAACAAAATTGTTAGTTCAAACAAAATTTTCAGAGATACCATGGCAATCATCAAAATTAAAAGTTTTGTTGCAGGTGAATTTCTAATGGTACATTTCATTTCTGTATGAATGAAACTTTTTTCACCTTCCAAATCAAAATATTTCATTCATTTTTTATTATCTAAACTTTTTCTTTAAAAAAAAAAACAATGGCTACCACGCTGTTTATATTACATATAGGTTAATTTCGAACCATAACATCATTTTGAAATAAAATGTTCTGACTTTCCAGAAAGCATACCTAGAAAATGACAAATGCAACATTATAAGATCTCCCCAGTGATAATTTTTAATTTGGAACTACTTTTCAAATTCACCACAACATTGAAAATAATTTTTAATTTGTTAACGTTTTCTCTTCAGTGAATTGTTTGTTCTCTTTCCTTTGTTCCACTCCCACAAATAATCAAACTACAACTGTGGTTTAAGATCAATGATAAATATTTTGAGGGAAAGGTTTGTAAGTCATTGTCAAGCATTAGCTAACAAATAATAAGTAAATATGAGGGAAACATCCCTAAAGGACAATTAAATTACATTGCAGGAATTACTGAGACAGACTGCCCAATATGGTAAATCCCTATGCCACAGAGCATACTAAGCAGACAGGCCAGCTAAAGACCATAAACACTAGTCTACTAGAGCAACATTTGCACAGTTCTGGGTCTGAACTGAAATAATCTCTTCCACTGAACCAGTCTGGATGTCTATTGTGTAGACTGGCACTAGAAACTGGGATCTGGATGGATCTAAGATGTCATTGACAGATCTATAGCATCATCAGTATAACTCTGAAATTCTTATAGCAAATAATCTTAATCTGAGATTTATCTCTGCACAAGAAACACCACAGTTTTCTAGAAATGACTCACTAATACTTATGATTTTTAAGCATATTGCTAAGATTTTTTCTCTTTGTTGTAGAAAATACCTACTACTACTATTTTATTCTGAGTTCTTTATCATCACACCTACATTTTTTATGGGCCTATTCATATTTGGAAATGTAAATTTTTCTTTCTTGAATATTACTTAAAATTTATCAAAAATAGGTCACCATTTGTGGAAAATCTATTTTAATGACTGTTAGCTAGATTACCACCATGTATGCATACAAAAAAAAAGATAAAAATGTAACTGAGACAAAACCCAGCTTTTCCCTCTGAGAGGATATAGCATGCTGGTCTTTCAAACATTTTCTTAATTCCTATTACATATTTTTTTCTTGTGAAATATACAAAGGACGTATTTTTTTAAAGCGTTTAAAGACCTTTTTCTAATTGTAATCATATTTTAAAGTAGATTAAAACCTTACTTTTTCAGTCACTTTCCATTAGAAAATAGAAATAAAAGCAAGGCAACCTTTCTTCCACAGCAGCCTATGGTATTAGGCTTGAAATTCTCATGAAACCTAATTTTCAAAAAGCAAAATGTTCTCTCTGAAAATCTATTAATTTTAAAATTCCTTAAGATTAGATGTCCACAATCACTGGTCAGTACAAGCTTCCATTGTTCAAATATTAGTTTGAAACACTGTCTCATCCTGTACCCAGTAACAGAAAATATTTTCAATAACAATAATTTCAACTCATCTGTCAAGCCCTAGGTTAATTTCTTTTTGTTGCCTACAATTACAGATCTTTTGATGCCCTTATAAACAAAAATTTGTTCTACCATCAGTCATCAGACCTCACAGAGATCTGCTGATGCAAGTTGAAGAAATGTCATAAATTATTCATAGTGACCATCTATTTTGTTTCGTCCTGTTTGAATTGCTTTAAATCATTGCCCAGAGGCAGCTCAGTAGTTTCAGGCTTCCATGTAAAATAAACACAAAAATGGAGTCGAAACAATGATTTTATAAAAAGGGGGAAACAACCCCTCCTCTTGAGTAACAAACCTGTCATACAAGCAGCATGGCTAATGGGTTTCTAACGTAGGTGGAAGGTTTTAGTCAAATCGAGACAAAGGTGTGATTGACACGAACAATTGTACCTTTTAGTGATATTCTTGGAGCTGAAGGAATATGATGGAAACAGTTATTTCACTAGTCCTGCCTCCTATTGTCTGCCTCTTTTCATCATTCTGCAGTAAAGGCTATATTTATCTAGATGGTTAATTTATATTTACTACTGTTTCAATACTTTGAACGTATTTTGACAATGATAGAATGTTCCAGAAACTCATTTTACTTCAAGGATGATGGAGCTGAAGGATGAAGTATAATAGTAGCCACTCACTTTTTCAGCTGCCAAGTTCAACAAGAAGTGGGTTATGTCAGTTGTGGTGGCTTAAGGACAGTTCTCAGACATAACATGTACATATCACAAAAAAAGTCTTTCTGCACAAGCGGTTACACAGATATTTGTTCTTGTAAAGAAATAAATACAATGGGGTAACATAGTGTGACATGATAATGGCCTTTCTCCTATAACATAATTGCTGAATCAGACCAAGGATTTTATGGAAGACAAGCAAGGCTATTATTACGAAGTGGGAGGCTAATATCTAGTCTGACAACAGAAAACATAAAATTATTTATTTAAATTAAAGTCGGTGTTAAATAAGAGCAAAAGTTACAAAAGCAGATGACCCAGAAAAAAACAAATTTCAGTGTGTGTATATGTGAATGTACAAAAAAAAAAAAAAATGTCCTCAGAAAGAGGTATTTCTAGTTGCTTTAAGGAAATAACTTAAGGATGCAAATCAGAAAACAACATATTTTATATGTTCTACTCTAGTTCAATATTTGACAAAGTAGACAAATCCAAGAAAACATTAATATCTCTTCCCAACCTAGCATAAGAGTCTCAGTGTGGAGACATGCACAGGCAGCACAAGGTGACTGTGTGGCAGAATCGAACCCTCATAAGCTTTGTGGGTCAGGACACCTACCTTCTCACTAGATTTTTGTCACTCTCACTGAATATAAACACTATCTCCAGAGATTTGGAAAGCAGTGATTCCCAAACCTGGTTTTGGACGTACCATGAAGAAATAGGGCATGTATGGGATCTACTTAAGTACTGAGGATATAACTGGTATATCAGAGTTTGAGTTATTTTACTTTACAGAATAAGCTGGAATATATCTTGGATCCTTGATCTACTGGGTCTGGTATAGTCTGGTGTACACTCAATATCTCCCATCTTAATTGGACATTACTAGTATAAAATATGGTGTTGTGGTTTGAACTCAGCAGGTAGCCAACTGCCATAAAAAGAAATTCATAGATTGAATAATAATTTTTTAAAAATAGTAATAGTAATGAAATAACAGTAACAGTAGTAAGTCCAAAAAGGGTAAAAATGCAGCGGTGGCTTACCGACCAGCAACCAGTATGCAGCCCACCCCCTCACCCCCCAGCAGCAATCCAGACCACAGCAGAAATCCTGACACGCTGACCCAGAAACTGAAAACATGGTGTGAGAGAGCACAGGTCTGCCTATATACTAATCATGATGTCACATGATATGGAACTATCGAATGATCAATCCGGAGCCAGACCTCTAGCTGTGCTCCCTCTCAGCCCAAGAAATGTTAACTCTATGCTGGCCAAAACCAAGACAGTCTCCACCCTTTATTCCATATCATTTACTTTATGCTCAGGTTCTGAATACATTCTAAGGAATCACCACCCCTTTTCCCAGGTCTCACAGATATTATTCCCTCAGTCTATGTGACATCCTTCCAAAATGTCCACTGAGTTCATTTAGTCCATAACTTTGGGTTCCATCTGTCATGGTAGTTGTTAAAGCTGGAGGAAAGTGGTGGAGTTGGCTCAGTCAGTGGAGCAGGAGGCTCTGAATGTGACAGGAGGATGTTGCAGGGCACCAACTGCAATAACAAGGTTATTTGACAGTTCATTTCATTGGCTGCTTTTACCTAAAATCAAATCTCCTTGAGGCACACAGCAGAATTCTCCATCCTTCTGCATTACCCACCAAGTACACCCAAGTCCTTGGGCAAAAGTGATTCCACACATGGGCACATGATTCACAGGGTAAAAAAATGGCTGGATGGCCGGGCCCAAAGAGTTGTGGTGAACAGAGTTAAATCTGGTTGGTGCCCGGTCACGAGTGGTGTCCCCCAGGGCTCGGTTTTGGGGCCACTCCTGTTTAACATCTTCATTGATGATCCAGACGAGGGGATCGAGTGCACCCTCAGTCAGTTTGCAGATGACACCCAGTTGGGTGGGAGTGTTGATCTGCTCGAGGGTAGGGAGGCTCTGCAGAGAGACCTGGACAGGCTGGAGCCATGGGCTGAGGCCAACTGGGGGAGTTTCCATAAGGCCAAATGCCGGGGGCTGCCCTTGGGCCACAACAACCCCCAGCAGCGCTACAGGCTTGGGGAGGAGTGGCTGGAGAGCTGCCAGTCAGAGAGGGACCTGGGGGTACTGATTGACAGCCGGCTGAACAGGAGCCAGCAGTGTGCCCAGGGGGCCAAGAAGGCCAATGGCATCCTGGCTTGTGTCAGCAATAGCGTGGCCAGCAGGGACAGGGAAGGGATCTGACCCCTGGACTCGGCACTGGTGAGGCTGCACCTCGATTCCTGTGTTCAGTTTTGAGCCCCTCACTCCAAAAAGGACATTGAGTGACTCGAGCGTGTCCAGAGAAGGGCAACGGAGCTGGTGCAGGGTCTGGAGCACAGGTCGTACGGGGAGCAGCTGAGGGAACTGGGGGTGTTTAGTCTGGAGAAGAGGAGGCTGAGGGGAGACCTCATCGCCCTCTACAGCTACCTGAAAGGAGGGTGCAGAGAGCTGGGGATGAGCCTCTTTAACCAAGTAACGTGTGATAGGACAAGAGGTAATGGCCTCAGATTGTGCTAGGGAAGGTTTAGACTGGATATTAGGAAATATTTAATTACATAAGGGGTTGTTAGGCATTGGAATGGGCTGCCCAGGGAGGTGGTGGAGTCCCCATCCTTGGAGGTGTTTAAGAGTCAGGTCGACATAGTGCTGAGGGATATGGTGTAGTTGGGAACTGTCAATGTTGGGTTAATGGTTGGACTGGATGATCTTCAAGGTCTTTTCCAACCTAGATGATTCTGCGATCCTGTGATAATCTATACCAGGAATACATGAAACTTCTGGGCCAGTCACCATAGGGTGTTTTTCCCACTTCGACTCACCTCGGGCTCCAATACAGTCAACTGTTGAGAACCCCCTGTCACTTCTGAAACACAGATGGGTTCTCCCCCGTTAAAATTTGATGGCATTAGGGTGAATTGTGCACCAGGGTCCACTAAAGCCTTATACTTCTGGAGGTCAGATGTGACAAGCCATCAAAACTACACAGTCCAGTAAACTCAGTTGTCCCTGTCCTTCGTCTGGCTGGAGGCAGGACCCCTCTAATGTTGGTCATTATGCCCACTAATGACAGATGGGTTAGTGTGGTGTGCATGGGTTTCAGCCTCATCTTGATCACTGATTTCTTATAAATAAAAATCAGAAGTTCTTCTCATAGGATCATAAGCAGTCGAACTTTTTACTGCGTTTGGGCACTTGATTACTGGAAACCAGAACAGCATTTCTCCTAAAATAACCCCAGTTTGTAGTTATTCTTCCTTCCAACTCACATACACACTCTTCTAGGAGGTAGGTAGGTTTTCCATCCCATTTCCTAATGTATTCTCAATAGTCATGCAGGGGAGGCTACATCTTCCCCTGTGGTGTATACTGGTTCTCTCGAGTAAAAAAACAACAGGGTGGCAAATGTGATGCCCATCTACAAGAGAGGCAGAAAGGAGGATCCAGGAAACTATAGACCTGTCAGTCTGACCTCGGTGCTGGGGAAGGTCATGGAGCAGGTCATCTCGGGTGCCATTAAAAGTCATATAATGGACAACCCGGGGATGAGGACTAGTCAGCATGGGTTTATCAAAGGCAGGTCCTGCCTGACAAACCTGATTTCCTATTGGACGAGGGAAAAGCTGTGGATATTGTCTACCTGGTTTTTTGAAAAGCATTTGACACAGTTCCCCATAGAATTCTCATAGAAAAACTGTCTGCCCATGGCCTGGGTGAGCGAACGGTCTGCTGGGTCAAGCACTGGCTGGCTGGAGGGTCCCAGAGAGTGGTGGTCAGTGGAGCTAAATCCAGCTGGTGGCTGGTCACAAGTGGTGTTCCTCAGGGATCGGTGTTGGGACAATTTCTGTTCAACATCTTTATTGATGATCTTGATAAGGACATAGAGTGTATCATCAGTAAGTTCGCAGATGACACCAAGTTAAGTGGGAGTGTTGATCTGCATGAAGACAGGGAGGCACTACAGAGAGACCTGGATAGATTGGATCGGTGGCCAAAGTTAACGGGATGGGCTTCAACAAGGCCAAGTGCCAGGTCCTGTACTTGGGCCACAGCACCCCCCTGCATCACTACAGGCTTGGGGAGGTGTGGCTGGGGAGCTCTCTGGGAGAGAAGGATCTGGGGGTTCTCACTGACAGGCAGCTGAACAGGAGCCAGCAGTGTCCCCAGGTGGCCAAGAAATCCAACGGCATCCTGGCTTGTATTAGAAATGGTGTGACCAGCAGAAGTAGGGAGGTGATAGTCCCCCTGTACTCTGCACTGGTGAGGCCACACCTGGAGCTTTGCGTCCAGTTTTGGGCACCTAGATACGAGAGAGATATCGAGGTGCTGGATCAGGTGCAGAGGAGGGCAACAAAGCTGGTGAAGGGCCTGGAGAAAAGATCCTGTGAGGAGTGATTGAAGGAGCTGGAACTGTTCAGTTTGAGGAAGAGAAGGCTGAGGGGAGACCTCATCACTCTCTACAGCTACCTGAAAGGACATTGGAGAGAGGTTGGTGCTGGTCTCTTCTCACAGGTGATTAGTGACAGAACAAGAGAGAATGGCTTTAAACTGTGACAGGGGAGGTTTAGACTGGACATTAGGAAAAAAAATTCACAGAAAGAGTGGTCAGACAGTGGAATGGGCTGCCCAGGGAGGTGGTGGAGTCACCATCCCTGGGTGTGTTTAAGGGTCAGTTGGATGAGATGTTGGGGTATATGGTGTGGGGGAGAATTTTGCAGAGTAGGGCTGATGGTTGGACTCAATGATCCCAAGCGTCTTTTCCAACTTGAATGATTCTGTAATTCTGTGTGACTGCTCCTAAGAGCCAAGATTCTAGTCCATGCAGGTGGGGAGTAGGACATGTCCTCTTTAAATTGCTGGAATTCTTGAGATAATTTCTCCACAGCCACAACGAGGGAGGAAGAGAGATTTTCTTCATATTGTCGTAGTCAGTGAGCAAATTCATCCACTGTTAGTCCGTCTTCATCTCTGCAGTCCATTACCACTAATGCACTGGCGTATGATGATGGTGTGCTCCATACAAACTTCCACCACATGGGCCGGACACATCGGACTTCATCTAGATCTGTGGGTAGCCGCACATTATCTGGGTCATAGTAAACCATCTCCCGCATGTCCAGCTCCCTCAAGTATTGAATACCTCTCTCCATAGTGGTCCACTTACTTGGATGACAGAAAATCTTCCTTGAAGGGATACCTCTCCCTCACACTTGACAGGAGACTGAGATTATATCAAGAGACTGAGATTTTGTGTCTCCTCTCCAGTGGTTTTGTCAATGCGCCCTTCCCTAGACAGGGTTCCCAGCTGCCTCACCTCCCTGCCCTCTAGTTCCATGCTGCTGGCCCCACTATCCCAGCATCCGAGCAGCCAGGTAACCAGTTGCTCACCTGGATGGTGGCTGAAATCTTTTTTCACATCTCGCAACTCACCCAGGGATAAGGGTCAGATGACTGTCACTGACTCTGCCTCCTCCTCCTGTTCTCATGATGGGCCTGGTTCATCGTCACCCTGTACGCTGTGAGGGGATTTTCTTGTGTATTTCTTCTTTGTATGGGAGCAACTGACACCGTCATGGGCTGGTTCTCTGGTTCAGCTGCAACACCTGTCCTCGGGGTTGTAGTGGCTCCAGTTTCTGTTACTTGGTTACCAGGTGCAGAGCCCTTCCCTTCTCTTGAGGGTGCTGAACAGTGCTTAATAGCACCCGGTAAGCATGGGCCAGGCATGTACCCAGCATGTTGCAGTGAGCTGAGCCTCTCTGGAATTACCTGGGTGACAACATACTTTTTCCAAATATCCCACTAGTTCAGGATTCTGCACCTGTGCAGGAGTGAAGTTCCAATACATTGGAGGTTCCCACTGTTCTAGGTACTTGTCCATGCTACTCCACACCGCCACCCATTCATAGTTCTCCACCCCTAGGGTAGATTTCAAAGGGATACTCTTAAACTGTTGCTTAACCCTCAACAAAACCTGAACCATATGCAGGAACACACTAGCTTCTAGCAGTAAGATGACCATGTTAATGTCAACATTCCAAAAATATCTGAAATTCCCAAATTCCTCAAACACAATTGTAAATAGCCCCAGGGCTGATGACTGCACCCTATCATAGATTATCATCACAGAGGACAGCAAAACCAAAACCTTAACCCAACTCTCACAGAAGGTGAGCAACAGCACTGGAAATATACATTGCAGATGAGATGATAAAATCTTAAGAAGCCAAGCAATCAACATTATTACCTGTTCTGTCATTACCTCAAACCTTAGGCCTCATGTTGGGTGCCAAAACCTGATGTGGTTTGAATTCACCCGGTAGCCAATTTCCATGTAACCAGTTGTTTACTTCCCTTGCCCCCACCGTCTCTGGTGAAATAGGGCAGGAACAAAAGAAGAAATTCATAGGTTGAATAAAAAAATTTAGTAACAGTAACAAAACCAACAATAATAATAGTAAGTCCAAATGGGTAAAATGCAGCAAGTGGCTCACTGGGTGGCAACTGGTATGAAGCCTGCCCCCAGAAGTGAGCCCAACTGCACCAGAAAATCCCACCACATCGACCCAGAAACCAAAAACAGGGCGTGAGGGAGCACTATACATCCACCTATATACTAAGCATGACATCAAATGATATGATATGGAATGCTCCAATGATCAATCTGTCCCCGAACCTCTAGCTGTGCTCCCTCTCAGTTCAAGGAAAGTTAACTCTATCCTGTCCAAAACAAGGACATATGTCCAGGGAAGCTAGTTACCCAAATGAATATATGGCTCTTCATGTAACCTCAGTTAATTTTTAAGTGCACTGCTTATTATTTTTGAACAAACTAGACCTTCAAGGGAGCTTTTGAAAAAATATTTCTATTAGAAGCTCAGCAATTTTGTCAACCTTCAAAAAAAAAAAAAGAATAAGCTTAACAGCAGTCAAATAAACATTATACTTAACATCAGCAGAGACTATAACCTTATATGCTAATCCTAAATTTTGTTTACAGGGAGGAAGCTGGACTAACTTTACTGATTTTAAACCAAACTTAATAAAGTGATGTGAGAACATCCATGTCTGTTTCAAGGCAGCTGAAAGTACATTGAAGACAATGATAAAACAAAGCTGCTTAAAGTTCAACATGTTTAAATGTTTTCCTGAACTATGTTGAAACTAACAAGACTTCACCCTTACAGTTAATAGGATCAGAAAGTATGCAAGCATTTCATTGACCTTAGATGTGCTAAAGATCCCTGATGAAGACATACTTTTACCTTATTGTGAATGCTCAACACCATAACCAGTCACGTTATCTTAGAATATACTCATCTAAAATTAAGCTCATACTCTTTCTTTGTATCTCAGTTAGGAATGAAAGTTGATTTTACCTAGGATTTTATTATTAAGTGAATCTAAATATCAGTCATGTCTTTGGTCTATTTAACTCCTCTATTTTAAGATTTTCCAAAGTAACTTGTACATGTTCAAAAGACGTTAAGTGAATCTCTGATTCTAAGCAGGTGTATGAAACACTATTTTCCTAATGGAAGAAGATGAAATCTCATTCATGAGATGAAACACTCATTTGTTACTGGAATTTCCTAAAGGAAGCTGCATTGGACAGGTTCAGTTGTCACAGGCTGACCAACATTTTGCAGCTAAACAGTGGTAGCTTTGTTATGTGTTGAAGTTCAAGACATCATAAATTGTAACTCAGTTGTCATTATGGGAAGAAAACAGTCAGTCTGCTTTTACCATGTTCCCACAATTAGAGTTGGTCAGTCTTTTAAAGTGTCCAGGTCACAAGGATATCCATTTCTATCTATTCCAGTTATTTCATGGTAGATGTTACATGAAAGAAAGTTAAATCAGCACAACCCTTCTCTGTGCTTGCTGGTTTTCCCAAGGCAGACCCTCTGGCAACAACAAACCATGCTCTTCATTTTCTCGTACACACATGCTCGCTGCTGCCAACCACAGCTCTCAGTGTTCAGAGCCTCCATCCGTAAGAACATTTAGTGCAATACAATTGCAATCACTGTGAGCTGGAATGGGTAAGAACAGGTTTCCGGTATCAGTACCCTAGAGACATTTTATTAAGTTAACAGTGCACTAACTGTTTGTTATCAACAAAATAATAAAAACCATTTGTATGTTTATGGATCAGTAATTCACTAATAAAATGCATTGAAACCCGCTAATTGAATAGCAAGCTGTTAATTGTAAAGTGACAGCAGTTGAGGTATTGCAAGTATAATTTTAAGATGGTTTCCTATCTAAGAAAATTATTCATTCCATGTAGAATGAACAATTTCATTGTATAAAACAAAATGGAGTTTATTTTCTTTTTTATTTTTGAGGAGTGAGGAATTTTAAAATATTAAAGTCACTATAGCAATCTCTGCTGATTCCACAGTGGCAGCTCAGAAAGACAGTATCTCTCACTCCAGTAAAGGAAGCATCAAAACCTTACTAGCAATATCAAATAATACCTGATTTGGCTCTGTATCTGGGAATGGACTCTATGGTTTGTAATTTAAATATGCATTTCAAGAGAAACACCGTCATGAGGCTTATTAGTGTTCTCCACCTTGGGCTTGTTTGTATTCTCAGTTAAAGTATTATACAAAAACAAAAACAAAAAGAAAAAAAAAAGATAAATTAGAAACATAATTCATCTCTATCATCAATAAGGAGATAGATGGAGGGTAAAAAAAGAATACAATTTAGAGTGTCTGATATAGAGATGTAAAATAAACAGTGCAGATGCTTTCCTTCCAGGATACTGGTCCATACAAGTGAGTATCCATGATTTTTCTTCTTTTTGAAAGGAAGCATATGAGTATAAAAGAGAAAGATTAATAGAATATTAAGACATAAGTAATGTAATTTAAAAATTATCTTATCAGTGCCAAATTATAGTATTAAATGCTCACATTTCACTTTAGGTTCTATGTCCAACTTAATTCTGCTATCTTGTGAATACAATGTGGCATATGTTCCCTAACTATATGATGATATCTTTTTTACAAGACCTTAAGATCACAGGCCACTGACCAAAATGTTCATGGATTTCTGCTAACAAGTTTTTTCTTTTCCTGTTCTTACCAATCTCTTCTCCAATGTTTCAAGAGTAGCATTTTTTCCCAAAAGAAAATCAAGAAGGGTCAGTATTAATACTTGGAACTTGGGAAAACTCATAGCAGTTCATGGGGTAAAAAAGCATAAATGGAGAGAGAGTTTGTGCAACATCAACAAGAAGAGAGACTATGCAGGAGGAGAGGGGAAGTGGAAGGTTTCATGGGTATGTCCAATCTGCCAAGATGTTGAGAAGATTCCATGTGAAATCACCAAGGTTCTCAGGAGGGACAAAAACATTCAGACAGGGATATAGACAGGGATATAGCTAAAGGTTTCTCTTTTTTGTTTGTTTGTTTGTTTGTTTGTTTTGGTTTTTGTTTTTGTTTTTGTTTTAAACCTCTATCTATCTTGTTCCAGCTGAAGAATTGAATGATGTTTTCCAAGTTTTATTCTACAAGGTCTGTGCAGTCATTTGTTACGGCTATCAAACACCTCTGACTAGTGAGAGAGAGCCATAATGTCCACAAAGTGAGACTGGACAGTCCAATTTACGTGTGTAAATTAATGAGCTGAGAATTAGTCCTTGGTTCTTAAAGCAAAAAGGTCCCATTTCAGTTAGGCAGCAACATTCAAATCCTGAATGCTGAAAGTCTGACACAGTAAGTCCAGTCAGGCCCAGAGAAAGTCAAATGTACCTGTCTTTCACATGTTGGAGAGCAACACAGCTACATACACTAGATGAGACATAGCAACTAGTGGTTGTGTAACAGTTAATCTGGGTTCTCCATCTGATAATGCTGTTTATTTCTTGTACCATTGTCTAATATTAGAGCAACGGTGCACTAATAGTTATTTTGTTCTTGCTTGCAGTACAACATATCACTTAGTATGCTGCATCTATATTCAAATGTATTAATCACATTTAAATACAGATATAATGCAAATATTGTTCTTGACATTAAAATGTAGTCATGGAAACTAATAAAGAATTTTTTGTATGTCCTATAAAAGTACATTAGATCATTCAGTTCCTATAATTGCTGCAAAAATTAAATAAGGTACTTCTGAATTATTAAAATACACTGTAGACTATATTAGTATGATTTGCATGTCCATTTTCTTTAATTACTATACAGGAAAAAAAGCCTTGGGAATCAAGCATAAGAATTAGTCTTCACTATTATATATTTTTAAGAAAGTAGAATTTCTTCAAAGAGAGAAAAAAAAAATGTGATTGCCTGTAGCAGTGAGTTAACTGTACTGGATTTCTAAAAATGTATTTTATTACCGAAAGAAACTGAGTCACCTCACTCATAGGCTGGCAGATAGATTCCATCCTTCCAAGGGAGCTAGAGAGGGTCAGTACTCCTCAGAAAAGCTAAATGTGGTAGAGGAGAAATATTATTAGACTATTGTACCCATCCAATGTCAGGGGAGGTTTCAATACAATCCCAAGAGCGAAATTAAGACACAAACAAGGTCAAATGTCACACAGACTTTCAAACTTTATTCCCATAAGGAGGGATAACAGAGATAGGACAGAGGGAAGCAGAAAAGGTCAGAACAGCTGAGCAAGCAAACAGAAGATATGCAGTAAGCTCAGTTACCACCACCACAAATCCATCTGCCTCCTGTTGGTTCAGTCTTGGTGCAGGTAATGGGGGGTCCCTGCAGGCAATGGGGAATCCTCCGGGAGAAGAGTACACAGTCCTTTTATCATCCCAGTCTCCACAATCAGTCTGCCCATTTCCACAGAGCTCATTATCATATTCGCCACCCCATGTTCCTTCATGTGTACATGCCCAGGTGTCCATGGTTGTTGTAATGGGGGGGGGGAAAGGTTGGCCAGCAACGCCTTTCGCCCCCTCACATCCTGTTCATCCCAACTTCTTCCCCCGCCCCTGCACACACACGCAGCTTGGTAGATGTTACAAAAGATGTAATTATTCCAGCTTCGGGCAGACGTGATTTTTGGGGGATATTTTTGTCCTCTTCAGGGTGTACTTCTTCACAGCAATGGGATGTTGAGGCCCAGTTTAGGCAGTGGTGCAGTGCTAAAACAGGCAGTTGACATGGTCTGAGAGTCTTACACCACCCCGTGGCTCAGGAGGTGGTAATGATGCAACAGCAATGCTGAGACAAAACAGCTGACACACTCCCTTACAACTATACAGGGGAAAGTACAGTGCCCAGTATTGGACTGATCCCTTTATATCCAGAGATAACACTTTCATTTCAAAATGACAGAGCTAGCTGCACTTCTGATATCCTATCTGGACTGAGAACATTGTAGCCTGCCATGGACCCTGATGCTTTTCCCTTTGCTGGAGTTGAGTCACACAGCTCTGGTCTTAGTCAAGGGCACTAATTCACAGTAGCAGCCCAAGCCTCCCCAGGAAGATCCCACCAGAATTTTGCCTGCAGTTCATATTGCATATGCTATGAGTGAATGTCAATCTCATTACTTCAAACAGTATTAAAACAAGCTTGTTTTTTTGTTTTTGTTTGTTTGTTTGTTTTTTTTTTTCTTTTCACAACAGTAAACTTTAGTTTTAATGCAAAGAGGGACTTCCATTTTGATCAATAATTTCCACAAGGCTCCAAGGCTGGGAAACTCCAAAGGCAGCTCTGCGTGTGCAGTCAGGGAGTCTTGGTACAACCTCTGGACCTCTTGGAGTACAGGGAGGAGATGCCTAGCTAACTGTGCAAGAACAGGTAGAAACTGTATTCACACTTTCAAGGGTATCAAATAAAATCCATATGAATTAACCCTATACATGAATTAATGACTGTAGAGGTCCACAGAGGAGAGCTGCATGACCACAGAGAACAAATACAAAATCTTAGGAGAATTTAGGTAGAATTTGTTGACACAACATGTTTACATGATCAACTAAAACAACAAAAAATCCCTTAAAACCCCAACCAATTAAAATGAACTTTTTAGAAAATGATGAATGAAATGCTTAATGAAAAAGACAACTCTGGAGAGTAGTGACTTGACCCAAATGAATAAAATTAGTCTTGAAGGTTCATACACCTCCCATTTGATTAAAAAATGATTAGAATTTGGTTGTCCATGATTATCTCCTATCTGATATGTGCTAACATTCTGTCGTCGCTAAGGGATGTTGCTAAGCAAGGCAAAGCAGAGAGGAGGTCAGTCACCTCTTCACTGACAACTTCTAACATCAATTATTTTTGTGAAATACGGATTTCATTTTTTTCTGAATGTTCTGCTTATTCTTCTGAAGTAAAAGAAGATTTATTGCTATAGTACAATCCAAACATGTAAAGACTGAAATCTTCTGCTGGAATTATTTCTTTTTCATTAAAACCTAATTTCTGTTCCTCATCATTGCTGTGAACTCATCAGAAGGTAATAACCACAGCCTGACCTAGTTTTGTTCAGTTCTGAACAAATTATTTGAGAAATTTGGGTATTCTTGGTAAAGAAACATTCTTATGCTGATTTAAATTATTTTACCAGTCACTATTTTGTTTTATTTAAATGACGATAGTTCATTTTAATTGGAAAAAGTACCAGAAAATAAGCATTGTCTTTTAACAAAGTAGAACATCAAGAGCCTTTAAAAAGATGTAATAGGAAAACATACGTAAAATAACATTATATCGAAGACTAAATAGTTTCTTAAATTACATTTATTCTAAAACTGTCACTTATTGCATTCCACGTTCAAAAAGGAAGCTTTTATGTTACATTCTTTCAAATTAGTATCTCAGCTAACAGAATAAATATGTCAGTGTGTAACTGGAATGTTACTACTGTTTCAAAACTCGTATCACTGATATAAAGATTTCTTCTTCTGTAAGTTTTTTAATGGTGACTGGAATGCTTTACACTGCTAATTCCCATTTCATGAGTGAAAGTCAAAATGATACAAGCTCCAAAATATTTTTTTTTAATAATTAAAAAAAAACCCCAAACCCTAAACACATTCTAAAATTCTCTTTGAGTTTTTTTGTTGATTGCTGTGAGTCATTTGAAGCCTAATATGAAGTGGTTAGGGTCACTGCATTATTGTCAAAATGGTTTTGAGCTGTCCCCTCAACAACCACTTCACTACACCATTATAAGCATTACTGTTCTGTGAAAGGTAGACAAGTTTAATGCATGATGACCAGCACTGATTCTTCTTTCTTTTTGTTTTTAACAAAACTATGTGAATAACAAACTCCTAAGCTTTGTTCCTCCAAACCACTGTATGTGACTTTTTCAAATTATTATTTGTAATTTCTGTTGTGATTTAAAGCAGAAGTTCTAGTTTGAGCCAACTTGCACTGAAAACACCTTCAAAGAGACCAGTTAGAGTTTTGCCTTGTAGATTATAGAGAAATATTAGAAAGGAAATAACTTTTTTTTTTCTTTCAGTGGTTTAAAGAAATATGTCCCTAAAAATCTTTATTTCCATGGGTGATAATTAGTGAAATGACTTGAAATGGACATTAGTTTGCAAAGTGGTTCAGGTGAAGTTAGGTGTTTGCAGCTTGACAGGTTCAATACTCTTAATCCTTGAGGAAAGCAAGTGGGAAAATTCCTGCCTCTTGTGTTCTTGTGAAAGGATTTTTTTAGCGAATTTTCTGAAATACTGTAATTAAAAGTTCTTTTCTATCACTTTTTTAACTCTTCATTCTTCATACATGGACACAGGCATGATGTTGAGAATTCTATTAGTACTGTTACTATTACATTCATATTCATATTAGTTTTAACTTTCTTACCAATGAATAGTGACACTGATTTTGATCAGTTGAAACATGTCATAGGAATCCTAAAGAGTACTGCATGAGGATTGAAGAATTTAACTGCAGTATACACTGCCCTCGAGATCATTTGTTATCAGTTTCATCCAAAGGAGAAATTATAATGATGGTTACTTATGAAGGTGGCGATTTACAAGTCTTTAGATGGCTTTATGCTTTTAGACAGTTTTATATATCTCAAATTCATTTTAGCTTTCACATTGCATGTCTTCAGAGAGGATGGGATTAACACACATGCAATGTTTAGGATTCACCCTTTTCTGAAGGTTTAAATGGGACTTTGTTCCTTGTTTTCTTTGTGCAGATGCATGTTTGTACAGAATTTCCTAGAACACAGTTGAAGAACATTTTTATTTTTGACAACTAATTAGAGTTTTAAATGACAGTGGTAGGGTGCATATTAATAGCCTGTTGTGCCATGGGAAAAAAATCATGAGTCACAATCTGCATGCAGTGCAGTTATAAATCCAATCCAAATTGTAAGCAACAGGTTCTCCATCTCTTCCTAAAAAATATCTTAATATATTAATTGCAAAAGGTTTACTGGAGACGGAGCTGGGTGTGCAAAATATTTTTGGGGTTTTTTTTGAAAATATATATATACTCTTTATTCTTACAAAAACTAATGAAGTTCCAAAAGGGTTCATATTACATTTTTTCTTTGTTTTTACAAGTATGGACATTTCAGAGAAAAGTCAAGACACAAGGCAATAATGGCAAGCAAACTGCAGCAAAACGTGTTGCAAGGAAGAGAAACATACACTTAGCTAAGAAGTTTCTACAGTAATCCCTCACACTGTTCTTCTTTATAGAAAAACAGAACAAGGTAAATCAGATTTCAGTCTTTGTGACAGACTACTCATGAAGGGAACCCACTGTCAGCTGAAGAAAGGAATACAGTCCTAAGTGAATAGAGAAATAAAATGACCTCCAAATAATTGACTGATACTCTGTAATCTGAATGGTGTATGTTTGGACCTCTAATTAAATGGGTGAGACAGCACTGCTTCATCCAAAGGAGAGCTCTGCTGAGAAAGTTAGGACAACAGCTCCACCTCTAATAATCATCAGAAGTATTTCATGTAATCAAGCTGAAAGAAAAAAATATATACTGAATTTATACTGAATATATTTTTTCTTAAACTAGATTTCATAGGAAAAATATTTTTTTGCTGAACATTCTCAACTGAAAGAAAAAAATCTATTAATATCTCAAGTACAAATGAACAAATTACTTTTCCATTAGATCTAATCCCAACTTTTTCTCTGGTCTGGAGCTTTACTGCAAATTACATCTCAGCTAGTGCACTAGAGCCAGGAAAAAACCACAACATATTGTCTTTCTGAAAGGTGTGAGATACATATGCTAACCAGTAATCTCACATATAAGAAGAACAGACATTTGAGGAACCCATATTTAATTCCCAAAATATAGTGAAAAAAGAGTGTTTCAGAAGTTAAATGTTCACCTCTCATATCTTGTCCATTTAATATAATCTGGAGAGGCTTTATTTTTGCTATTTATAAAAAACCTTCCCCTTTCAGTAGGCAGGCTCTTCCCTGCTTTTTTTTTTTTTTTTTTTTTTTTTTTTTTTTTAATGACTATCACTCTTGCTCTGTATTGGTTTCATGAAAATGGTATGGTTTTTATCTTTCAGCTCCAGAAGTAGGAGATACTGCTTTTCTACCATATTTTACAGACAATACAGTATGCTAAAATGCTAATAAAGCTATATGCATCATTTTTTTACTATAAAATAATAATAATGTTACTATTGGAGGACAGAAAGGGAAGGATTGCAACTGTGATTTTATACTACTGTTAGTAGGGCTCACTCTTCTGTGAAGAGCAAAGCACTGCAGTTCTTTGCAGAAGCTGACACATTGGAAGAAAATTGCAAATGCAGTATTGACATTTCCGACATATCTCTGAAGAAAGGGAACTGGGAAAAAAAAAAAAAAAAAATGACACAAGAAGCAGTAGGAAAAAAATAGACAATTCTACACACGCACACACATACATATGCACCCCTCAAAGAAACAAAGGTGAAGTATGGGAAAGTGAAAAACTGTCTTTTGATTTTTTCAGAAAGAACAATTAATATGCAAAACACCTGAAGCATCTGATAGTCTTTCTACTTTTTGGTTTGTTTTTAAAATCTTTTCTCTTGTGATATAAACATCCCTTAGAACAGGTAGCCAGACAGGCAACCCACATAGATGTCTCCCTTAAAAAAACTGACTTAGTAGTTCTTAACAACAAATATATGCTATGAGATAATTACATGTAGGACTGTTTAAAATCTCACTTTACTGGTTTAGCTGCCAGTCTACATTTTGAAAGAATGGTAATCCCACCTTCTAAAACTGTTCTCGTTTGAGCTCTCCACTTACCTAATGAAATTGTTTGGACAAAATACCATGATTTATAGATGTAAGGAAATTTTGCCACTGGAAAATGTTTGTTAACTTTGATAAAATGGCATAAGCACTGATATTCTAAGAAGCCTATTTTCCTGGTATTTTAGAAATATCCATTTGGCTTAAAGCTTTCTAATTACATTTATATAAGACAAATATTTTTTAATAATTATTTTCAAATGTTTTTCATCATTCGTTTTTTTAGGGTTTTGGCAGGGAAGTTTAGATCAATTTGCTGTCACTTAGCATTTATCATATTTAAGAAATCAATATATTTTCCCAAAGATATTGGCTGTTTCATTATCAGATTTCCACTAAGCTATGGAAACATACTGGTATGTTCTTCTAAGAAAGAATTATTTCTTGTAATGGGTTTAAAATACCTAATTCTTGTCTTTGATTTTTTTTTAAAGTCTTTCTGTATTGTCAGAATTCTTCTTCAAGTTCCAACAAGATAGAAAAAAAGTTTGGATGAGGTTCTTGGGTGTTCCATCAAAAAACAGCACTTATTTGCAATCATTTCTTCCCTACCAGTTCAACTAGAAATCTGAGAATCTATTCACAGCATAGTCTCTGCCTTGACAGCATAATCCCAGGACTAGTCAGTTTGCTGTATGGCAAACATCTGTGACCTTCTGGGGCTGGTGCAGATATTTCTGCCTATACTGTTGTCTTGGGTTTATGCAGTAAGGTTTTGGTACCAGGAGGAGGGGTGCAGGGGTGTCTTCTGTGAGAAGATGACAGGAACTGCCCGTATGTTGGGCAGAGCTGGTTCCAGACAGCAATGTTAGTAAGCACCTCTGTGATATTTATGAAAGGGTGAAAACCACTGTGCAACAGCAGCTGGGAGAGAGGAATGATAATATGTGAGAGAAACAATCCTGCAGACACCAAGGTCAGTGAAGAAGCAGGGGGAGGAGGTGCTCCAGGCACCAGAGCAGAGCAGAGATTCACCAGCAGCCCATGATGAAGACCATGGTGACACAGGTAGTCCCCCTGCAGCCCATGAAAGACCATGGTGGAGCAGCTATCCTCCCTGTAGCCCATGCAGAACCCCACGCCGGAGCGGGTGGATGTGCCCTGAAGGCAGCTGCAGCCTGTGCTGGAGCAGGCTCCTGGCAGGAGCTGCAGTCTGTGGAGAGGAGCCCACGCAGGAACAGGCTTCTGGCAGGACCTGTGACCCCATGGGGGATCCACACTGGAGCAGCCTGTTCCTGAAGGACTCTGCCTCGTGGAAGGGACACACGCTGGAGCAGAAAAAGAGCGTGAGGCAGAGTGACAAAGATGAAATGTTATGAACAGATCACAACCCCCATTCCCCATTCCCCTACACTTGTCACAGGGGTTGCGAAGAAGTAGAAGAGTTGAGTGAAGGTGAGACTGGGAAAAAGGGAGGGGTGACAGGAAGGTGTTTTTAGCGTTGTTTTTCTTTCTCACTATCCTACTCTGTTATTAACTGACAATAAATTAAACTAATTTCCCCCAAGTTGAGCCTGTTTTGCCCATGATGGTAATTGGTGAGTGATCTCCATATACTTATCTTGATTCACAAGCTTTTCATTGTATTTTCTCCCTCTGTCCTGTTGAGCATGGGAAATGAGAGAGCACTTTGGTGGGCATCTGAGACCCAGACAAGGTCAACACACCACAACTCTTTACATTTTGTTAAATAATGAAAATACACTTTCTAAAACACTAGCACTAGGATGTGATTCCTGTCCCAAAGAATTCGCAATACAAAGCACAAAACTATTACACAGACCGCATTAGAAGACCATGGAAAAATATGAGTAAAGAGGGGGTATTTTGTTTGGTTTCTTTCATCCTACAGGAGGCAGAGCTAGCCCCAAATACAATACAGCCAAAATTTTTTGCTATTGACAGTGTTTAAGTCAATGATCCAAAGTCTGGAGATAAAACTTTATTATACAGTCATTTGAAAGACTGAATTAACCTGCCTCCTACACAGAAAGGAACAGAATAGTTGCCTGATCATTTCACAGTTGGAGATCTCCCAGGTCCAGGAGAAGCTTCATAACCCAGCAGAGAGGCCACTGCCTGAGTGCTGTCCAGCTTGCAGTAGGAGCCTTGTCAGGGATGAGCACATAAACCCCCATGCTCTAGTAAGACATCAAATGATACAACAAAGGCCTCCACCATGGCATCATGGTAACAAAAACCAAGGATGTGGTTTCTATGAGTCAGTGACCAGCTGGAAGGGGCTTGCCTGGTGCAGTGTCTCCAAATGCCACAAAGTTGCTGGTACAGGTGGCTAGTGCATACTTCCCTTGTCAAACTAGACCCAGACAACCTTCATGGAAGTCTTGCACTAACATCAGTTGACAAATGTAACAAAGAAAAGAAGGAAAAAAGCATTTGAATCCTCTACCATTGTTGTGCTAATTCATGTTGGACTGGATTGGCCTGAGATGATAATACATACAATTCATTGAATTGGTTTTCTGTATACCTGAGATCAGAATGATCCCTTTTTAAAAGCAAACCTTTAAAAAAATATTTGCACAAGAGAAGTAAACTTTTCACCTTTCAGTGACTCTAGTGAGTTATGCATTATTTCTTTTATAGGTGCAAAGTGCCTTAAAGAAGAGTTTTAAGATTTAACAATTGAATTTACAGATTGCCGTCTTCAAGGATTGTATAGGCATTTTAGTCTAAATCTTGATGACAAGTAATTACCTTTAAATGTATAATTCCATGAACTTGATTCTTCCCAAACACTTACATATAGCCTATGAAAAGCTATGGTTATGGACGCTTGCCTCAAATTACAGTTCCAATGGCAAACCTGCCAGCCACTTTTATATCACCAGGATTTGAGTTTATTGTTCAGGGTTCTGTCAATTACTGGTTGTATTTCTTTTGTGAAATACATCTAATGCCAAATCTTTTTATTGAAATACTACTATTCACATATTTCACGATGAAATACAAAGAAATGCCTGCATATTTCCAGTTGGGATTAAAACTCTCTACAAATTTGACCTTGTCATAATATCATGATACCTGTTCTCAATATCTAGGCTACTATCTTGGCATAAGCATTAACACAACCATATCAAGTCAGATTTAACTTCCAAAAGATAAATGA
Source organism: Athene cunicularia (assembly GCF_003259725.1). Lineage (NCBI taxonomy): Eukaryota > Metazoa > Chordata > Aves > Strigiformes > Strigidae > Athene > Athene cunicularia. Next base: position 102,212,017 of record NW_020799091.1, on the reverse strand, counting down.
ATTTATTCCTGTAGATAGGACCTATGTATTTTATAAATTAAGAGCACAATTTAAATCACATTCAGTTATTTTCCCAAGGAACAACTAGAAGTAAATTGCTGCCAAGAAAAACAGAACTAATTTTAAAGAACAAGTCACTTTGTTCCTCTTAAACAGATTAAATTTCAGAGTCTCTTTCATTCATGTTATCGAGTCATAAAGAATTAATATACACTAAAGCATATGTGAGAAAATCCCCCTGCAATTAAATGTCTGTTGCATAAATTGTAATGCATTGTCCTATTTGTCCAATTTTCAAACACGTTAACAGATACTGTGCTACATACCTAATATTTTCTAGCATCTTTATTCATTTTATATGGTACTTACAAACTACACAAAAGGATGATGGTAGTATTGTAATATATAGGTAGAACCAAGTACTTAATATATATCCATACCATAGCAATTGCTAAAATATATTGTACTGCAGTCCATGATGTGACTGTCACAAATGTAATACTTGCTCAGTTATACTGCTTGTTAACTAAAATTTCTGTTTATCTCATGTTTTTACTTTGAAATATCCAGTATGCACTGTAATGGGACAATAATTTATTCGTTTGCTGAGCCAAAGATTGAACGATCTAGTTTCCTACAGTAATTAAGAGAGTGAGATTGGAGAAAAAGAGGAAAAAAAAAAAAAATTCTATGTATTTTTACATTTTACCTGGTCAGTCAAAATCTAAATCAGATCTAAGATCAGTCTAAAGCACAGAAGATATGTAAGAGAGGATTAAAACTATTCTATTGGTATGGTCCATGATATAAACAGAGAAGAAGCTTTGAGAAAATACTCTTTTTCTGCTTAAACCTTAATAATGTTTACATTTCTATAATGCCAATCATAATCAGACTTAAAGTTCACTTTAAATCCGGATACACATAAACTCTCATACAGAGGTGGTTTTTACAAGAAGATATAACAAAGGAAAAATATAGAAATCAATCCTGGCTACAGAGAAAATAATATAACAAACAGTGCTTATATCTAACATGAATATTTAGAATTGTATATCAAACTATAAGTCCTGTTTCATGTGGGCAGACATTCTGTGTGCAGGAATCTAAATATTATGATCCATAGATGACATAATTAGGCCTCTTCATCTGTATAATAGGCAAACTGGCATAAGATGAAAGCAATTTTAGTTGAGATATAGCAATGCTAACAACATATACTACAGGTTATGGTGTGCTTTAGTGTCTGAATCAAAACCCATCACAGGCAGTAGGACTGCTTAGGTATTCAAAGGTAAGGATATTTTGAAGCGCTTAGCAGAAGTTTCAAGCTGAAGAAATAAAAATATATATACACATTTCCAGGTAATAACTCCTTACAGAAAATTTTTCAGGTTCAAATTGTAATAATACTGCCTTTTCAGCAGGACAAGAGTATGTATTGTCAGAAATGACCATTTTCACTGAGAATGTGATTATACTCAATTTTTAAGAAAATACTCCAGAAAAGTAAAAATTAGAAAAACGGTGTGTTTATTTATGCATATGCATACATAGCTCATAAAAAATAAAATGGGGCATCTCCTCCTTCTCCTCTGGCCTTGGTGTTCCCTTATGTTTTTCCTCTCTTTGTCCAGTGTTTTTTGCGGTCCCTTCCCCAGGCTTTCCCCGAGGCGCCGCCATCGTGCCCGCGGGGCTCAGCCGCGCCCTGCGCTGGGTCGGTCGGA
>NW_020799091.1:102164376-102210240 GCF_003259725.1 Athene cunicularia | reverse complement strand
TTTAGTAAAGGTTTATTTCGTATATGAACAAGGTGTGAAATTAAGAGCTCTGTTGGAAGAGATCACTCCAGGTGATTACCTTCCATAAATTCCTTTTTTAACAGAACATATTTCATTCCACTCAAAGTCAGAACAAAGCTAAAATGTCCTACCAAAATGCCTTACTGGTATTTTGCTCTTTATGAACTGTCAGTGTGATATAACGTAAAATCAGAAACACATATATAACTATATCACAGTCCAGTGGGATGGAAAATCTGCAGAGAAAGGACTGGAAAAAAAAATTAGAGAGAATGACAGGAAATATAGAATTGAATGAAGTATGTTACTGGTAATTTTTGCTGTTGACCCAAGCCTATTTTTACTCCAACTAGCTTTCTCTCCCTTTCTCTAAAATTAAAAGTAAGTCTGCTATAGATAATAATTTCCCATCCCGCAGAGCTCATTGCTGGATGCCATGAACTGGGCATTAGACAGCATGTCTGAGGTCTCCTGGAAGTCAGAGACCACGCATTGCTCTGACAGCACAGAGCAAGAAAGCAGCTCCCTCTCTCCACATGGTGACTTCTCATGGCCCAAGGGCTTACCACCTGGTAAAAACAGACAAAAAAACCAGCTGCTGGAGTACGAGTGCTCTCCAGGTACTTTTACAGGGGGCTGTGCTGGGGACTGCTAAGTGTATTGGCAAAATATCACCATTCATTTTCTAGGAGATGGCTCTAGCTCGTATACTTCATATGCTGCTTTAAACTCTGCCAAGCCCCAAGGTCACCATAACACTGGCTCTGTAATCTGTGAGCCATAACTAACTCCTCCACAGTCCTGCTCTGCTGCACCCAGTATATATCAGGTGAAGTAAAAAATCTGTCCCCATATTTAGGCAGCATAATCTTCATGTCAGTAAGCAGAAAGATTTCCTGATATATGGTAACATTTTTATTCTTATGGCAGAGATAAACACTCCCCTACAATCCCCTGAAATAAAAGTTCATATAGCCTTCTTTCTAAAAAATAATAATAATAAAAAAAAAAAAATCTTTTTTCCCTCTCTCTTCCAACCACACAGTCCTGTATGTTCTTCTATAACTCGGTAGACAGAAATAATATTAATTCTTTCTGATGGTAGGCTGTATTGTTTTAGACTACAAGGCAAATTATGGGGACATTTTTCATCAGCCATGATTTTCTCCTAACCATACTTTTCCTGCATGTAAAGCCAGATTTGAATGAGTTTACAAGATAAGCAAATGTGGATAACATTTGGCCATATCATGGTCATTTATGCTGATCTAAATTCAGATTAATTCCACAATCATGTTCTGTGGTGATGTGATACCAGTCACAGAATTCCAGCTGAGCACAGACGGTCAAAGAAGGGCAGGACTGGGAAGGGAGGTAATGGGGCAAGACACATGTAGAGATTTTAAGAGCAAAGAAATAATAAAACATGTTGACACTGCACTATGGGGGAAAACAAAACAAACAAACAAACAAAAAAAAAAACTAAATGAAAACAAAACCCCAACAAAACAAACAAAAAAAAAATTATCAGACTACTGGAGGTTTAAGCAAATTTTTCATTTAAAGGGTTTGTTTTGTCCTTGGAAAAAATTATCAGTCTGATATTAAATAAGGAAAAATAAATTTGTCTTACAGGATTGGGAAGACTGTTAGCTAAATTTGCCAGCCAAAAATGCATAGACAGTTTCAGATAAGCTTTGCAAAAAATCTCCACACTTGTCATGAGTTTTATCTGAACTGAAGCTCTGAATGACTCATTTCTCTAGTTTGTTTAGAAATGAATAAAAGAGCTTTTCTAGCTGTACAATTTATGAACGTAATTTAAAAATCCTTATTTGTATTTTAGAAGAGTCAAATGAAAAATATATCTCAAATTTGTTTTATAATGTAAGTGTAGCTCTACAAATGTCAAAGTGAATTATATCAAGAAGAAAACATGCCTTGTTTTTCATATCAAAACCTGATCCAACCTGGCACCGGTGTTTCAACAAGCTTATCTGTTCAGATATCATTTGTAAGAGCAACTCATTCTTTTTTTTTTTTTTTTTTTTTTTTTTTTTTTTTTTTTTTTCCAAGTAGACCTACTTGCAACCCAGGAACAATTTTTACTGAGAACTTCAATAAACTTTGAAACATATTCACAACTCCAGCTATTATTTTTTTTCACTGGATTTCTTCCTATCATATCACTCAAAATCAAACACTTCACATGTATATGAAAATACATCTATGTATCTTAAAAGTTTATTAATGAAAAAACCCAAGCAAATAAAAGCCTTCTCAACAGGCTATTTTTTTCCTTGCAAAGGTACTTCACATGCACACACACAGAGTTTTCTAAACTGCAGAAAGGTTTACCAAGTCTTGGTCAGAAATGAAAAATTATGTAGCATAAAAATATTTTTAAACTTTTCATTTGCATGTCTTGATGTTAATAGGTTATTGTTCATGCTTCTTTTCATTCACTCTATAATTTGAAATTTATAAGAGTTCACTATGTCATCTGCTATCTACCTTCTCAGCTTGTAAACAAATCTGTAACTGAAATTCAGGAGCATGATTCAGATTACTCTTATGTGAACTAAAACTTTCTGAAAAATAACACACTGTGCAGTCTAGTGACAAATACACCATGCTGTTGATGAACACAGAGCAAAGCAACATGCCCTTCTCATTGTTTTATGTTATTAATATCATATACAAATAAGGCAAATATAAAAACATAGGTTTTATTTCGATTTTTAAAATCAAGACTAGGTATTTTTTAAGACTTTGTGGCATAAAGCAAACAAATATTTGTTATATATGTCCAGATATCAAAGCAAGTTGGGTTTCCTTCTGGAAAAAAAAAAAAAAAAAAGATAACCTTTTAGAAGTTACCTGCACTGCATGGCTTTAATCCACTAGGTCACTGAAACACAACTGGAATAACCAGTGTCTGAATCAAAGAAAAGTAATTCCAAAGGCTTCCTGTGCACTCTAAGTCAAAACTTTTCCTTGAAACTCTTTGTGCCTTTTCTCCTTAGTAAGAGAAAACAGCGATAGGTCTCAGAGCTCTCATGGAGCTGGCTACACTAATGCTTGCCTTTAAAGTCTGAATATGAACAAGACTTCTTGACTCCATTAAAAAGCAATGTGGAAGTAGGAAAACATCAGTAAATATTAGCTGAGGACCTGAGCTTTGCAAGCAAAAGTATATCTTATCATTTCTTTTCTTTCCGATTCCTTTCACTTTAAACATGCTGAGAGCTAAATTTATAGTGCAATACGTAGTAATCTCTAAGAAGCAATTGTAGAACAACATAGAAGATGAACAGCATGCACACAGATATATGCACTTATAACGTATATTCTAGAATAAAAATTTGTATGAATCATGTGGAGAAGTCTACCAAAATGGTTTATGTATATAAAGGGACATTCTTAAATGTCTTTCTCCAGTTTCAGGAGTCCTTGCAGCAATTCAGATACGTTCTCACTTTCCCAGTCAGCTGTCATGAGTTGTGGATATTTTAGCTCTGCACATCTCCCTAATTCCTTTTTACCTATATCTGCTCCTTCTCTTCTTGCAACCTGGCATTTTTATAACCTTTTAGTTATATCATAATAAAGACATAGGATTTTGACCTTCCAGCATTCCTCCCATTTTTATACAGTGGTTTTGACTACATCTTCAAATACATATTGAGGGAGTCTAATTTCAGTGCAGTGAATTGCTTACCTGTTGGCTGAGTAAGAAACTCAGGCACCTAACTTTCCTGATCCAGCTGCAATGCATTTCAGATGGTCAAATAATCTAAATTTTAGATAATTAGAACTGTTCTTCAGCATCATTACTAATTCAAATACTGTTAAATACATGCATTATATTCAGTTATCATCATATCAACACAGAAATGCAAATACCAATATGCATAACTGGTTTTAAAAATTCCCTTTTACCTTCCAGCATAAAAAACCCCTTCTTTTTAGTATTACTAATTGTAAGAGAAATACATGGGACTGAAAAAATGTCAGTGTTCCTTGGAAGTAAAACCCAGCAATGCCTGCAAACATTACAGTACAGGTTTGGGTACTTACTGTGTCAAATTTAGAATTTTTGGTACACTTCTTAAAAATAACAAGGATCTATCATTCTTACTCGTTTCTAAGATAGTAAATTGTTATTTTTTCCTTAAATTAATCACCCTTATGCTGTTTTTCATTCCATTCCTTTATTTGGTAGAGCTTCAGGTGACAATTGTATTAAAAAGACTGTTCTAAAAAGTTCTCAGACATACTAATTTTCTATTGGAATTTAAATATCAAATTCAGATTTTATTTCCAGCTTTTAAGTCAATTTCTATGTAGACCTCTGCTGAAAAATCAGGGGTACAATATGAAGCATGAGTGAACAATGCTCTCATTAAAACCTTTCATACCATATGTATGTTGACTTATTTTGCTTCAAATATCTTCATGTCTTGCAGGAGTTTATTTTTCACCTTTGGCAGGTGATAACACATAAAGAATGAGAGATAGTCTGTAATATTTGTGATATCTTGTGAAATTATATACATGATATTCTCATAAATCTCAAGTCTTCACTACTTCATGCTATTATTAGAGTAGTTGTAAGATGGTGGTGATTATTATGCAGGACATTGTCATTTTTCTACTCCATTGTGATTATCTAACAATCCAAACATGAAAGCAGAAAAAATTACTGATTTATGAACTTGACATTTTGACTCAGCACTCTAAGGGTGAAAAATAAAATATTTCTGAAACTCAGTGACATTTTATTTCATCTTAAACAGTCAGGCCTTTCCATTTTTCAGAAGACCTGTTCTTAATTGCATAGATAGTAAAATTGCTTGATCTTTTTGGATAGAGGAGGTCTATATCACTGAAGCAGGAAGGATAGAAAATCTGAGCACAGTGATAATTCTCTGCTAACTATAAAGGAAGCAGGTTGGGGGTTTTGAAGTGTGATGAATCTTGGCCCTATGTTGTTCAAGTACAATGAAATCTTTGACAAAAGAACTTTTTTTTTTTTTTTTTTTTTTTTTTTTTTTTTTGTCTCCTACACACTCTTGAACAAAGAACTGAACAGCCTGGAGACACGCTTCAGACACAAAGAGATCTAGCAAGAGTCCTTCTTTTCTTTTCTACATTGACTATGGAAGAAGCTTGTGGAAATTAGTAAGAACAACAACATCAATGAAGGTGGAGGATATCCTTCTTCCCTCACCAACCCAAGAACAAAACTTAAAAAAAGGGAAAAGAAAAAGAAAAAATGTTAGAAGTACTTGAAAGTTCCTCACTAAACTTTACACCCAGGGATGCTCTTTTCACAGCTGTAAAATCTTTCAAAATCACTGCGTGATAATGCATGTAATACATCCCATCTCCCTTCTATGTTTTATGACATAGTTACACACTGGCTTGATGTACTCAGGACTGTATTTTAATGACTGCCTGAGGAAGTTAAGACCTTTACTTATTTCAAGGCTCTTTAATGCTTCTGCAACACCAAAAGTCCTAAATGAGCCTCAATCACATGTTTAAGAATTTCCTATGCAGATATGGAAATCTCCAGATGTTATCAAATCTACAGCTTTAGTGCCAGCACTCTGCCTGTTCTCAGTATCACAGAATCATCTAGGTTGGAAAAGACCTTGAAGATCACCCAGTCCAACCATTAACCTCACACTGACAGTTCCCAACTACACCACATCCCTCAGCGCTATGTCAGTAGTTGCTGACCTTACTGAAACAGTCCACGGTCTGAAAAGACTGATGAACATTTTTCGGTAAATGCTTCTGCAAGATTTTTCCAGTAGCATGTTTTAATGCTACAGGTGATGAACATCATCTTCCATCATTACAGTAGAGGATCTTATAAAAAAAAAAGCATTCAGCTTCACAGTTTTAATATGCTTACATGTGGTGAGAGTCTAAACTCTTTTGAGTGAGTAATGGCACTCAGTGCTCAATGAGCATATTTTTTTCACATTTACAGTACTTTAGACCTTTGAAAAGCATGCTGTCTAAAGTGTCACTTATTACAGACAGTTGGGGCAAGGGCCGAATGAAAGAACAAATAATGTCATTCATTTTTAGGCTGTGTGACAATACTTTATGTACACATTTTCAAAATGTTCACTCCTCCAGTGCATTTACACTGTTGCTACATCTAAACCGCTCATTTGGAGATATTTTGGCAGCAACTGATTTACAGCTAACAGAACTGGGCAATACGATACAAGGTTTTTCGAAATATTAATATGAAATGTATTTTACTTACTACTGCAGTTTTCCTTCTAGGCAGGTTAGCACAAAGCTTAGCCAAAGCTAATTTATTTTCGGGAACTCAGTCTAGAGCAGCTGGGAGGTCATCCCAGTGTGAATGTATGAAAACATAAGAAAGGGTAAACTGTGAACAGAAAGTAGATTTCAATGTCAGGCAGCCAAGCTGTCCTGGGAAAGAAAATTTTAAGGCCACATTTTGCCACCTTAGTTTATTTTATTCTTGTCTGAAATCCAATTTAAAAACAACACACAGTAAAGAAACATTAAGCACTTTCTGTGTTAGCAGAAAGTCTGTGTTAACAGAAGGTACTGTTTCCAGTTCTGGTCTCCCCAGCACAAGAAAGATATGGGCATACTGAAGAGAGTACAACAAAGGGTTGTGAAGATGATTGAGGACTGAAGCATCTCTCCATTGAGGAAAGGCAGAGACAGCTGGGACTATTCAGCCCGAAGAAGAGAAGGCTAGGGGGGGAACTCATCAGTATATGTAAATATCTGTAAGGAGATTGTAAAGAAGACTGAACCAGGCTCTTCTCAGTGGTGTCCAGTGTCAGGACAAGAAACACTGGACACAAACTGAAACATAGGAAGCTCCATCTGAACATAAGGAAACTTTCTTTTTACTGTGAGAGCGTCTGAGCACTGTTACAGGTTGCCCAGGGAGGTTATGGAATCTCCATCCTTGGAAATATTCAGAAGCCATCTGGATATGGTCTTGAGCAACTCCAGACACAAGGTGTCCCTGCTTGAACAAGGTGCTTGGACCAGGGGACCTCCAGACAGCCCTTCCAAGCTCAAACATTTTTTGATCCTGTGATTCTGTGAAAAGCTATAGAATCAAACTAGACTGTGCTAATTACTAGTGATGCCTTTTTTTCCCTGTTTTAAAGAACTTAGAAGTAACACTTGGCTCTTTGAGTGGAAAGTTGTCATTTTCACAGACTGCTCAGAACTTCTTCTTCACATTTCAAAGAAAACAATTACAAAAGAAGAAAATTATGCATGTGGCCTTAATGACATGTTAGCTTGGCATTACAAACTTTTGAATTTCTCTGTAGTCCTAAAGAAACAAGGTCTTTTTTGGTACCAAACTCACTGTGAGGTTACAAGAAACTTATGTCTGATAATAGTCAAACCATTGGCCAATAAAGGCTAGTAAAGAATTCTCATTTGTAATTTAAGAGACATAAGGCATTAGATCTCTCATACTAGAGCATGACAATACACACACACAAAAAGGATTTTGTTGAAAAATATTATGTTGTCCATAGAAATCAAATGGAATCTGTTCTTGGATAACAAATCCTGGCACATTTTTTATGACAAGTCTTCTCAAAGGCCACCTACATGAAGCTTCTAAGTATATATATCCAAGGCTTGACTTGGGCTAGGCAATAAAGCAGAAAACTGTTGGGAGAGAGGGAGAGTTTTTAAGCTTCCCTCACAAGATTAATACTGTCAGATCCATACCAGTTTAAACAATAACTTCTTGCAAAGCAATTCCTCTTGCATTTTTAAATGAAAAAACAAAAAACAAAAAACAAAAAACAACAACAACAACAAAAAAAAAACGACACACACAAAACACCACCAAAAACCACCACACTATATGGTATCAGAAAATGTCTGACCAGCTTTGTTTCCCTCTTTTCATACCTGGAAATTACAAAACAGCGAATGCTTCTATCTCAAGCAATGTGAAGTAAATTAACTCAGAAAAACATACGGCTTTGAAAAATATGTTAAGATATAAGCTGCAAAGAACTGAAAAGAGCTGCATGTAGTGTGTAGTTTATGTCTTCCATTCCATAGCAGCATTAGTATCAAATCTGAGCTAGTATTTTAGACCAGCATTTAAGTCAAAGTCTAAAAATAATAGATTAAATCCCAGGTGTATTCATTGTACATTCAACTCGATGCAAACAACGTCAGCATATTTCCAAAAGCATTGAAGAAATATTATCTCACATTAATTTTGGTTTTTGCATTTTAATGATTTGAATAGAAAATTTCAATGGCTTTATCTCCTGTTTGAAATTTAATGACCGAGATGCGAAAGCAAACAACTACTGGGCTATTTATATAGTACAATCTTTATGTAGCTTTATAATGTTACCTTAAATATTTTAAAATTTTTATTATATTTTATACTATTTTTCTTCTTTTAAAATTTTTAATTCCAGTGTTGGTCATTTTCATGTGAAATTTTTGAGATACTATTAAATCATGCTAAAATACAAGATTCACAATTCACAGAAACAAGTTAAACAGGCATGTTCTCAATCTTACTTATATTCCAAAATTTCTTCTCTGTTATTCTGTTGATGCCTTGCTCCTCACAGTCATCTTGTTAGCATTCATTTCTTTCTTTTACACTTAATCATACAAAAAGTCAGTATTTCAAGGAATTAAATACCTATATTTTCAATTTGTGAAGGACTGTTGAGTTCTGGTTTTGAGTTTTTTTGGGAGCAGGGGTATACTTAACTTTTATATGACAAAAATACAGATACTTAACTTTTATATGACAAAAATACAGAACATGTAGTTCATTCTCTTGATGCTCATGTAATTTAAGATTTTCAATTAATGGCGTTCAATATGGCATTCTTTTATCAGCAGCTTAACATTACCTGTAATTTACAATGCACTAAGGAAAGAAATAAATACAAAGCAACTTATAGCATAAGAAGCAGATCAAGTGACAATTGATAGGATATTAAAACTTCTAAAAGATTCAATAAGCAGTTCCTATTAAAAGCTCTTAGATGTTGCTTAGTATTGACCTACAGCTTTACATTGGACACCTACAGTTTTAACCATGACATGAGCAGCTTTTCAAAACGTGCCTAGGTCATATGTTTTCCATCAGTCTCCTCAAATACCTGTCTTTATCATTCAATGTCCTTTTAGAAGTCCCTTCTTCCCTCTCCCCTCCTATAAGACATAGGATATGGTAAAAATAGCTCAACAAGATGTGGAATTACCAAAGAGAGTAATGCTGAGGCCAGCAGTGAAGTAGATTTTGACTCAAACACCCAGTGATTTAAATTAGAGAGGACAGGAAGATTTTTCAGTCAGGCAAATGATCAAGTCCCCTTTTCCTTTGGCAGTTGCACTGCAAGAGCTTGACATTCTTAAGGAGCAAATGAGGAACACATAAGTGAAGACTGCTCTATCATGTCTCAGAGACTTTTTTCAGAATAAGTTTAGTCTCTTTTCTTGAAGAACTGCTCTCTTATCTGGTCCTTGATTCCCTTTTTTGGACTAACAATAAAAGAATAATTCCTAAGAATAACCACTAAACACAGATTACTAAAATATAAAGAGCTGTGTCCAAGTCTCATGTCACAGGTTAGAAAAACAACTTAAACCTATGAGATATGGGAGGACTCTTCTACTGGGCAAATAACTGTTTTTTCTGAAGGGGAAGAAGTGTTCACCTTGGCATCTAGCTTCTTTCTTTTGCTATGGAGTGCCTTGTATTCATCACAGTCAAAAGCATATTCTAGAAGTCTCAAGAACATGTTTGTATGATGGAGGAACTGTTTCTGTATAACTGTTGTAACTAGTGGAAAAATAAAATCATATCCATAGAGAGATGTTTCAGCAGGTGAGGGAACAGTTTCAGTAGCCTACCACAACTACGTGTAGAAACAAGTGTTTCTTAAAACAGGCAGTAATATTTGTGCTACTTCAACAGGCAAATTTTAGGGATTTTTGGAGTCTGTGAAGACAAGTCTTGGAAGTCATGGAAGTAAAGTCTTCAAATTATTTTAAAAATTATTATTTGTGCTGCCTTAATTTTTTTAAAAATTGCTAACTCTAGAACTAACTAAATAACTCTAGAACTAACTTCTAACTTAATCAATATTTAGAGATACCCTTCTTCACACCCATCCAGGTGACACATGATGCAATGAACAGGATTTCTGGAATATATTATAAGTCTTACATAGAAGAAAGGGGCATCACGTTGATGGAATTACATGCATTTACCAACTACCATGGAAACAAAGTCTGTAAAGATATAAATAGTGTTATTTAGGATACAAACATTATAGGTAGAAGTGTCTGTAAATAAAACATATTAAAAAGAGAAATCAGACCCTCCTGAGAAACATTCATGAAAGGACTACTTTTCTAATAATGCGGTTATGAAAACAAATTTAACATATGGGGTGCAGGTAAGTGTTAGACCCAGCAGCACTTACCATACTGAAAGCAGTAGAGTATACTAATAAAATATATAGTAGTTCATAAGATGTGTAGCATATTTATTTCTAATTCTTTAATATCCCCAGTGATGTGGTATACCAGGGTAAGTGGCTATTCTTGAGATTAACTCATGGATGTACAGTAGGAAACAATTTATTTCCCCTTTTGTTCAGCTGTACCCTGGAAAACAATTGAGTTATCAAGAAAACAAGATTAAAAAATAAAATAGAGAGTTTTATGTGTTATAAAGAGTTTTGTGTGTTATCTCCAAGATTCTTTCATATGGATATAAGAAAAGCCATATTGAGATCTGATATGAAGAGTCACTTCAAAGACAAAAAGGCTTTTTGATTGAATGCTAAAAACATTCTTTTGCTTGCCTCTAAAAAATTCCTATGAGTAAGTCTCTAAGTATTCCCAAACAGGCATAAAACAGATACAGCTCACCATTCATTTTTTTTCAGATTAATTTTTAAACAGTGGAGACTTCCTTAACATAACTGTTACATGCAATGGCCCCAGTGTTGCACAGTGATGTCTGCACCAAACAGATGCATGAGAATCTCATCACCAAGCCCAGCCCTTAGTACAGTGTGGCAATGGAAGCAATGTGACACCAGGGAATCATGTCATGATTATTTGATGTTACCAGTAGCTTCATCTACTACAGTGCCAATTGATGTGCACAGAAATTCCTTCAGCTGATGCCCAAAAGCCTTTGGAGAAACTCCTTTATTTTATTCCAATAAGCTATCAAATTCCACCCATTCTGTTCCAAATCAATTAAAGGACAGATGTACTTTCAGAAACACAGGACCATATTTTTCTGTTGTTCTTGTTTTTGACATATGTCTACCCTTCTGCTTTCTGAAATATGGAAGATTCCCAAGAACTGTAGTGAAGTTTTAGATCTAACTTTTTTTGAAGCTGATCAGTCGTCACTCTGTAGTATTACATAAAATCAAAAATTACTAAATCACGTGTGATTATAAACATGCCACTCAGCTACCGACACTGATTAATGTCAAACACCTAATTTTATACAGGAAAAAGCTAGGTTGGGTGCTATTCTTACTCAGTACATTTAGCTGTACCTAACAGACTCTGTTGATCATAGCTAATATCAGTACATTGATAGCTAATGAGAAGAAAACTGCTGGCAGATGAAGGACATGATCAAACAGATGTTGAACCATAGGTCAGTGCTTTTGTCATAAATGATTACAGTAAAGATTACCCTGCCTCTGAAAGATGATACTCAATAGACTTCTTTCTATCTCTCCTGTGGCGAAGTGTTCTCCATTATTTTTTTTTAAATATAGCAAAGAAAGGATACATAGTTTTATATCTGTCACCTTATTCATATCTCTTCATTTGACTTTTATGGTTGGATAAAATTGTCAAAATTTTCCAAGTCCCTACAGCATTTGTTTTTCTTCCAAATTTCATTTTTTATTGACTTATTTTAAAATTCTCATTGGCTTATCACTATATTTTCCAGGTTGTAAGCAGTCTCATAAAATATAACGCTATACTACTTTCAAAGTAAACAGAAAAAGGAAAATACATCTTAATTTATTTTCCATATGTAAAATGTAAGCATTAAAACTAAGGAGATTACAGAGTTATTTAAGGATGTGCAATTAATAATCAACTATGCTTAATCCTCTTTCACTGTTCTGAACTTTAATACTAGAAATCCTTTTGAAATTTTCCATATGAATAACATGATAATGATATATTTGTATATGGTTTACATATGAATTAAATACAGGTTTTACACAGAGACAAAGCTTAATGAACATTAGAGAGGAAATTTTTCAGGGCATTAATGTTGTTCCACACTTGACTCTTGAAGTGCAAATGTATGAAGTCAAGCACCAATATAAATAAGTGAAATGAACATGCCAATACTGCTAAATCTTCTGCTGCAAAACATCATTAAAACTATTTGCCAACTTTCAAATGATAAACAGATATGCTTAATGATTCTGAATTACTATAATGTATATCTTGACTAACTTTTGTTAGTGGCTCAGAAAAGTTCTCATTTGCCTATGCAAAATATAAACTATATTAAGCACCACAAGGTCTGATTTTTGTACCACTCACACTGCTGTAATTGGTAATCTTAATAAATCAGATACATAATGCTGACGCAGACTCAATGTTGGTAATACCTGTCATCAGGTAAACATTTTAACAAGGCTTTCTAAACAAAATTGTTCTTCATTATTTCAGTACAAGCAGAGGTCAGAAAAGACAACTGAAGAGCAGAACTAGATTGTCTGTTGTGTGAGATGATGATTAATCATATACATTTTGGCTGAAAGATCAGGGAACTCAGTTTTACCACTGAGGTTTGTCTGAGGAAATATCCTTTATGTTTATGACATTTAAAAATTTTTAACTAGGTGATAAAAACTTTTATTGTATACATATATGTTGCAGTCGAAATAACAGTAGTAAATAACAGCGTACAGAATCATTTTTTGATTCATCTTCATCTGGCCTATGCAATTCCACAAAAATCCAATGACAGAAGAGCAGCTAATCCAACATTATCTAGCACTGACATATAACCAGAAACTGGATGACAGCTGAGAAGTGTCCCTTTGCTTCTCTTTCCTTACTAAAATGCTTGATACAGGCTGCTTATCTTCTCCCTCCTCTCATTTCATGCTACAGAAATTAACAAAAAGTAAGGTTGAATGGACCCACAATTGTCATCTTATCCGTCCCCATGCCACAAAAGGTCACAACTATATTTTGTTAATCCTGAAATGCTTATCGACCATGTTTTTAAAGTCTGAGATTGAGGTTGACTTTGCAACTTCTTCCTGTTTTAGCATTCAATTATCATTATCAAGTCCTCTATATCGTTCTTGATTTTCAAAGATACTACTTCTCATCTTATCCTCCACTGGCACAGCAAACATAATTGATCATTCTTGCTTTTCTTCTCCAGATGTTCTTCAGTTTGCCCATATATCTTTCCTGAAGTGATGAGCTCAAAGCCAAACAGTGTTCTGGGCCTCCAAATGGAAGGATTATTTAGTACATACACAGACTACGCTCCTTTTCATATATCCTAGAATATCTGCCTTTTTTGAACATCATCAAACAGTTAACTTAAATTCAGTTTATGGTCCTCTATCATACTGCATTTTTCCATATTTATTTTGTTCCCTGTAATTTCCACAACTTGTCATGGTTATTTCTAATTCCATGTCCTCTAGTGTATTTTCAATTCCTCCTGACTTTGAGTCATTTACAGACTTACTAAGCATATTCCATCATCTACATGGCTACTGAGCAGAATCAAGCCCAGGGTGGACCTTTGAAAAATTCCAGTTAATACTCTCTTCTAGAATGGGCCGTTGATACCCGCTTTCTAAAGTAAGATTTTCTTATTGCTTTTACCATGACAGCTTTGTCTATTTGTGTTCTCCAGTTATGAAGGTTTCATTTCAAAGAGTAAATAAATTACAATAATTTTTAAAAATCCTTACTAGTGCAAAGATACATGACAGCTCCTCTTCCCTCCTAAATAGACCGGTCCTTATCCTGCCAGAAAGGAAACTTGGATTCATCTAGAGCTTTCTATATGTTTGTTAAAAATCTCCTCATCACCTTTCAAGTGCCTACAACTATTCAGTTGCAAAGGTTTTGAGTGAGTGACAGAATTGAAAGGCCAGATAAGATGTCTAATTAGTTCCACATTGCCCACTTATTTTTTAAAGATATGTTTTATGTTCTCCAATTTCTATTCTTTTGCTCTCTCATTTGTCTGCAGTCTCAAATTACTAGCAGTTCCAGATTGCCTCAATCTGTTCTTTAAGTACCTTAGGATGAATTTTTCTAGACCAGACCAATCTGAAACATTTAATCTCCTTAAATCTCTCACCTGATCTCCTGTTTCAGGGTAAGCATGACTGCAAAAATGCATAGATTTTTTATTTTCACAAGTACTGATAGAAAAAGTATAAGACTTTTTAGGGTTGTCAACATCAGCTTTCTCTTACTGCTTAGCACCAGACCAGCTCCTTTGTTCTTATCTTGGTACTAACATAAATATTTCTTGGCATGGCTGATATCTTTTATTAGTTGGATCTCAATTTGAGCTTTTGTATTTTGTTTCCATACTTTTTTCTTTGTTTCTTTATATTCATCCTTTGTAACCTGACTTGATTTCTGTTTGCTGACATTATCTTCTTACATCTGAACTTGATACAGAGCTCTTGGTTTCCTTAAACTGATTTCTTAATGCACATTCTCCCCTTCCTCTGTATTAAAATAATTTGTGATTATGTTCTCACTATCATTTCTTTGAGGAACTCACAGAGCTATATAATTATTCTTCTTCTTAGATGAACTTCTTTTTCTTCCTTCTTTGAGTTTACTAGGATAATACAGCTCTTAACCCTTTTCATAAACTAAGCAGAGAACAAAATCTATATTCCTACCACACCAGAAAAACTTGCTTGATCATGATTAAACTCAAATTCAACTCACAGAGTCAGCATCTCCCACATTTCAAAAATAAGCTCATTTTCCATTATCGCAGTGCCTTTCACAATCATATAATGAGCTCTTTAAATTCTGAAGTATTTTGTTGCAGGGTAGATGCTGTATTGTGAGGTAGAGTTCCTATTTCCTTCCCTTCACAATATAGAATGTATTTTCTCAGATTCAATTTAGAGCACTTCAACAATTGATAAATATTCTTTGTTCTGGAAAAAATCATTCTTTTATTATCAGTAATTTTTGTGACTTAAGGGAAAACACTTCCCATTCAGATCCACTTTCTTTCTTTATGCTTAACTAGGAAAGAAAAAAAAACTGTGACTGATGTCCTTTTAAGCTAAATAAACTTCAACTGATTTGAACGGAACACCATTAGTTAAGTGTCACTGACAGCTGAACCAATTTCTATTCACTCACAACTTCAGAATATTTTTACAGCTTAAATTTAAAATGTGGTATGCTTCCCTTAAACACATCTTATGAAATTTTACTTGAAATAATTAAGTTTTGATATCATTCAAGCATAATAGCAAGATAATTAAAACTTTATTATTGTTTATATACATAAACAATACAGAATAAAGGACATGGCTTGCAGGTTACTTTCGATATTCAAGTATTATAGTCATCAAGAACAAATAATTTTTTTAAAAAAGATAATTTATTATTGTTTCAATCAGAATACTATCTTCAAATGCACTAATTTTATCTCTGTGTTTGAAACATTTCTTATATTTCTTTGGTCTTGTTGTAAGTCCAGATCCAAAAGATCACTTCAGTCATGTACAATGGACTTCAGCATGTATGTGCTTAAATGCCCTTTTTAAAATGGAAATAATTTCCTAAACAGAAATCACAGTGATTGGTGAAAATCCTGATATAATTTAGTTAAATTCTCTGAGTATTTTATTATTTTTTTAGGCTCACTGAGAAAATTATCCTTTAAATAAATAATAAAATAGTAATTGGCAGAAAGTCTGAAGGCTACGAATATATCAAGTAAATAGAACTGCTGGTGAAGAAAACATTTCCCACAGTATTAGTGTCCCTGCTTAAAGGTCATCAATAACTCAAGAAAATAAATAATATCTACCCACATCCAACCCATTTGCTATCCTCTGCACATTATGTGGCTGCTGATCTCTATGATGATATTTATCTTCACTCCTGAGAAAAGATAGAGTAACTCATGAGTATTGTTGACACAAGAGAGTTATTTCCCTGTTCCTCTCCAGCATAGGTAAATGTCATCACAGAGATCAGCTACTGTTTATATTCACAGAGAAGATGAAACACACTTTAAGCTATTTACACATTGCATTCTAGAGAGCTGCCACTTAAATAAAATCTTAATAGTAACATAGTTTATAATGTTCCCTTTACCTGTGGGTTGGCAGGTCTTCAAAGGCACGTTGCATAATAAAACAAGAACAGTCACTTGCTGAGTAAGGAGTTACGCTAATTCTCTGATCCTTCATGCCATCGAGCAGCCTGCCTTTCTTTAGGTCCTGTACTGGCACCTGATTCAGCTGGTTTGAGAAACAGCAGGCATCACCTCTGGAAAGTCTGAGATCAGATGGCTTTGTTTTGATCCATTTTCTTACCCAAAGAGTAAGATAAGCACTGCAGTCCAACAGCAAATTTCCCTACTGGACCAAACATGCTTTCAATGTCATTTCACCTGCTTGGCAAGAAATACAGAAGTCACATTTCCATTACTTTTTTTCAGAACAAAAGCAGAAACAATTCTGTTGGGATTTAAAACATCCAGACAATACTCTAAAAGGCCCACGTGACCTGTAAAAAAGTCTGTTTTCTCAGGAGCCTGCAGAAGAGCCTATCTCAGCCCTCTGAGACTGTGAGAAGAGATTCCCAGGCACTACCACAGCCAGGAGGATGCCTCAGGCTGTGTTGGCCCATAAAGCTAGGACAAGATGAATGATTTTTCTGTTGCATTTTCCTGTTATCTGCCTGTTTCTATTCTCCGCTGCATACATACCACGTTACCAAATGAAACACTTCCTGTTCTAAGGAGGCAGTTCTTACAACTCAAGACTGCTGGCCAGACATAGGAGTGTTTTCTAGTGATGACTCAGTTTCAACTGTCTCATAAATCACCTGAACATGTTTTTTTTTTTTTTTAATTATGGTCCTGAATTAACAATTATTATATCCTTCTACTTTAACACCATTTCATACAGCTCTAATATAATCCTGTCAGCTTGTTCTGCAGTTTAAAGACAAGAACACTGAGAACTTGTATAAGCAGTCAACATTTTTATAGGAAGGATTTTTATTGAAATATTGACAGACCAATCACACTGCTGTAAATAGCTTATCTGTGGGGAAATGTCAAAGCTGCCTCTCTGCATACTGTGTCTTCTACAATTCTCATTTCTGACAACTCAAACCCCAACAAACAGATCCAAACTTCATTCACATTCTTGATCTCACTTCAGCTGATTTGCACTGCTCTGAAGATAAACAGAGCAAAATTCTGACAGTGGTTAGATATGATTTCACTAAGATATAGAGACTGTGTAGTGGAGACCAAATCATAAAGGAGCCTAAAGAAAGGAGGACCAGAGTGATCATGCAATCCTGAGGACTGCTGTAGAAAGACACAGGTTAGAGCAATCATTTAGATTGCGTAAGGGGTAATACCACAAAGAGAAAAAAAAAATAAAAATCGATAGTTTTAAAATATATCTCTTGCTTTTTAGTACCACACCTCAGTAAACTTCAAGGTCAACCACCACATTACCTGATACTGAGGATCAGTAACATGCTTAAGAATCATTAAGAAACAAAGCAAAAAGCCATGTTTTGGAAGTATTATTGCAAAGGGGTTAAAGCATGCTATCTTTTGTGAGCACTGCAATTTCACTGACACCAGTGAAGTTACATGAGGGATGAGTTATAGAGATAATTTGCAATTCAATGTACCATGTAATTCACAATTTTTGAGATGGATTTAGTGAGTTCATGTAATCCTGCTAAGGATTCCACAGTATCTGAAATGTCTCATTATTCTCTTGGAGTCTAAAAATAAACCCAAACAGTGTACAGCTGTATCCAATTAGGTACTGGGCCATTCTTCTTCCCTAAGTAGAGATCAATCCCCAGTGCCAATTGCACAATGATTAGTGTAATTATTGAAAAGAATGAAGACTTGCTTATCTCGTGGGAGTTCTTTTTTAAATTTACAGCATAACTTAGACAAATTTTTAAGCTCTTCAAAAGCATAGCGAGTTTTTAACTCTACTTTTTCCCTAGAAAATATTAGTTTCAGTCCATGATCAGATTTCCTCGCATGGGTAAGTTTAAAGGTGCCAGCGTGACACAATATTCTTAAACTTCATTTCTCTTAAATCTCCTTACAGTCCTGCACAACCTTTCCAAAACCTCAAGTGGGAGTTAGATGTTCATTCTTTGAGGTCTACGTATTCCACACCACAAAATTTATTCTAAATGAAAGATAATCCATAGAGGTGAAGAGAAATACCGTAGGTATCTGCTATGGGAATTTCCTCTGTGTTTTTTCACAGGGACAAAATTTGCTCCTCTTACAAGTGAAGATTTTCATAGTAGAACTCATCTATAGCTTTCTTGAGATTTAACAAATGTAAATGAGCAACAACTGCATGTACAGTTAATTAATATTATTTAACTGAAGACAATGGAGGTACAATGAGGTACTCCACCTAAAACCCAGACTGTGATAAGTTTTCTTTTGGATGTGAACATGAAGTGACTCAAATCTGCTTCCCAAAAGCATAGTAGGCTGACATAAACTCAGACTGTCATGACTTAATATTTTGTTTCACTATTTTTCCTTTGATCTAGAAGCAGCAATATGCTGCAATTAAACTAACTTCTCTGTGTCATTTCATTTCTGATAGGACTACAAGAAGTCCATGTGGAATGTTCGCCTTCTTTTCAATGGATTCATGATCTGGCTGTTTTAGGGGCTACAACAACAATGGCCCAAATAATCATGTATTTTTCCTCCTTCACATAAAGGCATAAAAATGTACAACTTCAATATCTGTGCAAACTAATGTTGAACAAGTGCGATCTATGTGGTAGTTTTTCACAACCAATACTACTTATAAGTGCTATTGCGAATAACACACAAAATATTTATAATTCTAACTGCAAACCAGATCTATCCTTCAACATTTTTAAGAACAAAATGTAAAACAAATTTCCTGAAACTGATGCAAAAATATTTTAAATAAATTATTTGAAAAAAAAAAAAAAGTTATTAAAAATTCCCCAAATTATCATGAACTGAGGGGAAAAAATAGTCTCTGCCTAGATTGGGCCATAGTTATCATACAAAACTTTATCCAGAATGAGGCAAGGAGTTCATTTTGTCAAAGTCTCAACCAGTGACAATTAGCTTTCTTAGACTGTACCAGCCTAGTGTTATGCCAAATTAACTCCACAGATGTTCTGCAGTAACTGTGAAATAAACAGTTATCAACTCTTTACTTAGAAATCTATTACTTGCAATTTCTATTCTTTTGTATTTTTTCTTTTTATAAAATAATGCAGTAAATTAACTTGTCGTAAAGCACCCCTGGTGAAGGTGTTTCTAACCAAGCAAATCAGGATAACAAATTAACATTCTGTTCATTAACATTTTACTTTATCACTGGCTAACAAAAATGCACTTTGGGGAAGCTTCTCTATTGCTTCAAAATAGTTTAATGAAAATGCTGTTATTCATATTCTGCAATAGAACCTAAAGGCTGATTCCCTTCCTGTCACAGATGTGCTTATGCAAACAGGCATTACCTCTATCTTCAAACTGAGTAAGTACCTTTCAAACACAGAACTCAGTAATATTCTACAAACCTCACAGAAGCTTGGTTAAACAATTATCAGTACCACAGATCACAAGTGAATCTACTGCTGTGCTTCCACTGATGGCTGAAAGAAATCAATAATTGCTTAGAATGCAAAGGATGTCTACTAGCCCAAGGCTACACATTTCACACTACTAGCCCTTATTTCCCTTGAATTTATAAAAATGTTTTACAACTACCTCTCTCATCAGAAGAAATACTTCCTACATTAATTTATATGGAAATAAATTGACCCTTTGTAAGTGCCCTATGCTAACAAGTAATTAAAGGATGCAGGAGCTGTTCCTCAGTCCTATGAAAAAGGTGTTGGTGGCCCTTGATGGGCTTTTAGGAGACCTTTCAAATATTGTAGGCAAATGAGATCCTTCAGTGCAGTTTATCCTTAGATCTTTATTCTACAATAGAGAGGAAAGCAAAACCAGAGTGCTCCAAATAGATAAAGAAGAACCTTAGGTATAGAGGTGATTCAAATGGTCTTAGAGTAGAAATAAAAACAAGTAACAGTGGATAAATGGAAGTGAAGGTTGGGATCTATTGTCACTGTCTAGTACTTGGAAATACCAAGCTGTGAGAGGAGTAAGAAAAATATTGTTTCAGATCATGCTAAACGTTATGTACAATTGAGCACTAAAAAACTTTGTTTTGTGGGTACCTCAATTGTGTAAGGAAATGTGGGGGGTTTATTATTTTAGAATGTATCAAAGTGCTATCCTTCCCTTCTTGCCTCAGGTCAGGTGTTTGCAATATGAAAAGAAATGAGATTTGCATATTCATTGTTTTCTAATGATCCTTTGGCATGCTAATATTACCTCTCTACACCCAAGGAATACATTTTGGGAAGGAAAATCTTAATTAGCTTCTACAAAATAATACATTTTGTGAGTTCCCAAAAGGTAATAGAAATCTCCATCAAAAAGAATAGATGTTGTAAGCAATGACTAGTAAATAGGCTAACTAATATTCTTAGGGCTGTTTCTATGGCAAATATTATCTTAAGGTTGATATACCATAAAAAAAGAAAGGGTACAAATGTTTATATGATTCCAAGTGAGAGAGGCTATGTAAGGCTGATAGAGGAGAATGCAAGAAAAAATGCTTTAAGGTGGTGTATTGGGTTTATGTGTGGCAGGGGATTGGTAGCGGAGAGGGCTTACAGGGGTGGCTCCTGGTGAGAAGCTGCTAGAAGCTCCCCAGCTCCAAGTCAGACCCATCTCTGGCCAAGGCTGAGTCAGTTAGCAACAGGGGTTGCACATCTGTGGTAACATGTTTAGGAAGGAGAACCTGCAGCAGAGGCAGAGAAAGAGTGAGGGAAATCCCTATGCAAACAGCAGTCAGTTGGAAAAAAAGGAGGAGGAGGAATAGGAGATGTGTGCTGGAGCAGAGGCCCCCCTGCAGCCCGCGGTGAGAGGGCAGGCTGTGCCCCTGCAGCCCATGGAGGTCACCAGTGGAGCAGATGCCCACCTGCAGCCCATGGAGGAACCCACACTGGAGCAGGTGGCTGCACCCAAAGAAGGCCGGGACTCTGAGGGAAGTCACCATTGTTGCTGAGGACTGCAGCTCATGGAAGGGGTCCATGCTGGAGCAGTTCATGAAGAGCCGTAGCCCATCAAAGGACTCATGTTGGAGAAATTTATGGAGGCCTTTCTCCCATGGAGGGACCCCACAGTGGAGCAGGGGAAGAGTGAGGAGTCCTCCCCCTGAGGAGGAAGGAGCAGCAGAAACAACAGGTGATGAACTGACCATAAACCCCATCCCCTGCTCCACTGACAGGGAGGAGTTAGAGAAATCAGGAACAAAGCTGAGCCCGGGAAGAAGGGAGAGGTGGGGGAAGGTGTTTTTAAGATATGGTTGTATTTTCTCACTATCCCACTCTGATTTGATTAGTAAATTAGTGCTGTTGGTGTTCAAATTAAATTGATATTCTTTCTTCCCATTTTTCTTCTTATTGTTTTGCCTGTGACCATAATGGGTGAATCAACCCTTTCTGTCCTTATTTCAATTCCCAAGTCTGCTGTTTTATTTTCTCCTTCCTATCCCTGAGGAGGAAGGAGTGAGCAAGCAGTTGCATGGTGCTCTGTTGCCCTCTTGGCTTAAACCACAACAGGTGGACTTTGAATGAAGAAATGTGCAAGAATATGGCAGGGATGCTTCTGGATAGGGACAGGTATCACAAGTTGTGTAAAATTAGACATAAGATTAGCACAAGTGACATACATGAATGAAATAGAACATTATGTCACAATAACTATAATTAAATGTAAAAGTGGTATTTAACTAAAATATCTACAATGTAGAAGGGAAAGGTTCTTTTTCCAAAAACGTTAAATAAGCCCTTCTTTAATGATGCATGAAGCCAGCACTTGAAAGTAGCACACTGGCTATTTTTAGTGGTAGTGTCAGGTCACTTATTTCTGCTGAGTATCTCTGTTTTGTTGTTTCAAGCATCTCTCTTCTTTTATATTGTCTGAGCAATTGACGGTATTGGGATTTCTTCATTCTTGAACTGAATGGCAAACTATCACATGGAAAGTGATGAAAAAGCTCTAAATTTTTTAAAAGGCATAATCATAGGTCATGATTTCTGGGTTTGCTTTGAGATACCTAAAACATATTAAAATTAAAGAAAAAACATTTCACTGAGAACAGCAAAAAATACCAGCCAAACAAAACCAGCTGCTACACATATCACATACCCCTGTGTATGCCATGCAGCTGTGCTCATTATACTTAGAAAACAGAGTCAAACTTATGAGCAAGAAAAAAACAGCCTTTAGCCTCGGACCTCCCAAGTCTCCAGCACCATCCACGTAAACAGTGCAGATTTTCCAGGTGACGAGACATGGAGGGGATGCACCATCTCACTTTGTGGAAGCGGGCTAATTTGTACCTTTGAAGCAGAGGCATTTGTGGAAAACATCCCCTGGCTGAAGAGCGATGGCCTCTCACACTATGACTTTCTCTCACTCAACTGCTCACCCTATCTAGGACCAGCTGAGTCTACCAAGGAGCATAAAAGATGTGTGTAATGAATAGCCTGGATTATGGAAAGTGTGAATGAATAGGTAATTAAGCATCTGTAACATCAGTCCCAGTGAAATCAGGGATCCTATGTGGTGACTTAATGTACAGGCCTGAGGCTTATGACATTTTCATAAGCTTTGGATCAGAGCATTTCCCAAGTGGGAAAAGTCCTTGGTTAGTAAGTAATGTTTTTCAACAAACCAGCACTTCTATTCAAAGCATTGAACAACATATGTTTCACTATGCTGTATCAAGAAATCAGAAAAGAAGCTGAAGAAAAAGGATGAAGATTGCTGCTGTTAAATATTTTTTAAAAAACAAGATAAAAATCAGTTGCAGTGACCTTCTGCCAGGAAAAGATAATTCATGATTTATTTGTATATGAGTGGAAGATAAAATATCATTTTAAAAAAAGAAATTACTCTGTGCAAATCTAATTCCTAAATATAATATAGATGGCAACAATAACTCAACCCTTCTTTCTAGCAGTGGGATAATCAGATGTATAAGTGACAAATTGTAAAGCATGAACAAGAGCACATGTTTGATCTTAAGGGCATAACTTGTCCTTGATCTAGAAGTGAAAAGTGATATTTACTCATGTTTCAAAATTATAATGGAAGCAATAATGTGAAGAACCACTGCTACAGATGGGAAAAGTTCAGAAAAGAAAGCAAGCAAATGTTCTTCGTGATAATAGGAATAGTTGTTTCCACAAAGTCTTACTATTTTATGAGTGCCTTGAACATTTTCAAAACTATAAATATATAATTTTCAGGAACCAAACTAAAATGTTCAGTCATAAAAATGAAACATAAATTCTACTCTACAGACAAACTGAATGGTGAATGTTTTTGTGAGCTCTTAAGTTTTCACTCTATTTTGGCTTTAGACAAAATATGTTGCTTGAAGGTCAGTAAACTGTAGCCCTTTTCTTCCCTTGACACTGGCCTACAAATATTAGCTTCAGACCTGTTTCAGTGACAAGATATGGGCAGCAGAACATTCTTAACAACACTGTGTTCATATAGGTAGAACTTACAGACAGTAGATTCAGACTTAAATTATTCTTGTGAGAAAATGTCAAAACCCACAATATTTGAGTTGTGCAATTGTCTCTTAGAATAGGCTCTTCTAAACGTAATTAACATACAAGTAGTATGCACTCAATGAGCATATATCTTTTTTTACATGAAGTCTCCCAAAATTGTTCCAGACAAATTCATACTTACTTTGAAAAAACCCTGTTCATTTAAAACCAGCTCATAAAGCACTTTTATGAAGCAAATATTTCCAGTAATTGTGAATTTGCTATTTGGCTAACATGCTGATATCATTCCTAACATTTCAAGAGCTAGATCTTTTCTGTTTCTTTCACTATTACATAGAGAAATGAGAAACAAAATCATACTAAAATCTAAAATAAATTTTGAAGACCACAGCCCTTTGCAGCCTTGCATATTCTGCCAAGCTCATAGAAAAATCTTACTGAATTAATTCTGATAATTAATTTCTGCAGCCTATTACCATTCACAGAAACTATATGTAAGAAAGTTTTAAAAGGCAGTCGGTCCTTGTATTACAGGCCTGCCGTGTTGGACCTAGCACTATTAAGAGGAATCACATATGAACTAAATATTTTTCAAATTTTGAGAAGCTGTAACACAGCTTTATCTGGATTTAAGGAATCAATTAGTTTTCTTTTGGGCCTACACACAGGAGGAAGAGATAACAGAGATAGCTTTTGTACCCTGTATCATACCGTGTGGCCCATTTATGCAGATGGAAGTTAAATTTGCTTCACATACACATGCATATCACTTTTCAAAGGCCCATCAAGATTTTGTCTGTAATTAAGAAACCACATCCCTCTGTCAGTTCATGCCTCTTTTAACACAACAGAACACATTTCAAAGACAAACTGAAATAATGAAGTAGCTCATTTTAAATGTTTCATGTGCAGTGAACATGGGAACAAAAGATGGAAAACATTACAAGATGTATCTCATAATTCCCCTTCTATATATACAAAATAGTCCCTAAAGTCAAGCATTTTCTGACAACCTCATGACTCTTGGGCTGGCCCTTTTTTTCCACTTCTGGAGCTTTTGGCAGGTTTTCTTCATTTTAAGAATCCACAGCTCTTTTTCTATAGTCACCTGTCCTTTTCCTTCTGAGTCTGTGTTTGTTCAGCAATGTTCTGAAATAGCAGCCTTTTTGCTGGAAAGGTGATTTATCCCACACAACAGAACTCTGCTGAGCAATGGGAATTCATTCTGTCAGTGCTACCTACTCAGCCTCCTCAGCAGACTCACACCTTCCTCCTCCTCTCAAAGCAGGAGCCCAGGGATGTCTTAACCAACAACTTTTACAGCCCAGCCCAGCCAAATGTTACCATGCCTGAAGGTGGACCCTACAATGGCTAAGTCTATTCTGTGTTTCACAGCCAATGGGATGTCTTTCTCCTGCATTATAACCTGGAAACCTGACAAAAGCCTTGTCAGTAAAAATAGGAAGCAATCAGAATTTGTTCAGATGTGAACTATGCTTTATGAAAACCATGCAGCAAGTGTAGTTCTCCATAACTTCCTGCATCTGTCAGCTTACAAATGCTGAATCCCCATGATGTTCTCTGCTCTAGCCATTTCATCAGATACACTGTGCTTTTAACAAAATTGCCTCGGAGTGAGACTTACAGGACAGGCATCCCACTGCATTTGCCTAAGAACAAAGCTTAAAATAAACCTATGATCACAAAGGTTCCATCTATGCCATAAGATCAGCACAAACTTTTCACAGGAAAAGCCTTTCAGTACTTATTTATTGACTTATATGGCAAAGCCTTTTTTCTTGTTACTAGATGTCAATTTCATAAACCAAGAATATATCGATTTCCCAGACTTACAACATTTTCAGATGATCTACAATGCTGTAGGCCCTATGAAGCACTACCAGCATGTTTGAAAAAGTCCATTTAAAAAATGTGTAAATATAGACATGCACAAATTTATTTATGTACTTGCATAAGAAATGGAACATAAAAATAGAATTTTACATATGCTACTTTCAGCAAGAGTGTATTCTTTAAAAGGAAAAATTAAAAAATAATGAAACCCCCCACCTATCCCTTTTACTGTATGGCACCACTTTCATCTTTGTAAATATTTATAAATCCCAAAGAAAATCTGACTTTTTTAATGTTTTCTTTCAAATTCAATAAAACTCCTAAACATATTTTAAAAATCCCCTTATTTTATATAATATAGAAACAAATGCACAAAACATGAAAACACTGCAATGTAGGAAAACATCTGCAAAACAGCATTTATTATCAATTAAGTTATATAATAATTTTCTACCTTAACATGTAGAATATAGAGTATAGAGAAGAAACAGCACAGCTGAGGTAGAGTCAAAGTCTAAAAGGGGTCCTGCCTCATAAAGGTAACATTTTTAATACAGCAGTTGATAATATTTTTTTGGTTGAAATCTTTTAAAGCTTTCGACAGGTTTAAAATTCATGAAGCAGAACAAAATCTCAGTACAAGATGGAGAACTGTGACAAACTATTTTTATTGCGCATCAGTCTCCTACCGCTAAGAACAGTAATGAAGACACAAGCCTTATGTGAACACATACCCTGGAAGCCTCAGTATACAAACTAATCTTTCCCATATCAATCCATTACAACATTTGAAAGTAACCAAATAAAAAAGCCTTCAGAAACAATACTCTGTTTGAACTGGTTCATTGTAAAAAAAAAAAAAAAATAAAAAAAAATAAAAAAAACAAACACAGTTTTAAACATTTTCTCTACTTTCATAATCACTTTCTCTCTGTGCTACCTTTCATACAAAGAAATACTTGAAGTGCACACCAAAATATGTGGAAGGCAATCATCTTTCTCCTTACATAAAATAACCCTGGCTGATACCTGTAAGGGACTGTGTTGGTCTGTATGTCTCAAGCATTGCTGTTGCACCACCACCACATCCTGGTCTCAGTGTCCTGTGGACAGGGAGGAGTACGCTCTGGAGAAGAAGAACTGTCCCGGACGAAACCATGACATCCACCCGAAGTTAAATAGGGGTGAAGAAGATGTGCAGGCTGGCAAGACCACCATGAATGCCGGGACATGCGCACATGGAAGACCATGAGACTATGAGCCTGTGGAAATGGGCAGACTTATTGAAGAAATCTGGGACAATAAAAGGACTTTGTACCCCTGTCTTGGGACTCTTCTCTCTCTCTCTCAGCCTTGTCATCACTTTTGGAGCTTGGAGTACCATCACCCGCACCTGGACTGAGGCAACAGTACATTGCTGGATTCGTGCTGGTGGTAATTAATCTTGCTGCATCTCTGCTGTTTTTCTTGCTTAGGGATTCTGACTTTTCCTTTTTCTCTCTCTCCTGTTGCTATTACCAGTTGTATGCAAAATAAAGTTCACAAGGTTGTACAGCATCTGACCTCATTTGTGTCTTAATCTCGCTCTTGGGATCATTTAAGAACCCTCCCTGATATCGGATCAGGACAATACCCCATACACTTTTCTTCTTCAAAGTCTTTATATCATCCCTGTCTCTTCAGTGCTACCCTGTACTGGTTAGAGTAGATTTCAGTATGACCCTGAACACTTAGCCCATGCCCAGTTTTAGGCACACACAGAATCCCTCTGAAATCAGAACATACTCAGAATTCTTTTTATGTGGTCCACAATATCACAAAAATAAAACAAAATGCCCTACCTCCTCCAATAATGAAACCCTGCTAAGGGCAGCAGAACTCTCTCTCCAGCAGTATGTTGGCCATCATTCCTTGTGCAGCCACAGCCGCCTTAAAATTCACCTTTTACTCCTATTATTTGAACTTTGATATTGACATTTTGCATATGTCTATACAGCATGCCAGAATACACATCTGATTCAGTTTGATTGTAAACTCACAGATACCATCATCTTAGATATGACTGCCTCAGTGATGCAACTAAAGGTTAAAAAAACCCCAAAACCTACATGTATTTTTTGCCAGTGTTACTGTCTTTCTGAAAACAGCACTTATGGAAATCTGTACCCTGGTAAACTGAGCTCCAAACCTCTGTATCTGAAATGCAGAAACAGACTACAGTTAATTTGTTTTATTTTTATTTGCCTATATAGACCTAAAAATATAGTTTAGGGATAATCTCTGCTTCCAGAGATAATAGTCTGACAGATGCCTGTTAGAAAAAAAAATTAAAAATTGACTCTCTATAGAGACTAAAGTAAAGAACAAAATCTCTAACAGCTTTCGTAGTTTCCTAAAGCTTCCTTTGCAACAAAGCTTACCTTATTCAAAACCAACACCACAAGAGACATACTGTTCAAGAGAAGATTGACTCTTAGATAAGGAAACAACAGCTAGCAAGTAACCTTGTGACATTTAGCACAAAGGAATTTCTGCTGAAGAATGTTATCTTAACTCTTCTCAAATGGCACTAAATAATATTCAGCATCTCAAACAAAACATTTCATAAATATGAAAAAAAAAGGTTTTCTTATAATTGGTACACTGATGATTAAAGTTTAAAATTTAGAAACCACATACAAACCTCCTTTTTAATCCAACAACAACAACAACAACAACAAACCTGGTAAAACTGAAAATAAACATATGCATTGAAAAAAAAAAAATCATTCTTGCTTTTCTTTTAGATTTTGTATTGCAACATAAAGCAGCTTTTAAAAACAAGTCACTTAGAGAAAAAGGTCAAATATTTTATTTGAACCTTATTCAATGTGATTTTCTACTTTTTTTTCTGCTTTTAGGAAAACCTTTCCCAAGATAACACACTTTCTGAGCAGCATCAATTTCAATGAAAAAAAAAATGTCTTCCATTTGCAAGAATGAAGGGGAAGGAATCATGTGGAAAGAAAGGTTACTCAGTAATAAATCACCATGAAAACAAATGGAAAATTCTTCTGCTTTGTTTTATTATATTTGCTCATTAACAAAACACATGCAGTAATACTTAGCTTTTATTGTAAACTGAGTCGATATTATTTGCATTACTTCAGTCATCACCCAATACCGTAAAAGGCATTGATATAGAAAAACATCACCACCTGGTGAAGCATGTAACTATGTATGTGTGTGATGACTTAAGCTCAACAGGTAATTTTTGTTAAGGAGACTGACATTAGAAACTCAGGTTAGAAATTCTCAGATCTACAGTAAAGTGTAAAATAAAATCCTACAGACACCTTTCCCTTTTCAATCTTTACCAATTCATCTTTTCCTCCAGATGAAAATTTCTATTTCATATATTTTTATGAAGTTATTAGAGTTCAGCTAATGCAGTTTTTCATCATAGTCTACATATATTTAATCTACTATAATGAAGTCTCAAACCCTTACAAATTCTGGTTATTTGACACTATACTGACTTATTCTACCTCTAGCAGAAAAAAAAAAAAAATCATCTAACCAACCCACCCATCTCCCTCCTACAAAATTTCTCATGAAATGTAATTAAGTACCATCCTACACTGAGGGTGAATCACCACTGAAGACAGAACTGTGGGATTAAGTCTGGTCTATTTTCTAGACAACTTGTATTTAGGAAACTGCTAATTAACTGATTTAACAGGATTGCTAATGACTGCTTATCTATATGCAACTGAAGTTTCAAAATCAGTTATCAAATTCAAAAGATATAATTATGCCCTTTGTTAACTTATCTGATAAAGAAAAAATCTCTGGCAGATAAAATAGTCCAAAATCCAAGGTTTCATTTCATCTGAAACTCTGTAGGATAAGAAATGGAAATTGGGATGGTGCTGTAAGATCAATAGAACTGATTTTAATTGTTATATTTGCATACTGAATAACCTGTCTTTGGCCAGTTTATACAGTAAACCTAAGTCTTCAATGTTTAAAAAATAACAAATCAAAATTGAATCTAAGAAAATTAACCAATTCTTGGATATATTGCTGAACAAGACCATAGAAATTTGTGGGGTTTGATTTTCCATGTTTTAACTTCAAAACCTGGTGAAATTTTTAATTAAGGAATTATATTACAGAATCACAGAATTGTCTAGGTTGGAAAAGACCTTGAAGATCATCCAGTCCAACCATCAACCCAACATTGAGAGTTCCAAACTACACCATATCCCTCAGCGGGATTGCTGATGCAATGGTTCTGAACTCAGATAAACTCTCTGTGAAAAGATTTACCTTTTACACATTGTTAGAAAATTATTAACAAATACATGAATTTGCAGCAAACTCAACTGTGAACTTTTGCATAGATTCTGACTGTATTTGAACACCACCATCTGATTTATAATAACTAGGAGTGACGTGTGCATATACATTTCTTCATGGAATTCCTGAAAAGTAAAGGTATATAAACAATTATATACTTGAGGCTTTTCTAAATTAGTAATATACATTAAGATAATAAAAAGTGACTCTGAAAGACATGATGATATTGCACCTCTAGTATCTCTCAGTGAATTTCATATCTACAGTTCTGAGACTGCAGTTTTAGAATTGTATTATTCTATATGTGGAGAGTCTCACTTACTTTAATGAATCAAAGGTCTTAGGAAGCACTGAGGGCAGCTTATTAAATCAAACTCTTTTCTCAAAGTGTATTGGGTTTGCATGGTAAGGTTTCAGTAGCAGAGGGGCTACAAGGGGTGGCTTCTGTGAGATGCTTCTAGAAGCTTCCCCTATGTCCATTAGAGCCAATGCCATCCACTCCAAGATGGACCCACCCCTGGCCAAAGTAAAGCCCATCAGCACAGTGGTAGAACCTCTGTGATAACATATTTAAGAAGGGGGGGGGAAGACTTGCATGATCCCACTTGCAGAGAAGATAGAGGAATGAGAATATGTGAATGAAACAGCCCCACAGACCCCAAGGTCAGTGGAGAAGGAGGGGAGGAGGTGCTCCAGGTCCCAGAGCAGAGATTCCCCGGCAGCCCGTGGTGCAGGCCATGGTGAGGCAGCTGTGCCCTGCTCCCGTGGAGGGTAACGGTGGAGCAGATCTCCACCTGCAGCTGTGGGGGACCCCACACCAGAGCAGGCAGATGCCTGAAGGAAGCTGTGACCCCACGGGAAGCCCACGCTGGAGCAGGCTCCTGGCAGGACCTGTGGCTCTGTGGAAAGAGAGGAGCCCACACTACAGCAGGTTTTCTGGCAGGACTTGTGACTGTGTTGGGGACCCACGCTGGAGCAGCCTGTTCCTGAAGGGCTGCACCCTGCACTGGAGCAGTTCTTGAAGAGCTGCAGCCTGTGGGAAGGACTCATGTGGGAGAAGTTCATGGAGGACTGTCTCCAGTGGGAGGGACCGCATGCTGGAGCAGGAAAAGAGTGTGAGGAGTCCTTCCCTGAAGAAGAAGTAGTGGCAGAGACAACGTGTGATGAACTGACCACAATGCCCATTCCCATCCTCCTGTGCCACTGGCAGTGGAGGAGGTAGAGAAATTGGGAGAAAAGCTGAGCCTGGGAAGAAGGTAGGGGTGGGGGAAAGGTGTTTTAAGATTTGGTTTTATTTCTCATTTCTCTACTCTGATTTGATTGGTAATAAATTAAACTAATTTCTCTAAGTCAAGTCTGTTTTGCCCATGACAGTAATTGGTGAGCTATTTCCTGTCCTTATCTCAACCCATGAGCCTTTCATTATATTTTGTTTCCCTTGTCCAGCTGAGGATGGGAGTGATAGAACAGCTTTGGTGGGCACTTGATATCCAGCCGGGATCAATCCAGCACAAAAGAAATGTCTTAAGGCAAAAATATGTGCTTGATTACAGAATGAGCTATGAAGCAGGAGAAGGAGACTGCTGATTCAAGCATCAGTACAGAAGAAAAAAAATCTTTTTCAGGACCAATAGTAATGCAAAATATTCCTTCTTTTCATATAATTACATCTTCAAAAGAGAAGCTCTCTCAGTATACTTTAATCCAGTTATCCAGAATAACTTTAGTGCACCAGGTGATCTGAAGAACTCCAGTAGTCATTGAATAACAACATGCTTACTTACCTGCCATCATAGTGTCATTAGGTCCCCGATGTTTCGACAGTATAGGCTGCAAAAAATATTTTCTTAGTAAAGAGAATGAGGTTGTACTAAAACTTTCACAACACTTCAAGCAGAAAACAAGGCAGACAAACACTGGATGACTGAGAAGTGTCTAAATTATCATCTCATTAATACAAGACAACCTGCTACTCTGTCTGCTGACACTGTCCAAATTCTTAAAAATAAGTCAGTGGCATTTTCCCATAGCAATACTATTTTCAAAGGCAGCCTTTTAGAATCAGCACCCTAAATCAGCTTTCTTACTCATTTGAAAATCAGATCATTTGACAATCAGATGATCAAAGACAATCTTTCTTCCTGACTACGTAAAGGAGGAGAAGCACATGTCTGCAACCTATACAGGCAGACTGGAAAACACTATCTTCATGTTGATGTGTATGGTCTATAGGCAGAGTATCTGTACTTTACATAAGCTGCATTCTCATTCTGTACTATGCTAACATTCCCAAAGGAGTAAACATAAAATAGGTAA
This sequence comes from Athene cunicularia, assembly GCF_003259725.1. Lineage (NCBI taxonomy): Eukaryota > Metazoa > Chordata > Aves > Strigiformes > Strigidae > Athene > Athene cunicularia. Next base: position 102,177,723 of record NW_020799091.1, on the reverse strand, counting down.
TTTCATGAACTCATAATTTCTGGGGTTTATTCTAAATTTATTAAGTCATCATAACACCCAGAAAACCCACTTTGATAATACAGCTACAAACGGTCTTTGATAGTTAAATCCACAGTGGCAGCTTTCTGCAGCACTAAACTGTAACTGTGCCATGTGATTTGTCTGATGTGATTGTTAAACAGGCTATGAGGCATGGAAGGGAATGAGGGTAGAAAAGTGCTAGTCAGTATTTTTTTCCACTTTTTTATCAGAATTTTTTTTTCCACATGAATAGAATGTGTGGGGGGTTAGGAATATTTATGATATTTTTTATTTGAAAGCATCGTAATTAATATTTCAAATATTTTATTTGCAAAATACTTTATTTCAACTGTGTATTCAAGTAATGGTCATATAATTTAAAGAAATTACCTCATTACGATGTTTTCACATAAAATACTTAACTTTCTGAACTATTTTTTGTCTTATGTGTATCTTAATAAAATAGAAATTAAAGACATTTTATAGCCAGAGAAGCAGAAGCATGCATAGCAGCACCTATGCATTGACATAGGTGTAGATGCACATCAAAATATGTCCCTGTCTTACAGAATGACCCATATGATAGAAACCATCCTCTCTGTCCTGGAAAGCAGATGACAATTTATAGTTTCATTTTGTTTTTTTCTGAATTTTGAATGGAAAAAAATAAAAGAAGGATTTCTTCTTTTCCTTAACATATAGAAAAAGTTGAAAATTTTTCCCATACTTATTAACATATTTATGATGCACGGGACAGAGAGCAACATGAAAGCAATTAGTCACTAAAGTTTCCCACAGTGGCTAATTCTCTTTTTTTTCTTTGAAGATGTGAAAGTTCATATTTTAAAAGAGATGCCTATCAGTTTCTTGTGCAGCTATCAAACCCCACTACTGATTCTTGTTTGGGCTTTCTTATCTGTTGGACCAGAATCTCACAAAGAGATTGAAGGAGAGAAGCTTTTGCTTTAGGTCCAACTCTATTAGAAACTAATGGCAATAGTGGTTTTGTTTTGCTGATTAAGGATACCAGTTAAACTCAGACACCAGAGTGAAAAGAGCAGGCGTATTTTACTGGTGATAACCAAATGATGTAACAGAGTAATACAGAAGACATGCAGTAAGGAAAAGGCAGAATATGCACCTAAAGCAACAAACAGGAAAATACAAGGTAATGCATCAAATCGTTACTACCTGAGAGAGAGAATAGTGATTAAGAAAGATCCATCACCACTTGCATATGTTACCATCACCCAGACCCGCAGTGGCTGGGCAGCCCCGGTTACAGCGAGGGTTTGCAGAGCCTGTCCCGGCAAGTGGGAAATCCTACGCGGTGCGTCCACCCACAGGTGAGGCTGCCAAAGTCGCTGTGAGCGGGTCCAGCCTTATATACCAGAGATCGGCAAGCCAGAATAGCTGGCACCTTTGTTTAGAGTGGAAAATTTCTGGTTTCATTCTCCTGTTGGATTCCACCCAAAGCCTGGCCAGGGCTCGGGGGGTGAGACCAAGGGAGTTTCTAACAAGTCCAAATAGGAGGGTTCTCAGCCTTGAACAAGGCTAAACAAGGGAAGATGGATACATTCTCTCATCACTACTGATTATATTTTGTCTAAGCCACATCTTTCACTAGCGAGCTTACACACTTTGTTAATGATTACATACTAAGCAACTTCGGCTTGGGGGCTGTTGTTCAGGCTTCAGTACTCCAACACTTTACCACTTTTTACATCAGCATACGTGGGTTGTTATAACTTAGTACAATACCTACTAGCACAATGATTTTCAGTTATAAAATATACAGGATTCATCTATAGTTCAACTCTGGCTTGGGCCCGTCGTCCAAGCCTTAGCACTTCATGGTTTACAATGTAATATAATAAAAGAAATCTGTTTTTTATTTCAGTTAAACTTGGAGAATAATTTCATAGCTCATTGCTTTGTTTTTATTTAAAATGTCATTCATCTTTCATAAATACCCAAAGAAAAAAAGTATTGCTTAACATAACAATGAACATTGGCAGAAATGAAAAATCTAAATAGTGATAATTAATATTACAAATCCACAAGCTCTCTTTTTAAGTGTTGGGAATTGTCAGTTTCAGATGTTGATACTCCAGAGTAAGTATTTAGCTGAACCAGTCTAACTGTGCAGAACTACTACATCGGCATGTATTATGTAAATTAGGTTTTGAAACACTTTTGGTTTTTTCTGCACTGAAAATTGGTATTTTATAGGCATTATGTAAATGAGATATGGTAGAAATAATCTTTTTTTTTTTCTTCCAGAGAAATTTATAAAACTTTGAAAAACTCAATAAAGTCCTGTGTATATATATTTCAGTAAATTACAGCAAGAAAATATTTAAGACACTATTTTTCTTCTTTCCATGTTAGAAAAGAAATACTGTCATGGTTAATAAACATTCCTTACAGTCATTTTTGTCAAGGCCAAAGGCTGCATTCAGAGTTACAGAGAGCAATTTTGCTTATAAGGTAATTTCTTCTTGAATGAATGGTAATAAAATTCTCTTAAATGGATGCATGCTTTTATAATGCAAACATTGGTTTATGGACTTGCAGTGCTCCAGCTGAAGTCACAACCATTGTAGCTTCTCTGTAATTGCTACTCACACTAACAAGATTAAAGTAAATGGGAAATGCTCATTTCTAACAGTAAATTAAAGATCTGTTGATATACTGAATTATTGATATATGTGACTCCTTGTACATAAATATGATATTAACAACTGAAATTATTGGTTTTGCAGTCCTCGTGAGTTCAGAGAACATCTTAAAAATCTATCCTCTGGAATTTCCTATATCCCTCCAATAACTATTGAGAGACAGCCTGGAAAAGTAGCACATATTAAAATTTGATTGGCTGCAAGTAGGTAAAATAAATCTACAACCTGAAGTACATGGTCTGTAGATACCTCTCAAATTCAAACAGAAGCTTTTTTAACAACTACCACATTCATAAATAAGATAAGCACAAGAGATAAATTCACAAGCCATAGAATGGTTTGGGTTGGAAGGGACCTTCAAAATCATCTAATTCCAACTCCACTGCCATGGTCAGGGACACTTTCCAGTAGATGAGGTTGCTCAAAGCCCTGTCCAACCTGGCCTTGAACACTGCCAGGGAGGGGGCAGCCACAGCTTCTCTGGGCAACCTGTGCCAGTGTCTCACCACCCTCACAGGAAATAATTTCTTCCCTGTATCTAATCTAAATCTACCCTCTTTCAGTTTAAAACCATTACCCCTCATCTTATCCCTACACTCTCTGATAAAGAGTCTCTCCCCACCTTTCCTGTAGCCCCCTTTAATACTGGAAGGTGCTATAAGGTCTTCCTGGAGCCTTCTCTTTTCCAGGCTGAACAACCCCAACTCTCTCATCCTGTCCTCGTAAGGGAGGTGCTCCAGCCCCTAAATTATCTTCATGGCCTCCTCTGAACCCACTCAAGCAGGTCCATGTCCTTCTTATGTTGGGTGCCCCAGAGCTGGGCACAACACTGCAGGTGGGGTCTCACGAGAGCAGAGTAGAGGGGGAGAATCCCCTCCCTCGACCTGCTGGCCACACTTCTCTTGGTGCAGCCCAGGATACGGTTGGCATTCTGGGCTGTGAGCACACGTTGCTGGCTCATAGTTTTCCACCCACCACTACCCCCAAGGGCTTCTCTGAAGGGCTGCTCTCAACCCACTCACCACCCAGCCTGTATTTGTGCTTGGGATTTCCACAACTCATGTGTAGGGCCTTGCACTTGGCCTTGAACTTCGTGAGGTTTGCACAGGTCCACCTGTCAAGCCTGTCAAGGCCCCTCTGGATGGCATCCCTTCCCTCCAGCATGTCAACTGCACCGCACAGTCTACAGATGAATTGTGAAGAACAAAGGAAGTTTCAAGAGAGGTGTGTGTGGGGAAATTAAGTGAATCAAAATTTCAGTGTCTTCTCTGATTTCCTCCAGATTTCATCTGCCTACGTCTGTAGTAACTTGACAAACAGATCTTGGGCTTCTGTGTTTTAGAGTGCAGCTTTATAACAAATCTAATATTCAGAGAATTACCAAAGTATAACACGCTTTTTGTTCCTTATCAGACATTTCTTCCAAGAAAACTATTCAGAAAAAGATAAAAAAATAAATTTTAAGCTAGAATGTTTCAATCCCCTGAAGCAGACATTTCTATTTGAAAAAGATGGATTTGTAAGGACAAAAAATTTTAGAAAGTAAAGTAATCTTAATTTCCACAAGTTTTTCTATTTACAAAACAACTCCAGAATTCCTTATAGGATTCTTAATCAACCACAGACTATTGGACTTAACACAGGAATGACTGGATGCTACTAAAAGACTTGTCTTATACATTTAAACCAAAGTGATCTAATAGCACTAGATTATGCTATTGTAATTAGATTTTCAGAGAGTACCCTTATGGAAGAAGTTGAAGAATACTTTCCCTTAATTGAACTACCTTACTCCATGTATTCACAGAAAGCTCATCAACATCCATTTCAACTAAATTTCAAGAAGAGGTATATAGAGATGTACTATGTAATTTTTAATTGGTTTTAGCTTCTCATTTTCATTGTTATTAAGTACCTTTGAAAAATGTTTACAGACATCCCTATCGAAAACATTGGAGTTAAAGTAAAAATTCCTGGATTAATTATGTGGCTTGTGAAACAACTACTAGAGGAACAAGTTCTTCCTTTCTGGCCATAATGCATGGACATATGTTAAAGTTGCTTACACTGTTAATGGTATAACCCTACTGACAGGACAACCACTCTCACAGTACTGACAACTACAGTAAGACTGCATGGAATTTTACTTTTATATATAATGGATTGTTTAATAAGTAATCCATGGAGAAAAAAAGACCATTGTGACACATTGTAAAATAACATTCCTTCCCCTATAAATTCTGACATTTTGGAATTTGGTATGACACCAAGCTGAGGAAAAGTTCAAAATTTCTGAAGAGAATGTAAAAAGACAGTTTAGAAACATTAAAATATTTTTATATTTTGTGAAATATCATGAACATGAAATATTTCATGTTCTGTAATATCAAAAGAGAGATTAAATACTGCCTCCATTCAAAAATAAATCAATACAGTTGAAATTAACAGCATCAGTGTAAGTCTAATTGCTTTGAATTTTTGCTGCTAAAAATCTGTCAGAATCAGCACATCAGTGTTTCGGTTTCAGGGAAAAGAAAAGCATAATTCCACTGGGAAACCATGTTCATGTAGGCTTTCACAGACTTTCTTATAAGACATACCCCCTGTGGCAATGTAAAAAAAGCTTTACATTTGGGAAATCAAATTTCTCCAGCTCAGAATCCATTCTAAGAACAATTAAAATTTTAAAAGAAAAAAAAAAAAGTGTAAAATAACATGTTTCAGTGTCAGCTATTATCACTGGAGGTAAAGGGTCAAGATGATCCTTGTCATTGCTTATCTTAACCTCTTATACTGTAAAAGAGAAGTTTGATTTAGTATAAAACATCAGTTATTGCTTCTCTGTTTCAAATCCACCTTTGTTGAAACCCATCCGTTCGTTATTAAGTTATCAAAGAACTTATTGTTTTATCTGAGTCTTAACTTGTCTCAAAGGAAAATATTATAAGGTCTTCTGACAGCATTTAATTTAAATATTGAGAAGACAGTGCTGTTATATCCTTGTATTTAAAAACATGGTAATAATTTAACAGAAAAAGCAGCAAGCACATTAATTCTTTGTGTGACTTAAAAACATAAGAACAGCTGTTGTACATGCCACAAAAGGTCCATCTGTTTCTGTTTCCAACACCAGATTAGTTGTGGGAAACAGCATCAATGGTTAGAGAAGGGTAAGAGCAGGAAGAGTGACAGATGACACCTGTTTTTAGTTATCTTTTTGCCTCAAAGCTTTATTACTTCTGGGGCTGCCTTAGTGGAATACGATTTCTACCTGGTAAGTAACTTCCTAGAACTTTCTCTTCTATAAATTTGCCCAGTATGAAGTTTAATCAAATAAAGAAACCCCTGAAAATATTTTCTCAGTGTTTAATCATTTCCCAGATTAAAACTTTTTTTCAAACTTACTGCACAAGTAAACCTGTACACATTAGGCTTAACAATATTAACTGTATAACCACAGCTATACCATGGGCATAAGGATTACAGATCCCTAGTGTAAACCACAGTTTGTCTAACAAAAAACAACCCTACAACTCCTGGTAGAAATTATATTATAATGTACTATTCCAGCCAGATTATTTTCACAAGTTAAATACACTTAATTCTCACAAACTTCGTGATTCCAAGAAGCTGTCTCTTATCAGAAATGGGGCTCATTTAACCAAATAAGTCAGCTGTATTTGGGACCCAACACAAAGCCAATTGAAATCAATAGCATTTGTTCCATTGACTTCAGCTTGGTTTGGCTTAAATCCTTAGGTTCTGTTCCAGCTGTCCATGTTATTTCCAAAAGTAAATATAAGCATGTGCTTTAGTGATTTGGCTTTCCTGAAAGGGATGCATTTAAGTATGTGCTTAAATGATGTGTTGAATTGGTATTTTAAAAGCTGAATAGAAGTTCAGGTTTGATTTTCAGCGAATTTCCTAATATGATATAATAAATTCTAAAGGAAGTGTATTTGTGCATGTAAATTTAGACAAGTGATAAAACAATGAGTGAGGATAATGATTCTCTTATGACACACTGAATAATTTGACACATGCTTTTCTCTTTCTAGAAGTTAATTTTTTGAGAACAACAATATAAAGTTTAATGGTCAAGAACAACGCACTGACAGTTACAATACAAAAAGCACTTAGTGTTTTTAAGCAATTAATGCAACAAGGCAGCCCATTATAATAAAATATCTTTAATTGCAATAGCGGGTGATAATCCATAGCTAATTAGCTTTAACTATATAAACCTGCTATCATTATTAACTTTAGATGGAAAGCATAAATGCTAGTGTTTTCATGTATCTTTAAAGGACTCCAAATCCCAAAATAGAAGCATCTGTATGATCATCCAGATGATCCACTTTCATCCAACCACTCCTAGCTGCAAATTCACAGATTTAAAAATAATTCCTGGGGTATAAGAAAAGGCTATAGCTGATACCACACAATTTAAAAGACAAACCTGTTGGCAAACCTCCAAAATTTTCACAGAAAGATCTGTGAAGTATTGTGTAGCCTTATTTGCAATACATTTTTAATATTAAATAGAGGCAGATGTTTTAATTTGTGGTTTAATCTAACGTGTCTAAGCCTGAACCAGTAAACTGAGTACTAAATGAATATTGATTCATTATTTTTGTGCTCTGACAATATCTAGTTGTTTCAGGCCTGGATCGAGACTGCAGTGTGCTATAAAACAAAGAAAAGGTGCCTGTTCCAAATGACTGAATATTGCACATTCTCTTCTCATTACCGTCTAAGAATGCAATCATTCAGGTTTTAGAACTAAATAAAGGATATACTCAACCTTGGAGAACTATACCTTCTGTCCTTCCTCAAGGATATATTTTAACTTAGTCCCAGCTTACATATGCAGAAAAATGTTAAAGAGTATATAATTCATTGTTACATATATTCATTGATACTGAGGACAACAACCCAAAACATACTTTAAGATACCAGTACATGACTTAGATCTTAAAACTATTTTTAACTGCTCAGTGTGACTTCACCTCTGCTAGATTCCTTCTGGATGAAATTCTGCTCTTGATTACCATGGCGTTAATGAGTGATTGTCATTATCATTCAGGCATTCCTTGAAAGGTGGACATAAGGCAAGAATTTGGCTTTATAGTACCTGAAAAATACAATCCTGTAGAAATAATCAAGAAGGTCTTTAAAACCAACGTATGTGGGATAGAAACTAAAACACAAGTTCTTGGAATATGGATGTAGACATATAGCAATGTAATATGTGTTTTCTACTATTAGTCCATCCAGAGAGAGTTGATAAAGTTAAGTTGAGAATTAAAAAAGTTTTAAAAACTACAACAAAATTTCAAAAATATATTCACTATAGCTACATTTCCATTACTATAACTATATTCCCCCATTATTTCTTCTTAACATTAAAATTTAGAGCTCTTGAGTTACTAATAGATTCTATGGAAATGACATGCATTGAAAGTAGAAAGATTGACTGAGACATTTTACTTTTTTTTTTTTTTTCAGAGAAGCTAATGATCACCAAGCATCATGCACTGTTAATCATAGACTGACTCATACCTTTCTCCTGAAGAATATCTGTTTACGAAAGAGTACGCTCATCACTACCAAAAGACTCACATGGACTTCAAAGTTTCTAGGACTGTATAGTTTCTAGGACTCTGATATAGCAGAAGCTTCTACTTGGTGCTGAACATTTGAGGTGCTCTTAATAAAAGCAGACACAGTTCTCTGTCTTCCACTTTATTGCCTCATGCCTTTAGCTGCAAATAGTTAAAACTAAGCGTACGTGCAAGTTATGTACCTAAAATCATCTGCCTTTTAGAGCTCCTCTAGGTTAATAAAATGTCTGTGTATCACAGACCCTCTTTTCTGCTAATAGAAAGCATAGGAGTCTCGTAGACATGCATATTGGTGTGGGCTGAGATTTGTAACATTCAAGACGCCTTTGTTGACCCCCTGGCACCTTCAACCCAGCAGTGGAAAACACCTAGAGAACCCTTCAGGAGCGAGTAAATGATGACAAACATCAGGACACTAATTAAGATTGTAACGGAACGGATCAAAATGCAGTTTCGACTGTCCTGGCACAACCATTGAATAACAGCACTCAAACATATTATAAAGGTGAAAATGATTTTCTAAATTGGATCTTCAGGGATCTGTTGTCCCCTCAAATCAAGGAACATATTTTTTTTCTCTCAACACCCTGACTAAATATATGCAAAAATGGATGTTGCTATTTAGAAATCTGTTTATTGACTTCAAATGGCTCTATAAGCTCTCTCTGCAAATGTGTTTCAACCAATGGAGATCTGTTGGCTATTGCCTAGAATAACTTTTCAGAGTACACACAGTCCAGGCTGGACTACCAGTCCCTGCTTACTAATTTCTCCATCTGTTCTTAAACAAAATAAAGCGTTTATCCTTTTCAAAGAAATAACACGTCTATGACCACTTCCACAAACAGATCTTGCCTTCACATATATCCCTCATAATGTCTTGTCATTTTTAATGCTGCAGTTTCTCCTGAGACTCACCCCTGAATTCACATGTACGCTTAACACTTTCACAAACACTACTTTTCTATCACATAACTGGTGAATCTCTTTTTTGCTGCTGACACTGCTCCGTTTTCCAGATATTCCTCCTATGAAGTCTCTTCCATGATCACACTGAACATATACCTCTCTCGTCACCATTGGTGTTTAGATCTTTATTAAAGGTCAACTCCAGCACGACTTTCCCTTGCTCTTCCCCCTTCACTCTTGTGATGTTCCCACGCTTGCTTGACTTGCTAAACTGTAAAGTGACTCTGAGCAAGTTCAAGTATAAGGCTCCACACATCCCCATTTAAGTCCTTCCTGAATGCAGACTTTTGCCATGCTGCTTATCAATCCTGCTTACTTGTACAAAACCCTAATGTTTTCCTTCTGCCCTTAGACTGTTGACTCTGAGGTCAGGAACCATTTCTTCATAATTACATACCTACCAAAAAGTGAATGCTGCTGAAAACAAACAGCTGCCAAAAAGTACAGTTCTTGAGCACTGCTCAGACAGACAGCTACCCATAAAAGAAATTTTACAGATATACCTGTAAACAACCACAGGTAGCCGTCTGATTCACAGTTACCTAATTAATTGAATTAGCACTAGGGATATTTTATTATCATGTAGCATCACTACTAGTTTCACCAGACAAACCAGTATCAGCTTTTCTTTTATAGTTATCAAAATTATTCAATTAAAAGTAAACTAAGTACCAACTAAATTACTTATCTCAAGGCCCCTCAACTTTCTTTCAGAATGCCTGTGAAACCAACAGAGTTATTGTTTTCTTCTGTTATGCTTACACTTAAATGTTCTGAAATGGTCACATTAAGGGTTATGGGGTTTTTGTGTCATCACAAAAAAGAAATTAAACTAGGTTAATTGTAGTGAGGGATGCATTTTGAATGGGATGCATTTTGAATAGACACTTCAGACTGTCCTTGAACCAACATAATAAATTAAGAGGTAAAGTAGATTAGTAAAGCAACTGCTGAATATTAATTTTAACTTTTCATGAGAGACTTAAAAATCCACCATAGACAATAAGAGATAATAAACTGTAAAAGAGTTCAAAATCACCTCATATCTTTCTTTCTTATTTGAAAACCAGCATAGTTGGATATCTAAGTATTTAATTATTGTGCACCATCCATAGGACCAATGAAGATACGGTCAAGGTGTTTTGTTCAATCAGAAATATTTCTCTGTAACAGCTTTCAGAATCACAAGGTCTGAATTACACACTAAAAAAGAAATAATGGGTGTAATAGCTCACTTGGCCCTTCACTGCCTTTCACCAGAAGTAAATAAGCACCTACGGGACTCTAATTCCTACCATCACATACAAAATTTTGCAGCGTGTGTGGTTTATCAATAGTACCAAATGTCTTTCAACAACCCAACTGTACAAGTGTAACATCAGCATTTAATTCACAGCATTTTTATGTAAGGAAGTTTCTAGGGCACAGCTTAATGTCATAAGAGGCCCTTTCCTGAAATTGGTGTTCATTCTGTAAATTTCATCTTTTATTAAAATAATTAATACATTCCTGATGGTTTCAGCCAGAGCACAGTCCTCGTTCTTTTCTCTGTATTCTTCACACACTCAGCTTTTCTCTTGCATTTCTGTGGTGGAGAATGACTCCATCAATGTTATTAACTCCCAGGAATACAGCAAAGACAAAGAAACTACGCAAAAGTCAAATGAGACTTCCCGGCCTTGAGGACAGTTGAAAAATATCCTATCATTTAATGCATTTTTACTACATCATGACTACAGGTGCTGATCACACTCCTCCCAGCACCTATAACACCAGGACAGAATATTGTCATTTGACATGTTGCCCCTCCTGGGGATTTCTCTTGCTGCAGAAAGGACTTCTAACTGCCCCTGCAAAAACTGGTCAGTCAGTGTTAGAGGGAATTATGGCTGTGCCCCACTGAAGAAATACACTTGAGATAAAAATCTGTCAAAACCTTGGTTTATGCCAAGACGTTTTTTAAGATGCTTTTCCTGTCATAAGAAAGTTCTAGCCACATAGGATTTCTCTAAAGCTTAGCATTAAAGCTCTGCATCAATTTCTGACAAAATGATCTGTCTGTACAGAAATCTGTGCCAAATTTTCAGATGTAAGTAAGGGATGGACTCTTCAACATCAATTGCCATGAGGTGGAGCATAAAGATATGTGCAAGTTTTAATCCTTGCCAGGATGAGAGAGCACGTTGCCATTGCCCTTCCCCCACCCGCGCCGGTCGGGCTGGAAGTTAGACACAGACCCCGGCTAAAATAACAAGAAATTTAATACAACAGAGCGATAGAACAATCTGAACAACAACAGTATCAATGGTAACAACAATAAACAGCAATAACAGTGAACAAGACAAACGATATACAGAGAAATACCACTGGCTGGTCTATGGAAAGCAAAATTCCCTCCCGAACCCGCCAAAGAGTAAGGAAAAGGTTCCGCCCCCGGACCTGACGTCAGCATGGTATGAATAACCCGGCTGGAGACCCACCTCTCTCTCTGCTGGGGAAAACTTTACTCTATCCTGGCTGAACCAGGACAAGATATACAACCTGTAGAAGAACACATAACGCCAAGGATTTTCTTGCAACTTCAATGCCCATCAACAGAAATTTGGACTAGGCAATAAAACAATGGCATCCATCAACTTAATCAAGCACCTACTTCGGAAAGCTCAGAGGCTCTGAAGTCTGTAAAATGGGTTTTGCACACAACACTTCAGTCTGTACTCAAATGTGTAGATAGTGGTATCTTAAAAGTATGCATTAATGACAAAATGAAAATAAAAAAAGAAAAATTAGGTCAATTTTTGTACAGTGATTTTAGGAGGAAACAGGATGCTAAATTGAACAGAAAATGCCATATCCCACTGGATAATGTAAATGTCTAAAGCTACAGATACACAAAACATTCTGGGTAGGCTTGAAGTAGGATTTGCTGTATTCTGGTAGTTCCCATGAGTATTCTTTTAAGATGTGTTGCAAAGCTTTTTTGTCAACAGTCATACAGGAGAGCTTCACAAATGTCAAGAATGCTTAAACATCACCGATACTTGACAATACAAGGTAGAAAACAATTCTGGTGTGTGAAAGTAATGTAATGAAACTTTTGTCACAGTGAATATAAAAAGTATAGGACAGATTGGATGCGTTGTCGTTAATTTTTGTTAATTAGTTTTGACAATACAAAGGCTACTTAGTTTGCAGAATTTATTAAAAAAATACAGATCTTAGTATTGGACTGATCTGGATAAAATTTTCAACAGAAGAAATTTTAAGCATTTTAGACTATTATTTTGTCTGATGTAATGTTAATTTTGTCTTTTGATGCTTTATTTATTTTTTATCTATTTCCTATTTAACTAAATTATAATTTTGATATCATCAAGACATTCTATTGTTTCCAGATAAAATATTACAGATATATTTTTTTTTGCAAAATACTGATGACCTGCTAAAGTACAAGAAGGAAATAAAATTTTGCAAAGCTGTAATATTTAAAAAAAAAAAAAGAAAGCAAAACAGAACCCTGCCCTCCATTTCATATTGTCATCTGTGTATATTTATAAGTAAAATAATTTGTGAAATGAACATCCACCCCCACAATTTTATCTGAAGGTGTTGAAGCAACCTCACTAACTTTAAAGTGCAAGCAATATACAGTAACAAGGATGGAGATAGTACTATAGTGCATAAGAGCTTTTTTCCAGGAGAAAATCTCCTGTTCAGAGACTATACAAAAAGAGGATAAAAAGGCAGTCAGTTTTTCCAAAGTGTTTTTAATCTAAAATAAGAGACAGACTGATAAAGAGAGAAGACAGAAAGCAATAAAAGTGAACAGTGATATAGTATTGGTCATGCAGTTAGAAAGGATTTGTATGTAATGAATCACAGAAATAGTAAACTTAAAGGCTAAGCTCAAATAAAACTACAGTTGTGGTTTTATACAGAATTTTAGAAAATTCTTTTCAAACAATAAGGACAGGTAGGATGATAGTGCAGAAATGTTTGTCTGAAAATTAATAAAGGGATGGTAGACCCTCTAAATGATGATAAATCAGTCC
>NW_020799091.1:101970254-102164326 GCF_003259725.1 Athene cunicularia | reverse complement strand
CGCGGAAAATCTGTCTTGAAAACAAAAGCAAGTAACTGAGATGTGGTATGGGAGAGTTGAAAGACAGAACAATGCTTACATGGTCAAAATCAACAATGGGAAATAGCCTGTGCTGTGTTCTGAGCGGATGGCACAGTGGTGTCCTTTAAAACTCAGATACAGCTGGTGAACCAGTAATGGAAGTAAAGTAATGTTATTTATCTCCTGTCGGCATGGAACCAGTATCAGCAGAATTACTAATTGGCTATTTACTAGGGAAATAAAAGTCCTTACCACTATCTTTTTTCTCTGATACTGTGGCCATCCAAACTTCAAATGTACCTAAAAATAACGAATATAGGAGCTAAGCAAATTTAAGTAGGGAAAGTAAGGTCCACTTTCAAACAAAAAATAAGTTTGACTAAATCTTCTTAGCTTCCAAAATCCAAATCATGATTTACTGGAATCCTGAGAATTATAACATTGAAGAGATAGCACTCCCCTGTATCAGACAATGGGAAATATATAATAGTTACTACTGTGGCTATATGCATAAATAGGAGAAAGCCTAAGGATGCTGCTAACACATTCTGATTTGAAGTGTCAGGTGATCTGATCTTTCAATGCCTTACGTCAAGAATAGAAACTGCCCATGAGCAACAGGGTGATACGACGAGCCACGACAAGCATAAGATTATACATTTATTTTATTGTTCCATCATACGCCAGTGACACAGCTACAATAACATCACTATGTTGCTTATATTTATATCATTGGAGGATTTCTGTATGTCATAGAGTTTCTGTATTTGTCAGGGAGAACAGCAGAACAGAGAGGTTGGGAACTACTGAATTAACAATGAAAACTGCTAATTGTACCTGCACTCAGGGATTTAGACATCTAAATGACCTTAACTGTGATTTCTGCTCAGCTCGAACAAGGTTGTCAGACACTACAGTTCCTTTTATTGTTCACCTCCCACTTCATGTTACTCAGTGTCCATCATAACATTGATTATGAACTTGGCAAATGTAGTTCATCTGATATCGCAGAGAAAATAACATATCCCTCAAAATAAATTTAGAGCATTCATGAATGATCAGTCAAGCATATCTCCTGCTTGACAGAGCACATTCTACCTGTATAGCTTTCTCACAGTAGAGCCAATTAGTTATGAAATTATGTGTTTATAGTACATAGTGAAATGCAGATACTGCCAAGCTAGTGCTGCTTTGCTGGTTAAGTCTAGGCAGTACAGGACTTTTTAGACTGACACAGTGCAAATGCAGCTATTTTACTTCCTCAGTCATGGAATCTTTGCCTGAATAAGTTTGGGTTTCCTTGCATGGCACTTTCAGTTCCATGGCTTCTTTAGAGTATTGGCATCTGCATCGCAAAGTCATAGTAAAGAACATCAGACCAAAGTGCTAGACTCAGTATAAAATAAAAGTTTCAGTGGTTTTTGGTGAATGGGGAAATCATAGTTTCAATACCTTTCTTACTTTCTGGGATTTTGACCTTCCCAAAATCTCAGTAGTTCTGCTTGCCAAAGTAACTAGCAGAGCCTCTGTCCTGATGTCTCCTGTAGGATCTAGGAAGCAGCAGGGTTTCCAACCCCTTCAGCAGGTAGCTGTGAAAGTACAGCCCAAAAGTGGTGGCACCTCAGCTGGGAAGCTGGAAGCCCAATTCAGCCTGGCCCTGTTCTAAACCCCAAGTTGACAGTCAGTTCTGCAGTGGAGTTCTAATAAAAACTGTTTTCATTAACTTTTTTTTCAGAGCAGCTCACTGCATCAGATTTGAAGCTGACCTTTCATTTCCTTGGTGCCATACAATCATCTTTGATTGATGGGAATTTTAAAACTGTTATCTCTTGAGCTGAGTGCAATCACGTCAGCCAACCCAGCTTCAACCAGAGCTCCCATCCACAAGTTCAGATGGAAAGAAATTCTGCCATACCTGAAGAGGTTACACTGTAAATGAAAAAGCAAAATCAAAACCAAAACCAGACCAGAGAATGCATTGAAAGAAACAGCATTTCTCATAAGGAGTTCAGGATTGTCCTTACCTATTGAACTCTAGAAGTATTTTTCATCCTACTGGCCACTTTTAAGAAACACTCCCAAACAAAGGAAAAAAAATGAGAAAGTTGGTGAAGAAATATCCATTTTCTGCATAGAATTAAGAGCTTTCTCCAACTCTGCTGTGTTACTGGGACCTTCTTCTCTCCTTTTCTAATATAATAAAACACAAAATCTTTTGATAGAAAACAGACTAACAGAAAAAAAAAAATAATCCAGAGCCTGAGTTCTGTTAAAAACTATAGTTCACTTCTACAAAAATCAAATGATACTGGTTAAAATCTGACTGTCAGAGATGAAAAGTTCAACCACCGGGATATTTTGAATTATATCAATATGCCATTATAACAACATCAACTTCTACCTACTCTGAAAGACTCCCTGAATCTTGTAGTTTTAGGAGTCTATCAACACAAGCTTTATTCTTTCAACATGAAACGGATAAGTTAATAATTACCAGAGTAAGTATCATAAAAGAGTTTCAGACAGAATCATTTGAAAGAGGAGGAAAGAAAAGGAAGAAGGAAAAAGAAGAAAAATATATTAAGCAAGAAAAGTAAAGTAGGATAATTTTTCGTAGACTATGAATGAATAAAATCTAACAGTCCATTTTGGAGAACTACCAGAAGAAATAACTAGTGTAATCTAATTTGTTTTAAGACTTGGAAGAACTAAAAAAACCTATTTAGTGTGCTACAGAAGGACTCCTTTGCATGTTAGTCATAAATATCATAAAAATATTTTTCAGTGCTTCAGTTTGCACAAAACTTTGCAGGATCAGTCTTTTACATATGGAAATTATTAGAAAATTTGAGGGTTTTCAAAAAAGCTTTTATTAGTCAAAAATATAATTCTCCTTGGGAATATACTAGCAAGTCTGGACAATGACTCAAACAAAGGAAAATTCTAAACTGTGCCATTCTCAGATGCATAGATTTACTTCAGTGTTAGTTATTCTGAAATGCTGGTCTCTCCCACTCCAACTCATCATAGAAGGGTTTGGCTTTAACTTGAGGTGAAATGGGAAATATGTGAAAGTCAAACTTTCATGTGATGAAAAGTAGTTTTCCATCCAGTTCTGTTGTAGCACACTGGGTAGTATCTCTATCATACCTGTCACTTTCAGAAATGACAGATGTCATTGCCTCAATAAAACCAGTTGGTTCCTCTCAGCTGTGAATTTCTATTCCACATAGGTGGAGAATCTGCAACAAGTTTTAGTGGAGATTGACAGTTTTGCTTAAAGAAAAGAAATGCAATACAAAAAATCAAAAGGCAAAGATCTGACAACAGAGATGTGATTAAATTTGCAACAAAATATCACAGAAGATTATGGGATGATGTATATTCTATTTCAGAAAATAAAGTTAAATTAACTCAGACCAAACTTTTAAAACTTGATTTCGGTGAGCCTTAGTGATTTTAGCACTTGAAATATGTGCATAATCTTTTACGACTTTTAGAAACTGACTGATACAAAAAAATATAAAACAACTTTTTAATGGAAGAGCAAGAAGCAGAAGTACATCAGGCAAGTTGTAGATCATGTATCTATTCATTCTGGCCCTAATTTACCATAGTTGATGGCAAAGGAAGCAAATACAGGAAGTTCTTACTCATCATGTTACAGAAGTATTGGCAACAAAACATAATTGTACCATTCATTTTAGAAGGTAAAGGACCTTATGCAGGGAAAGACTCCTGCTCCCATTAAGCATGAATGCAGTGTCTGGATTAGGGGCAAAAAAACACTTCAAGAAGATTATTATTAATATTGTTCAAAAATTTAGAAGACAGAATGAAAATATCCACAGAATAATTTGTGTTTGGTAAGTGCTTATCATTATTTCCAAGAAAAATCAGAGTCAAAAAGAATCCAGGAAATAATCCTTCAAGTTGTTGGTCCAGCTTTTAAGAATGAGTTAGATCTGCCACTTGTAGATGTATCTGAAGTATACAGAACAAACACCTGGAGCAGTCCTGGTTCATTTATCTTCTTTTTAAGAAGGAGATCTCCTAAACTGATGTTTTGATCACCAAACTTTACAAATGCAAAAACTATCACACAATCGGGAGTTTTCAGTATCTCTGAACTGGAAGGACACTCATTAATTTTTTACTGAACTGTAAACTTTTTACCCTCTAAACACCCTTCTGTTAATAAAAAAATAGAAACATTGCACAAAACACAAGACAGCATAACTCAATGATGCTCAATGAAGCATTAGTGCTGCATAATCTGATTTGTTTGATGCTTTAATAATGCAAAACATGGTTTCTGCTTTATTACATAGCTATTAATGCAGAAATGACATGCTTACAAAGGATTTACTATATTACTATTTGCATATAGGCTTCCTTAATAGATGAGAGTGTTTACTGCTTCTTTGAAGTCAAAATATTTAGTCTAGGCATTCTACACTGAATAAAGACTGCCATCTTCTGCTACAACTGCAGCAGATATAGATACCTAGGTTAGCATCATAAGAGGGCAATATATTATACTGGATTTGTCTTAGTAAGTACTTTTGAATGAGTACCTCCTTTTCCATTATTGTAATAGGATATGTGACTAGAGACATTTACAAAGTATTGTGGTTTTTTGCAACATGCTTTTTAGAGCTACATATCTTTATGGGTTTGATCCTTTTTTGAAGAACAGAGAGGTAGCAACACGAAAAAGGATTTAATGGATTACAAGATATATTAATACACCCAGTTATGAAGAACTACAATGGATTACAGAAACAATCACTGCAAGACTTACTTCTCTAGAATGGCCACGTTACTTCCATTACTGATTCTTATTCAAAACTGTTTAACTTAGTTAAGTTCCGTGTGGTTCAAAAAAATTGACATTAATCCTCTCAGATTTAATGTACTCCAGGAATTATGTGCAGAAGATGAGCCCAGGACCCAAAGGGATGAATTAGAGTTTGGAAAAAACTGTTTCTGTTTCTGCCCATAATGGATTAGGTATCCTATGGACTCTAGCTAATTAAAAAAAACTAGACCAAAGAAATTTTATTTATTCAAGAGTGAGCAGGCATATGATATCAAACATAAAGAAACTTTAACATTCATTTGTCATCTGATATAAGAGGTTTTCAAATTAGCAGAGAACTTGGTGAGAATGATGCAAGCCTTGAATTGATATCATATTTAGATACCGTCATCTTTGTTTTCTCATGGCTTTTCCAAGATCTTTCATATTTCTATAATGTAATCGAGTCCACAGCTGTCCAGAAAATTCCTGACAAATTGCTTTCTAATTAAGTAATGTCTATTGGTCAAATCATACGTTTCACAGAAATTTGGAGAACCTTGGCTGTAACAGTTTCTGCTCTTCCACCTGCTCAGACTTAACAGTACCTTCTAAATACTATAAACCACTGAATGATATTTCTATACAACAAAACTAGCAAAGTAATACTTCTCTCTTGAGGGTTTGGGAAGCTCTTGGGAGGAATTGTGTCAACAATCACAAAGAGGAATGTGGGTATAAAAATTGTATAAGAGTTTGGGCTTCTTGGAGGCATTGTTGAATGAACTTCTATGTCCTATTAACATGTCTAGTTCAATAAGTTTTTCACAGTTGCTCAATCTGGCTGAAAAAGACCTTTCCATGATGTGCTTCTGACTTATACTTCTCAATATTAAAGATAATATATAGTAAGTCCAAGCATTTCAAGAGACATTCTTAGAGGTTAATCCAACTTAGAAGTCTGACATGCTGAAATATGCCTTCTCATAACTTTATAAAACGTTATTAAAAGCACATTGAAACAAAAAGAAATTTTCCCATGTGAAAGGAATTACAACAGATTAACTATTCTAACAGTTCTGTTAGAAAATCTTAATTTGTTCACAAAGAAATACTTCTAATGAATGTATGACCTAATTTCAAAAGGATTGTTCTTAAAATTAGAAACTAGAGTCTACATGAGTCCTTGTTCAAATGGTCAAGGGGAGAAGACAGGAAAACTTGTATCTGTGTCACATGTTGGAGAAGCTCACAATGCGCAGCTACTGATGATGTCCTCCCCTCCATGCTAATGATGTCTGTACCCAGATATGTGAGACACATCCTGAGATTTTCCCCTACTAAAAGGATATTCATAAATCAAGAGAAAAAACTTACTTTATGTGTCCAAATTCAAATTCTGACCTACATATTCTTTTCTTTCATTCAGTGAATGATTACATTTTACAAAAATAGAACAGATACAGTAAAAGACAAAGACATTCATTCCATAATGGCTGTTTATTTAGGGTGTAAATGCAGAACTTGAGGAGGCACAACGATTTAAACTCCCTGTTATGGATTAGGCAGAACAGAAATTTAAAGCAGTCTACAGATTTATAGCTGGAACATGGGTCCCTGATGTCAGCAGCAAATGCCCTGATAAAAAATCTACTATATATTTTGGGAGTGGGGAAAAGTGATGATCATTGTTCTTCACCTTTCCATTTCTTTTTTTTCTTCACTTTAACTGGATAGAAAGGAAAAGCATTCTGAAAACCTCAAAGCTTCCTCAGAAGAAACTTATAAAGAGAGATCTAACACTACTGACCTCTGCGATCTTTGGATCACTGATACAAGGAGGGCTAGCAATGACATCAAAATCAGGGAGAAAGGAAAGAAAAGTATTATGTTGACATGAAGAAAGCAGATGGGCACAAAGAAAGAAAATTTCTTTTTATTTCAAGACAAGGAGGGAAAAAAATAAAGAAGTAAGAAAAAAAATCACCATCTTGTATTTGAGGCAGTGAAGACTTCACCTCAAAGACATTCATAAATTCAGTGAGTTAATACACTCATCCCTCTGTTTACCTTAAGGTCCATATAAATGCATGCCAAGGAAAAAAACAAACAAACAAACAAACAAACCAACCACAACACCAAACATAGACTGAGCTGCTTGCTTTATCATAGAGTAAGCCCACAGGCAAGATTTAAGCATCTAACGATCTTTGCTCATTTTTTTCCCCATACAATAGGATTCTTTTTCACTAGACAACCACATTCTTGCAACTAAACAAATAATTAATAACTGTGTCAAGAAGAAAGCATCACAACCTTGAGAAACAAGCAAGGGCATGGCAAACCAATAACTAACCCTGACAGGTCTAACTTCCATTTCACTTGCTGGTTTAACACGCAGGCAATGCCATACGGTGTTTTTAGCCCAAGGATATTAACATACTAACGTTATTCTTTCCAAGAGGCAAGGAAGAGACAAAGTTGGGACCTGGAGAGCATGTGCTTCCTCCCCTGCCACAATCCAGCTGTAAGCACAGAATTATTCCATACCTTTCCTTTGAATTATTCTCTGGCCAGTTATTACCAAAAGAGGGTTCTTCAAGCAAGGGTGAGGTTTTATGTTTGTTTGTGTTTGTTTGTCCTTTAATTTTGCTCTTCAGAACTACATGCATGGAAGACACTCCCACTTGAGCCTTCCTTAAAATGATCCTGTGTCATAGTGATTACAAAATAGCTCCAGCTTTGCAAAAGGTAGGCTACTTATATGGTGCTGTTTATAGTCATCCAATTTTTGCCTGATGTTCCCTTTCTCCTCTTCCTTATCTGAGGACCCAAATCAAAAAATCCTGTTTTGACTGTGCAAAGTTTTATGTACTGAGGATTTGGTCTTTTTAGAGTGCTTTGGTTTATTCTTAGAATTTTAAAATTGTTCCTTAATCTCTAACAGTAAACTCCTCTTCAAACAACACAGTACACTGTGGGCCCAAGTAATCTTTGCTAATGTTGTCTGGCTAATGGCCTACAGAATCATGTAAGAGTAGCAGGCACAACTACATAAATAATAATGATAAATGGGAGCTGAAAATGAGATGGCTTTTTTAGCTGAGTTCAACAATACAAAAGTGTGTAACTGTAATTATATCAAAAATAGTTGTTTTCATCCTGAATCAGTGTGGAAAAGTACCAGAATTTCCCATGAGACAGATGTTCTGTATTTTGTTAATCTCATCTTTAGTCTCACTTCAAATAATAAAGTGCTCTTTACATCCTTCACGTCCTTGCTTTACTACACTATTGAATCATGCCCCACTGAAATAGAAAAAAAAAAAAAAAAAAAAAAAAAAAAAAAAAAAAAAAAAAAAAAAAAAAAAAAAAAAGGCTTCCAGATCTGGTAATCCAGCATCCTTTCAAATAAAAGTACCCTACAATCTTTTTCAAGAATATGTATGGCACTTTATGAAGCATTCTTACTTAGAGAATAAAAATAGGCAGTAAGAAAAAGTAATAATACTAAATTATGCTCTAAGTTTCAAGAGTAATACTCTAGAAATCAAGTGGAGTATGTAATTTCTGTGGGCAACCATAGTAGGTCTATTTCTTCCAGCTACACTGACTATACTTACTGTTAGCTTTCAATCTTGTGTTGACTGAACTCCTTCAGGGAATGTCAGATACTGATAAAGGAAAATGTGGTGTCAAAGCCAAATTTAACTCAGAATTGCAAGACTTAAAGATTCACTTATTAAGATTCTGTGGAGCCTGCTTCTATGACATAATAAACATAGGTTTTTAGATTAGAAATGACATTTTTGGCTTTGGAGAGCTGTGATGAATTGTCTAGAGGAATGTAAGCTACAGAATTTAACAACACATTAAAGCAAATAAAAATAAAAACTAATTTTATCATTGTTGCTTAACTTGGTTGAATAATAACACACTTACTGCATTAATAAACTGTACAGATTCAGACGGTACCATGTCCCCTTAAAATCATTCCATGTTTGCCATTGATTTTAGCAAGGTGAAGCCTCACCCCCAAGCCTTGAATTCACTGGTACTTTTGATGACTTACAGCAGAAACCTCAACATGAAAAAAATTTCTCCTTCATCATTCAAAAAATCATAATCAACACAGATTTTTTTTTAAAGCTAGCAGATGGATATCATTGTACATGCAAGCACTCCACTCAACATATTCTGTTGCTTGAGGTTGCCTTCTAAATAATTGTTATTTCAAAAAGCAGCAGCGATGCAAAGAATGATTGTAAAAATCAATCAGTTATTTGGAATATTTGTCATTTGGCTCAGTCGTTCCATGAAAAACTGAACTGTCATGTTAGTAATTACTTTTTCCTTCTATTTTTTTCCAATTATTACTTCTGTTAAGGTTGGCATTGATCAGCAGTGTTTAAAAAATTTTAGAGGAAAATCAGCTTTTAAAATTAGTTCCTCTAGTGCGACAAAATCTCATAGGTGTTCTTTTATTTTTAAAAGGAGACTGCCGTTGCAAACATAAATATTATTTAACATTATATATTTCAGGAATAACATTTTAAAGAAGATATTGAAGAAGATTTAAAAAAAAAAAAATTTTACATAAGAGGCAATATTTCTGTCTAAAACATAAAACTGTAGGGTAAGACAGAGAGAGCATAGGGGATAGTCTAGCTCAAATGGCATGGGAAAACCTATATATCCTTTTTGGGGATACATCAAAAAAAAAAAAAAAAGCCATGTTTGTAGGTCCTCAGACATTGCTGGAAATCTAATCTATTCCCTGCTATTCATACTGATGACAATAAATAGATTTTTACAGAGACATTCTGATACTTGCATTCCTGAGGGACAGTTCTGTACAGCCCTTCTGTAAGACAAATCAGAATTTCATGTCCAAACACTATATCTCCACATAGAAATTTAAAACTTTTCCTATACATAGTTTTTATGTAAGCTAATTAAAGGAAAAAAAAATAGCAGTCCAAAAGCAGTACATGCACATTGTTTAGTTAATGCTATAATGAGGAGTAAAGATACCTCTGTAAAAAACAAACAAGTAGTGCTTTTGAAATTTGAAGTGTAGAAAGGGATACATTGTTAAAAAATAGAAAAACACCAAATCTCTATAGGAACCTGAAATAATTTTGCAATTTTTAAAAATTATTTAGGTGAAGGTCTCTCCAAACTACTAAGAAAATGGTGACTATTCAGAGGCACTTTTAGACAGTATGATAACATCCAGTTATCTAGAAGAGAAAAGAGATGCTTTTATCATCTTTTATACGGAGATTCTAACTACAGCTTAACAAAGCTCCCTTTTCTCATTGTTTGTGGACAGAAGTTTTCATGAAAATCAATTAACTATACTTAAAAAAAAAAATATTCTGTGAGTAAAGATGAAATTTTTTAAGACTACATTTCATATATCTTCCATGATAGTGAATTCTCTCATCTCAAAAGTGACAGTTCACTTGTCTCATCCATAGGATCATCATATTTGCTGTAGTCTCTCACTGCAATGTGTATATTCAGTGCTTGCTTACTGATCAAAAAGTACCATCTTAATACAGCACAGCAAGTGCTATGAAGCAATTTAATAAAAAAATGTTCACGAAAGGGGACCTAAGACTATGCAAGTCTTATTTCCTATTATCAATCTGCCGTTGTCTTTTGGCCTAATTTTCAAACAGGACAAAATTTCTGTTGTGTTCAGTAGACTTTCACCACATAATTGTATGGATTTCGAAGGTACTAAAGATTGTTTTAGGCAAATTACATACCTTAAAAACATACATTTTCCAATTCCTTGTGAATCAAGAACAGACTCCTCTCATATCTATAGTCTGTTCATACTACTATCCTCTCCATAGCAATTGATATTATAGGGATATGTGCAAGAAACTCTATTTATGAAAAAAATACATCATTTTCTCACCCTATTAAAAGCTCATTTAACTTTCTATATTTAAATATGAGGCTTAACATGAAGCACTAGGATTATATCTCCTCTTAAATCTGTTATCTTTATTAATAAACTGAATGCCACCTTTCTACAAAATTATCTAATTCTAAAAGAACTTTGAGAAGTTTTAATACCATTTTCAGCAATGTTCTTGGAATCAAGTTTCACAGTTTAATTAAATATGAATAAAAACTTGGGTAATAGTTTTGAATAGATCTTTACATTTGTTTTAGTAATGAGAGTTAAAAATAAAAGCTTTAATGACTGAAAACAAACTGCCTTTGTTAGTTATTGGATTGTATGATGGTTAAAGAATTTACCTTCAATATGGAGTAGTGGAGAGGATGCTAAACCGCGCAACTTTTGCTAAACCGCGCAGCTTTAAGTCGTTAAATTATCACCTATATCCTTTGCATGACCAGAGCTAGTCAGGAAATACAAGTTTCAATCTAACACTAAGAACAAAAGCCCTCTTCTCATAGCTTATTGAAATAGCGCCATTTCAATATGAACTATTTACTGTGGATTTTGTATTGTTCCATAATGATGTAAAACATTAACTTCACTTCCAGCTGAAGCCAATTATTACACTCTTTTTTTTTTTTTTTTTTTTTTTTTTTTTTTTTTTCTTCACCTCACACAATTGGAATATTTCTTTTGAGCACTGCCGACAGCTTCCTGCCTCCCAGCAGGAGTCACCATAAACCAAAGCCATACTTCCTTTCTTCAGTCAGTCATTTTATAATGCGTAATTGCAAATACTCTTTGAAATGTACTGTGATAAAACTTAAAAGTAGCTACCCTATGCCTAGGGACAGACATAAAGCTTAAATAAAAGAAATATATTTCTGTAGGGACATGTTTTTGTAGTGATAAAGGGGTATACAAAGAACATTTTCCTGACTTTCTCAGCATTTATTATTTCATTGAAATATTCATATGAGGAAAGAAAATAATGATCAGGCCCACAATATTTATTTTATGACATACCATTTTTTGCAGGAATGCCTTCAATTTTCAGACTCAAATTCTAATATTTCTTTGCTGTAATATGTTTTTCTAAAAAAAAAAAAAAAAAAAAAAAAAAAAAAAAAAAAAAAACTTAAACAATTGCTAGACTGTAAAAAAGTCATAGTAGTAATACCACAATCTCAGAATGAAAATTTCTTATACAAAGGACTATTCCAAAGTTTATGTATCACTTGAGAACAATGGACTTCAAAAGACCCCAAACCTCAATATATTAAGGTAAGTGACTGTTAAGAGTTCCATGAGCATAAAATCTGAGAGGAAAAAAATACAGAATTGGTGATTAATGGAAAACATAGCACTAAATGGAAAGTTATCCCAAAACACAGGGAAAGTAAGAAACTGTAAGAGAATAGTAGGATGGCAAGAAAAGTGTTAAATAATCTAAAAGATCATAAACAGGAAAAACAAGAATAAAGATATGATTAAGCATGACTTTAAAGAGACGGTACAAACAATAAAATCAGCAAGACAAATACAAGACCAGTTATAACTGTCAAGAGATTTAAAGCAACAAGAAAATATTTTACAAATAAGACAAAAGATAAGATCTGCTGTTTAAATATCAACCAAAATAAGAAACAACAGAAGATAAACTAAAAGATGATGTTTTCTTTTTTTTGTATTCAGAGAAAAGCCAATTTAACTGAGATTTGCAACATTGTTCCAAAATTATTTTGGCTGTTTTTTAAGGATTCTCATGAGAACTCTCGTGAGTCTTTGGTAATATTTCTAAGTACCAAAATACTGTTTAATCTATTTCCCTTTTCTCTCTAAACAATTAATAGCTATCTTGAAATAGGCATCAGAGGATAAAAGAGATTAAAGAACATCTGATATTTTACCTTATCTTGTACTAGAATAGAGATGACAGAGATTAGTAAAGAAATACTAATCAGTCTATTTTCAGTAAATGAAAAGATGATGACTGATATTATTAAACATTTTATTAGTACCTAGAAAATAAGATGATGGCATAGATTTGTCAAGGACAAAAATGCCAAACAAATTGTTTTCTTCTTTATCTAAAAATATGGCCAAGTTAACAGGATACATATTTACAAAGATTTTTATGCCTTACACACACAAGCACGTCGTAAATTAAGGAAATTCTATCTAAATAAATAAACAAGAAACAAATGAAAAAATCTCAAAGCAATGCAGATAAGCTTTTGTATCATTACACTGTCAGGACACTGCAGGTGGTTTCCAACAGAGATATTCTGAAGTCTATTCCACTCAGTTGCCCTTGAATAAAAGAACAATTTTACGAGAAAATGGAAAATGCATTCACAAAAATTATAGACCATAACAGTCTACGCAAGACTGTGAATATTTTAAAAGAGAGGATACACCTTCAAAATGATCATGACAAATGGGAAAATATTAACAAGAATAAAATGTACAAATAGGAAATAATTGGCTGTGCAGAAACATAGAAACTTATGAGAAAATTATCTGGGAGGATTGTGGATCACAGCTAAAAGTAAAATGTCAAAGTAATTCTTTTATATGTTACCAAGAATGTCATGTGTAAGAGGTACAAGAAAATTATTCCTCTCAATTTAGTTCTAATGAAGCCTCAGATATTGTTCATTATGATGGTTTAAATGCCAAAGAGAGAGACACTCACCTTATAATAAAATACTGAAAAAGTATTGGTTTGTTTCATTTAGAAAAAAAGGAAATAAAAAAGATGTAGATAAGACAGAATGATATTCTAGTATTTAAAAACTTTTTTAAAAAAGGATTACAATTAATTATACACTGAAAAAATATTTTCAGGAAAGAATATCTAAAATGAATATGAAAGAAAATGTCTAATCTTTAAGCTCAGATATAAACTTAAACAAGCTTTTGAAATATGTTTTGCCAGAGGTGTCCAGCACAAATAAGAATTGTTTTGTGAGGACGTTGTCAACTGCTTTTAAATGCATTTTTCTTAATCTTATATCTTTATACATTGACAAGGTCTGCTATTCATGATCATGTTTTTCTGGACATTAAGTCTAAAACCAGGTTTTACCTCAAGGTACTTAGGAAGCCCAGTAATATTTATTGCTTATCTTGTTAGAGCCTACTAATGATTTACTGTGTATTTAATCTGATAATGCTTTTTTTAAACTCCATTAAATCAAACTATTTTCAAGACTGAAACATTTAAAAAATAGGACTTTTAACCTGAAATTGATATATTTTTCACAGCCTTGAGCAATGACTGAAAAAAGAACCCCACAATCTAGATTAAACATTATTTAGCTGATTGTGAAATTGATAACTGTGGAAGAGGATGGTCTATACTATCAATAACATCTATGGTAATTGTTATGCAGCAGTTAAGCATTTTAAGTAATCCATAATTTAATCTGCCTAGAGAACACTGTAACTGTCAGACCTGTTCAGGAAATCATTTGAAAAAGAACATATATTGAAATGCCTTAGCTTTCACAACATTTTCTCATAATATACCTTGAAATATTCAGAAATGTCAATATTGGGAATTTTTCAAGTGTTAAAGAGAATTTCTTAGCAGACAAAAACTCTGTATTAGAGAAGAAAAGAGAAAACTTTGAAAAATATTGTGTGGCTTTTTTTTTATTCAAGCGTTTTTATCTTTTTAATTTTCATTCAGAACTCAATCGGGATTACAACAAAAAAGAAAAAAAAAAAAAAGCAGTTCACATTATTCTTAACTCAAAACAAAACACCCAACACACCTTGAGGTTGAAAAATAGATCATCCATCAATGTGAAGAATATGTTCTTCTACCAGCTATCCTTCACTCTCTCCTTGTGAAATGCAGATGCCTGTAAGGGATATTTTAATGCTGGTAGGAAGAAACCCATCCTTTTGGGGCAGGTCCCCAGCATTCAATAGGTTGTCCTCATTCTCAACAAGCCAACACACTTCTTTATACAGTTTGCATTCAGGATTTACTTGGCTGCCTCTCAAACATGACTTGGGAGTGAGAAGTACTCTAGAGTCTGCTATAGAGGAGATGACAAGATATCTGCCCCTTTCCATGTGGAAGTCTCTGTGCATGCCACTCTGTCACTGTGAACCCAGCTATTCCATTAGGAAAGCAAGAGTGCGTTGTCTGGTGAGTATTTTCTATTTACCAGATCAATCTTTAGTCACTAATGTGATCACTGGTTTTCCTCCTCTTCATTAATAACAATGGGCTTTTTCCCACAGAAGAACAAAGTGCTGACCCTGAAGGCACTTCTGAAAGCATCACTTTTGAACTTTACAGTCTACCCAAGTTCATCCAATTTGGATTCCCTGGCCTCAGAGCTGTTATCACTTAGCTTGATAAGAAAACCTCAAGAGGATTCTACAGTATGATTGATTTTTTTAAAATACATGCTAAGGGAAAAAAAATTCTTCCCACAATTGCCTTACTGAAGGCATGTTTTTTTAAAATATAGTTTTCAGATTAAAATTTTCACTTCATGACATCATTTTGCTTTAAATCAATTATGTCATTTTGATGCAACAAGACATAAGACAAAACTAAAATGCAACTAAACTTGACAAGTCAAACAAGAAAAGACATTTGTTAAGACCTTACTTAATGATTATTAGTTCCTTCCATAAAGGTATGAATGAGAACGGGTTCATAATCTTCTTATTTTATTTATATTCTTAGAAAACCTTTGCTAAAAAAGCTGGTTGGGACAATAAACCAAAATAATATTATTTTATTTATTCCTTTGAATAAATAATAAAGATATTCAAAGTGAATATTTTTAAGCTGACAAAGCTGCTGGTTTGTCAAACATGGAGACGATGAGGTCTACTACTACTTAGATATTTGTATTCTACTTATATGTAATATTCTCAACCAAAGCCAGGTCTTCCTAGTGTTTATAACTCTATGTAGACCAAAAATGAAAGCTACAACTGATCCAAATTAATTTTAAATGAGAATAGAGAAGGACAGAGCCATAAAACAAAAGAAAAACATACCAACATGTATATCTTTAGAGGTATGCGGATTGATTAAAACCTTTAATATATCTTAATCCTTACCAACAGTATCTTTCTTCAGCACTTATTGGGTTTAATGGACATTAGACTGGTGTCAGCCAATAAGTAATTAATCTTGTATAAACTGTGGTTTGGTCACTGCAGTGAGGTTGCCTGTCTGTACCCTGATGAAGGCTTTAAGGAAACGAGCAACTAAGCATGAGGAAAAAAGCTGACAAAGTTCACTTAATCGTAACGACTATCCTATAACCTACTGTCATGGTTTGAACTCAGCCAGTAGCCAGTCACCACAGGCCCAGTCATTTACTCCCCCCTCTCGGTTAAATAGGGAAATTTGTAGGTTGAATTAAATAAATAAATAAATAAATTAATTAATTAATTAATTAATTAATAGTAACAAAACAACATTAATAGTAAGTCCAAATGGGTAAAATGCAGCAGTGGCTTACTGACTGGTGACCAGTACGCAGCCCGCCCCCCCAGTAGCTATCTCCCAAACTAGAAATCCCACTGTGCCAACCCAGAAACCAAAACCAAAAAACGGCCTGTGAGAGAGCATGTGTCCACCTATATACTGAGCATGTCATCACATGATATCGAATACCCCAATGAGTATTCCGGGGCCAGGCCACTAGCTGTGCTCCCTCTCAGCCCAAGGAAAGTTAACTGTCCTGGCCGAAACCAAGACTTTTTCTGTTTCTTGCCAAGCTCTACTACAGTCCTAAACCCAATGTAACTGAAAACTCCATGTATCAACTAATAAAGGGTTTTGATGAGAATACTCTAAAAAGTAATAATAATTACAGTTTAGGAAAAATATATTCTTCTCTAATACTCTGTTATTACCTTCTTGGGTGTTTAATGTTAAGGAGAAGGTACTAACCCAGGAGCCTTTAGCAAGCATTACCAATCACAACTTAGCATATAATTTTATACTTATTAATCTTATTAATTTTTTTACTGAATTCTTTGTTAGATTCCTTTCAAAGATAGAAGTATATTTGTAATTGAATTTTACTTTTAAGATGACTCAGTCAGGAAATTTTATTTGTAGTAAGTGACTATAACTCATATTTGTTATTGTTGAACTTCACAATGAGATATTGTATGCCAGATTTTAAGCAACAGTGCTGTGACGTGTAATTTTTCAGGTTTAATTTCAATATACACTAGGGGGGGGGGAAGGTGTTAAAATATTAGCTAAAATCTTACTTGCAAGGAAAGTAAACACATATTTAATAAATAAACTTATTATTTTTCCTTCTGAATGGTTAAGTAGCTTTAAATTGCATTTCCCTTAAACAAAATTGTATCCCTGAAAGGTCTAGTCTTCATGGATGATTTATAGATTAACTACTTCTCCACCTCTCATCACATTTTCAGCATTCCCTTGACTATTCCTTAAAATATTTTGCACAGTTTTAATTGAAAAACCTACTAAATAGAGGACTTTCATGCTGGTCATGTATTAAGCATCTAATTATTAATATAATCCACAAAAAATGAAGGCAATATATTGCTACATGCAGTGTTAACTGGACCATTTGGCACACAATGGCAGTCTATCGCAGAAACATGTAGGCTGGAAGAGACCTCCAGAAATCATTTAGTTCAACTTCCCTCTCACTGACAGTCCAGCTGAGCTTTGACTATTTCCATGGATGGAGATTCCTTAAAAAGTCAGGGCAACCTGTACCCATGTTTAACCAAGTTCACAGTGAATTGTTTTTCTTTAGTGAGTTGGAACCTCTCATGTTTCCAGACTGTTGGGTAGACCTTGGCTGGTCACCAGGTGCCCACCAAACTGCTCTCTCTGTCACCCTATGCACCAGGACAAAGGGAGAAAAAACAACAAAAAACTCGTGGGTTGAGATAAAGATAGGCAGATCACTTACCAGTTACCATTACAAGAAAAACAGACTCAACTTGGAGAAATTAATTCAACTTATTGCCAATTAGTAACAGAGTAGGATAATGAGAAAAAGAACAAATCTAACCCCACCCCCACCCCTCCCTTCTTACTGGGCTAAATTTCATTCACAACTCTTCTAACTTCTCCTCCCATGAGTGGTGAAAGAGAATGGGAAATGGGTATTGTGGTCAGTTCATTCAGTTTTATCTCCGCCACTCTTTGTTCCTCATGGTTTTCCCCTGGCCCAGCATGGTGTCCCTCCCATGGGATACAGTCCTTCACAAACTTCTCCAGTGTGGGTTCTTCCCACAGGCTGCAGTTCTTCAAGAATTGCTCCAGTGTGGGTCCCTTCCACGAGGCAGAGTCCTTCAGGAACAGGCTGCTCCAGTGTGGATCCCCCATGGGGTCACAGGTCCTGCCAGAAGCCTGTTCCTGCGTGGGCTCCTCTCCACAGACTGCAGCTCCTGCCAGGAGCCTGCTCCAGCACAGGCTGCAGCTGCCTTCAGGGCACATCCACCCGCTCCGGCATGGGGTTCTGCATGGGCTACAGGGAGGATAGCTGCTCCACCATGGTCTTTCATGGGCTGCAGGGGGACTACCTGTGTCACCATGGTCTTCATCATGGGCTGCTGGTGAATCTCTGCTCTGCTCTGGTGCCTGGAGCACCTCCTCCCCCTGCTTCTTCACTGACCTTGGTGTCTGCAGGATTGTTTCTCTCACATATTATCACTCCTCTTTCCCAGATTCTGTTTCACAGTGGTTTTTACTCTTAAATAAGTTATCAGAGAGGTGTCACAAACATCGCTGACTGGCTCAGCTTTGGCCAGTGGGGTGTCCGTCTTAAAGCTGACTGAAATGGGCTCTCTTCAACATCAAGAGCCGATCCTGGTGTTTCCTCATGTAAGCCACTCCTGTAGCTCCCCCGCCACTACCAAACTTTGCCATGTAAACCCAATACATTCCACCCTTCACTTTTGTGAATAACATGTTTAAAAATTATCATGAAAATTATTCATCACACAACATACAATCTTGAAAAGCTTTACTTAAATCAACAAAAAAAGGCCACATACCAAAATCAAAATAATATCATCACAACACCGACAAAGGTGTACAATTTACACACTCTACACCCCTCATCTCTTCACCACAATTACAACAAAAAACTCCCCCCCAGATATCCTGTTCTTTAGCAATTTTCAGTCCACATTTTGTCTATTACCTCTTCCAACTACTGTCCTTGTCTTGAATTCCTCATACCCCATGTTGGGTGTCCCAAAGGACTGTGATATGTTGACCCTGGCTGGCTGCCAAGTGACCAACATGCTGCTGTCTCAATCCCCTTCTTCAGCAGGACAAGGGAAAAATATGATTGAATACTTGGGGGTTAAGGTAAAGGCGATTTAATTAAAAAAAAAAAAAATGGCCACATGCAGAAGCAAATAAAAACAAAGGGTTTTATTCTCTACTTCCCATCAGCAGATGTCCAGCCACTGCCTGGGAAGTAGGGCCTCAACATGCATAGCAGCTGCTTCAGAAAACACCTTAATAATGAATGCCCCTCTCTTTCTCCTTTCTCTTGGCTTTTATTGCTGAGCAAGATGTCATGTGGTATGGAATACCCTTTCGGCAAGTTTAATTCAATTCTTCTGGTTATGTCCCCTCCCAACCTCTTCCCTACCCCCAGACTACTGGTATTTTGGGGGGAGGGGAAAGAAGGAGGATTTGAGAGACAACTTTGATCCTGTGCAAGTGCTGCTCAGCAGTAGCCAAAACATTGTTGTGTTATCAACATTGTTCTATTTAGAAATACAAAGCACAGCACTATGAGGGCTGCTGTGGGGAAAGTTAACTCCATCTCAGCCAGACCAAATACATCTAGCTTGTGGCCATTGTGACTTCTCTTCTTCTTTGACTTCTGAGAAAAGCCTAGCCCCATCATCTCTACACTCTCCCGTTAGGTAGCTGTCAATACCAATAAGAACTCCCCTTAGCCTTCTCTCCTGATGTAGTGTGGTTTAATAAAAGTCTATATCATCGTCAGTCCTTTCTTCTCATCTTATGAACAGATTCTGCTCATGTTGAATAACTACATTTGTTTTGCAGTGGTGTCACTGAAAACAAAGACAATTTAGAGTGTAATAACTCAATTCTGCAGCACTAAGAGTCTGCACATCATGTGTACTTAATTTAAAGGAACGTCATGCTGCTCAAGTTCTTGGTAAAACAGTAAAATGTTTATTTATTTTGAACACAAATAAGTCTCATATATCTGTGCAGTAAAGTGTATTCCATTTGCTTCAGGTGAAATAACAAGAAAATGCGTGGAACAGGATCCAAGTATCTCCCTCAGTATTAACTTCGTTACAAAGAACCTTTGACCAAAGGCAGATTTTTGAGTTGTTTGAAGGCAACCTCCATTTTTCTCATCACTGAGACTCCTCTCGCTTAAATGAAGCATATTTACAACTGTTGTTTGTCATGATTTTTCTGAAACCTTATGAAAATCTATCACCCTGAAAGCAGGGAGCAAATCTGCTATGGTTCCAGATGTCAGGGAGCAAGGCAATGACAGCAGGGAAAAGAGGCAGACATCAAGGACAACAGATTGCCAGATTTGGCTGTGCCAGAGGAGGCAGATATTGGCAATTTCAGAACAGCACCCAATACCATGGGCATAGATTGTCCCTCAAATTAATATCTCTCATCCAGTCCCACCTCCTTGCTCTCTCCTTTCTTCACAGTAAAAAGATATGTCAGTCCTCATCCCTTCCCAACAGTCCACAAGAAGCAGTGCTTCTGGCACAGAAAGAAGACATGAGAAAAGGAGAGATCTTGTGCCTTTGAGTAAAAGAAATACTAAGTAGATAAGAAAATATGTTCTTTAGTTTTATCCAGTTTTACCTCTGAAGTTAAAATAAAACATATGCTTGGGGTTTTTCATTATTGAATAAAATGATACACAGAAACAGTGACCTCCCTGCTACTAAAAATATCTCCTTTGCAAATATTTTTTTTTTTTTCCTAGATTTCTGATTCTTAATTGATATTTCTATACTGCTTTTAGATTTCAATTTGTGCAGTGCTGAAACACCATTTTAGCACTGACAGGTAAAACAAAAGATGGTTGATGTACTGTCCTCCCAAACAGAAAAAGACAGCTTGCTTTCCTGAGGTAGTACGCTTGTAAAATAATGGTAGCTGTAGTTCTTTCAGTGTGCTTGCTCATGTGGACAGGTAGATTCCTAAGTAACCAGCAACCATCCCTCTTATCTTCCCCCGTGACTCAAGGAGGCAGCTTCTTTGCTGATATTATCCCTGCCACAGGTGTAAGAAATGTACATGCAACAAGCTAGTCTAATTCACTAACAGGAATTAAGCGGTGGAAGGGGGTCTCAAACCCCTAACACCATGCATTTTCTTTCTTTATTTACTTTGTATATATTTATCTATTTAGCAGTTAGTCAAGCAGAAAAGGCTGTGATTCATGCCAGACATGGTATTTCCCTTCTCTAAGTGAGTGAGATGGAAACATAATCTATAATTTTAAATAATGGGGATTTTAATGATATGAAGGCATGGATGAGTTAATTTGTTTATAAAAAGAAGCTTATTTCCCCTCCAGTTCTACAATATCAATCTGTTACTTTTTTCTTGGGACTGAAATGCATACAGCCCTGTATTGCATACATCATCATGAGTTACAATACCTCTTGTGTAAAGTTTTAGTCTTACAGCATATGTATCTATAAATTAACATGAATTGCCATGTGGAAAGTCGCTAAAGCAGTTGTTCTGCTTAGTTAAGATTGATAATTGGACTCTGAGCTATTCAGAAATTCATGGGATGAACTATATTGAGCTAATCTTAAACATTACACAGACTGAAAATCAAAATTTGACTTTTTCATGTTAACTACTTATCACATTTTTTGAATTAAATTGTGTCAGCTTGTTTAAAAATACCTATTACTGTGCTGAAAGAAGTGTTAAGTCTCATTAGCCCTTCCAGAAACCACATTTTTCAACAAAAACCATATATGCTGTTTTAGAAGTAATTTCTAGGCTTGAGAAACAGGCACTGCTAACTAGCAACCATTCCTTTCCATTCAGAGAAGGGTCAACCTTTCCGTCCATACAGAAAAAAACAACACTGACGGGCACCTGAGAAATCACATCTACACAAAAAAACCCAATGTGGTGGTTTAAGCCCTGCCGGGACCAGAGACCACATTGACACCCAACAAATAAAATTTGTTTATACAAAAGCATTTCTGTTTTGACAGAGAAAAAAAAAAAATCGTGGAAAACTGATATCCTAGCCAATACCCTGAGAAATTCCACAGAATATTCTGGTTTGCCCTCATAGATTTTTCTCATCTTTGTTTTCAGAAAAGGTATAATTTTTATTCATTCACATCACAATCTTGTGGTTTTATCTTGAGCTTGGGATCAACCAAGTTCACACAGAGAGCAGAGGAGGTGTGTAATGTTTTCAAGATAACAAATTTTTTAGTCTCTTGACACTGATGGAAATAGCAGAGTTAATAAAGTGGTTACTCAGGAAAAATTCTCTATCCTGTTTACAAAAACTGCTGCTGCTTAGTCTATCTCTATTTCATAAGACATTCTACAAAGTGACTTTTGAGCTCTGCTCTTCTTTCTTGTTTGGGAAAAATAGGGTAACTTATCTTTGCTCCTTTCCTTGTATGCCAGAAGCAGTGAATATAAGAAATGTGTATGCACCTCTGAGAGTTCATGTCATCAGGGAAACAGGAGAACAGAAAATGTTAATTAAGGGGCCCACAATAAGCTGTACTCCATCACTGGTTTGAGAAATGAGCAAAGCACCAATTGTTGTAGTCAAAGACAAACAAACATTGTAATGAATGAGGACAATTAATGCTTTTTTTTTTTTTTTCAGGCATCAGAACAATCTGAAGCTGCAGTTTTAGACAATCAAAACCAAAGTTCTGCAAGTGGTGAAGAGACAGAAAAAGCATATTATCAAAAAATAATGTATTGGCAACATTGCAGTTGTGCGACAGTGGGCTTCGGGAGGTAATACACCTACAAGCAGAGAGACATCCTAATGAATTTTTCTTATACTATAATCTGATAAATTTTGAGTCTTTGTTATCCATTCTGATCTTCAGACTTGGAGATTATCTACACTGAGTGTTCACAGTTCTTTCCTCATGGATCGGTTCTCTAAATGTGGATTTCAGACAACTTGTCATTCTGCTCATTCTCTCCAGAAATGTAAAAAAACACCAGCCAGAGGAAACAGGTGTGAGAAGAAAGGTAAACAGTATTACAGGAGCTGTTGGAATCTATTTCTCCATTTTTTCTTAAAATTATTTTGAAACCAGTGTGCCTACAAAACAACCAGCAAAAAGATGGAGGAAGAGACAAGTATCATCCTATTTTCACCCTTTTCTGCAGTCAGACGGGGGAGAAGAGATGGAAATTACATTCACCAACAATTTAGGCTTTAAGGAAATAAAGAAGAATGTGTTTTGGTTTGGGTTCTTTTTTGTTTGATTGGAGGGGGTTTTTTTTATTTTATCACTGCATGCCAGTTTGAGTAATAATGTGGCATGAGGTCTAGAACATTATGATCCAATACTTTGTGAAGCTCTGAAACTTTAAGATTGCTCTGCTTTTACAACTAGAATAAAAGATTTTACTATGCTTCATACTACTTACAGAGGAAAACCAAGACAAAATTAATACATAAGCAGAACAGCCAATCAAGGCACTTTTTTCACTCATCTAACATTTGGTTTGGGAGTCAGGAAGAGAGACCTGGTAAGGGAAATACATATTTCCACCTGTCTTCCACATAAGCACAATTTTATGTCTCCAGCAATGCCAGAATGCTTTGCAGAGTGTAACTGCACCTTTGAGTGAGCTATTTGCTTCAAAATGTGTTATTGGGACTTAGCTGTACCCAGTCTAGGTTTCTCCTCAGTCTCTTTCAAACGGATGAATCTGCCTTGGAAACCGGGTTGACTACTGGGAGTAACATACTGAGAAAAAGGGGATGCTGAGCTTAATCCCTCAGCTTTCAAAGTAAAGGTATGATCTGCAATGCTAAGCCTTTTAGACTTTTCACTTCAAAACGTGACCCTGTCTGTTTGGACAATCTGCTAGATGCAGAGTTCAAATAGATGGTGATACATTTTAAAATGACAGGTTTAAAGATCCTCAGGGCAGTCAAGAAAACCTCAGTTTTCAGCATGGAGACAAACTATGTATGATAGCAGTATTACAAAGCAGAAAGTTCAAACATCAAAACAGAAAAAAAAAAACCAAAAATGCAGTTTAGGATTTAGAAACTGTTCCCAAAACCTCAACATGAAAAAAAAAAAAAAAAAAAAAAAAAAAAAAAAAAAAAAAAGGACAATAAGATCAGTGAAGGGAAAACATACACAGACAGAAACCCCATTATATAGTAAATGTGTACCAAAGGAATCTTGTCCAGAGAAGATAACTTCATCACATAATTCAGCTAAATAAAGCTGATAATTTATCACTATTGACATGTATTTTGAACATAGCAAGAAAATTCAAAGCTACTGTTGTACACAGAATGACATATTGTTCCATTTCAGCCTTGATTCACTTCTGCCAGTTCTCAATCTTTGCAAAAAGCTTTGAAAACAGCAATCATCAAGAAAAAGTAACTTAGCAAGAATGTACCCTAAAACTGTTCATAATGTTTGATGTAAAAGAGTGCCTTTCCCCTCCAAAACACATTTTTCTGGACATTTAGAAGAAATAAATCAGTTGGGTCATGGAAAGTGTAATTATTTTTTTTTAATTATGCAATATTTGCTAATGAAGCAGTTTCAAAACTATATTCTGAGAGTATTTTCAATAGGAAAAAAATAATCCCACAAATACTGAAGTGCCACAGTGGTTTATTCCAAGAGGAGACCAAAAGAACTCATCTCATTTTATCTAATAAAATGTAGCATGATAAGGGATAGCACAATTTTCCATAAATGTACAAGGGAAAAAAAAACAAAACAAAACCCAAAGAGCTGCCCAGACACTGGAAGTAGTTTAAGCTTAAGCAGAAGATCAAGAAGAAAGCACTTTAATGTTATATTATTATAGCACTCAAACTGTAGAGAGCCTTCCAATGGGCAGGTACATTAGTCCCTTTTCAGTGAAACTTAGAGTATATATAGAGTGGATTTAATGACACTGATGCTTGTGAAAAGAAAAGACAGAATGGTGTGAGCCAAGATAACACTTAACAACCTGTTTTGAAGTACCTAACTCTGCTGTTCTAAATTTCCTCTTGGGGGTATAATCCAATTAATTTTGACCACAAAATTATTCTCTCTCAAAAAAGTGTTTTCTCTATGTGCCTACAGAGAATGGGTCTTTCTCCATGTTT
The DNA here is from genome assembly GCF_003259725.1 of Athene cunicularia. Classification (NCBI taxonomy): domain Eukaryota; kingdom Metazoa; phylum Chordata; class Aves; order Strigiformes; family Strigidae; genus Athene; species Athene cunicularia. The sequence continues at coordinate 102,139,203 of NW_020799091.1, read as the reverse complement.
TCTCCTAATTTGTTCATTTCTCCTTAAAAAGATAAATTGGGGTGGAAGTATCGGGGGAAAAGACACATAAAGAATGCAACAATTCTTTAACTCCCAGTAATAAAACTCATCTGGCATGACTTACAAGACAGATTTCCCACTTGTTTTACCAAAGAATTCTGAATACTTCTTTAAGTAGCCATTACTTTTTCTTTAAAAAAAAAAAAAAAAAAAGTAATGCAAAATAACAAAACAAAACCAAATTAATTTCTTCCTCTTCTTACATATCTTGGTGATCAAAAATTACTGTGCTTTCCCCACACAAAGTTTTAGCACTACAAAAAAATCTTTGTCACTAGCTTCATTTAGAGACAGAAAATAAGAAAAAAAAAAACTTTGCTTGCATGCTGTACTACAGAATTAAAATTTCTGGCAAACAGATTTGCCATCATGGGATCTATTACAAGAATACATTTCTGTGCAGACAACCTTGGGCAAGCTACAGATGAGGTTTCAGGGATTTCCTAAATATATTTTCTGAACACAGATTTCTGTCTTTTTAAAAATACCATTAGTAAGTAAAATATTTGGTTCTTTTATGCAATTGTTAAAAAGGTGCAGGGGCTAATGGTGATAAAGATTTTACCATATTATTTTAGGATATCCATTGAGAAAACTACACCTCTTTAAAAAGATGGAGATAGCTGCCCAAAGCCTATTCTTTTGTGCATTTGAATGTCTTATGTTTTATAAAAAGAGGATAGTATGTTGAATCATTATCTGGCTGGACAGATCTGCCACCTCTGGCATATCACCAGCAATCCCACATGCTAAGAGTAAAGAAATCCAAACTGCAACAAATGTAAAACCAGGAGTGCCACTACTAAAGTTCTAATACTTCTAGCAATAAGAGAGAGAAAAATAATTAAATAGTTGTCTCCACAGGAGATAAATTAATTGTCTCTACAAGATAAAATTCAGTGTGCATGCCAACAACTCACTGAAAATTTGAAAAATATCTTGCAGGTGATGTATATAGAGTTGTGGTGTTTTAACCTTGGCTAAATGCCAGGTACCCACCAAGTCTCTCTATCACTTCCCTGTCCTTCCCTCTTTTTATCACAACAGGGCAAAAAGGGGAAAGAAAATTAGAAGGAAAAAAAACCCAAACCTTGTGGGTAAAACAAAAGCAGTTTTAATGTACGCAAAGTGAAGAAAAGGTCTGTGTGTGGAAGCAAAACGAAAACAGATTTATTCTCTCCTTCCCATGGACAGACGCTGTCGGGCCTTCTCAGGAATCAGGGCTCCGATACCCATAGTGGCTGCCTCGGAGGACCAAGGGTGACCCCACCCCCTTCCTCCTTTCTCCCAGCTTTATCCTGAGCAGACGTCATATGGTCTGGAATATCCCTTTGGTCAGTTCGGGTCAGCTCTCCTGGCTGTGTCCCCTCACAAGATCTTGCCCACCCCGTCCCACTGGGGAAATGTGGGAAAGATCCTTGGTGCTGTGTAAGCACTGCTCAGCAGCAGCCACAACACCAGGGTGCCATCAACACCTGCCAGCTCCCAGCATAAAACAGCACCGTGAGGGCTGCTGTAGGGGAAAACCAGTTCTGGATCAGCCAGACCCAGTACAACAGTATACAATGTAGACTGAAAAAGCATATATATAACTGGGATATTGTCCTGTGCACATTTTACACTGCACTGCAATGTAAAGGATGCATGAGCTAGCACATGATGAGCTTCTGCATATATCTAGTCCAACATTGTCGCGTTCTCAAAAGCAAATAAAGTTGCAGTATCCTAATGGGCTATCCTCCTCCTGGTTATATTTCTTCAGAAAGTGTTTAGATATTTTTAGAAAACATTGAGCTGCATGATGTAGACTTACTTAGACATTGCCTGATAGACAAATTTGGAAAGTGCAACAAAGTTTGTTTAGAGACATTTGAGATGAAAATTAACTGAAATGGAAATAAAATGAACAATGTTTTCTTTCATTTGACAAAGTAGTATTCATATTATTTTTTAAGTATTTTATTGAAATTGAAAACAGCTTTCCCTTTTTTTCTTTCCTTTTAAGTAAAAGACACTACTTGCTATTATGAGGACCACAAAATTTTAATTGACTTTCCCTAATCTATTGCATTCAAAGAAAATAAAGAAGGGAAAAAAAAAAAAAAAAAGAAAAAAAGAAAAAAAAAAAGTAATGATGAACATGCAGTCTTGGGAAAAGGTTAAGCATTTGATGCAAGCTGGGAATGTTTAGGATCAAGTTTGAAGGATTCATGGCTGAAATCCACAAGGCAGATCAGATGAAGAGTTTCCTAGACTGAATGGGAGACAAATTTCTGTGTCTGAGTTCCAAGTGGCCATATTGTGAAGGCCTAAAAGAGAGACAGTCCTCACTCTTCTTGTACTTTTGTGTTCTTATTCTTATGAATTATGTCGAGCACTCAGAGTGTCAAATCCTACCATTTGGGGAACTGGCAGCTTAAGGAAATGCAGGCTGAAGACATGCCTAGCCAGGCATTAGTGGGACTTCCTTCACTCTAGCCCACACTGCAGGCCAGAAATTGGGGTATGCTGACAGCACATGTATCATAGTATGACCAAGCGTATGACCATGCCCTGGGAAGGAAGAAACAGCCCATTTATGCATTGAAAAAAATATAGTCAAGTAGTTTAAATGTCACCTAGTGCCTATTTGACTCTGAACAGATTCCCATTGAGCACTTCATGGATATTTCTTCAAAGGCAAAAGGATTTGGAAGAATTCTTAGGTCATCTTAGGACGACCTTCGGTTCCTATACAATTATCAGGACAAGCATCTAGGTCACAGCCATTTGAACAGATACTGTTCATGTAGAAACAGCTTTTGAGATAACTTCATTCATTTGAAGGAAAAAAAAATCCAAATCCCTCAACTTTATATTTGCCTAAAGCAGGCACTACTAAACTCAAAGAAAGCAGCAGCTGAATCCAAATCACAAGAATGCATCCTAAGGGCACCATAAGGGTGTGCAGTTTTAGAACTAAATACAGTAACTAAATACAGAAAATCCCATCTTATTTGTCCAAAACCAAAAGAAACATTTGGACTTTAGTCTGACAGTATATTCCCAGAGTATAGCCTGAAAGCAGAGACAAAGAGCAATCTAAAACAAAAAATGGAATGTAGTATTGTCACTCCATTACTGTAAAAGGGTATTCAGGAATTTCCAGCCTTAAAACAGCAGCAGAAAAGGGAATTTTGATTCTATTTCAGTAGAAGAATGAATTGTAACATGAGCCTTCCAACACCCAGTGGTACAGGCTAAGCTTGCAGTACTCTCTCCCTTTGTTATTTCTTGTTGAATTTAATTTTTGTGGGTACACTGTAAAACCTTTTCCTCCTCCTCTTAATTATTTAAAAAACTCTTCAAGTTGCTTAAAAAAGCAAAAAAAGCTTTCTGTTCACTGACCTTTCTTTGATGTGTCACTCAACTCTTCATAGAGAACACATCAACATGCACATTGTTAAAACACTTGTTACTTCAATAAGACAGCATTTACACAATCATATCTCACTTTCTCAATGGTTTTAATATTGCCAGACAGCTGTCTTTCAGTCAGATATTATTGGTCAATCTTCATCCAGAAATAAGCAACTCACAGGGGAAAGCTGTAATTGTGGTTACTGCATTTTTCCTTCTCTTCTTTCCTCTATATTGAGAAAAAAAATCTTTTATTCTTTATCTGTGCATCTAAACAAATTTTCTTTGTACATCAATAGACTAAGACATTAGCCATGACTTTGATTTAAACTTGACTTGATTTACATATTTTTCTTATAAAGATAAAAAAGCATGTATTTTGTGCATATTTGCTCTCTGTATATGTATATTCACAGGAGAAAGCTTTAACAAAGAAGCATAACTCCTTTTAAGTACCTGAATTCTCTATCTGTGCTTGGCAAAGTAGAAGCAAGTTACAGTCAACATAAACCACTTTTATTTCACAAGACATGTCAGATCCCCAGTTCAACTATTCTTTCATGATTTTGTTTTGTTGTTCCTTTGGTACATAATACAGGCCAGTCTAGTTTCAGAGCAAGTAGGCAATATGCAACAAGCTCAACCAAATTATTAGCTCTCATAAAAAAATATCATAAATGACCCCTGGTTTTGTATATCCCATTATATTAGTAAAAATGCAAAATAAGAACATTTTAAACGTAATAAATTTTCATTTTATAGAAATCATGATATATCCTCTCAAAGAAAGTAAATGCTAGGAGTTGTCTGCACCTTAACTTCTTCAATATTTGCATAAATATCTATTATGTAATTTTAGCAACATTCTGGATGCACTTCAGGGCTTAACAGAGCAGCCCGTTCCGCCTTCTGTGCAACGGTTAATATGACCACTGTTATGTTTGTTACTGCTATGCTCTGATTTAGACTTCTTTAAGAAGCTTTAAAAATAGGTAGTTCATTGAATGAGTCATAATATGAATTTATGCTTGATGAGACAGAGCGTAAGTCTGGAAGTGATGCTAACAGGTTTTCCAAAAATATTAACTGTGCAATCCAGTCTAGATACCCGCTCACATGATACACTGATAAACGCAGTTTCAAAGTTGAAAAAATGCAGCAAAACATGTAGAGTTACAGTTGTAGAACATAACTCATTCAATTTTTATTGTCTTCCGTGAGACAACCTCTTCCATGTGAGGGGTGTGATAGAATTGCAGTGGTGGCTAGGAGCCTATAAAACCAGATAAAGGTGTGAAGAAACACAGGTAGAACAGCTGAGCCAGCAAAAATGTCATTATTGAGTAATATGGTTTAGAAGGCCTTGTACTACCATATAACTACCTTGACCTTACTAGCCCCTTCTTCCACACCGAAGAATAGTCAACATTGTTTTACTGGGAGGAGGAAGCAGGGAGCATGAGTGAGACTTCAGAAATTATTTCCTCAAAAAAATACTGACTGACTTTACAATATGGTACACATTTTTGAGGTCTTTGTTTTATAATCATACTAATTCAAATGAGATCATAGACCTCGCCATGCTACAGACCTAAAAATATGAGGAGGGAACTTTGTATGACTTTGGTGGAGCATCTCCTTTTAAATCCACCCATGTTGTTGAACTTTGTTTTCGGCACTGCAAAGCCCCTCAAGCCACCTCTCCCCTTTGCCCTGCATCTCCCACTACCCCTGCTAAGCAGAGGCTGTGACAGTTTCGTTTAACTCAATCCACTTGAAGAATTCTTAACAGCATGCTGCCATATGCTCTGCCTCCAGATCAAGATTATCACAAGCTTAGATTATTAGCATGAAAACATAAATTGTTTGTGTTTTCAACATAATTAACAAGTTTTCAGAATTCAGTGATGCAAGCCACAATAATAAAAATGGTTATTATTTTTTTAAACACTCAGTTAGTTAACCAGTGATTGGATCAAGTAATCAGCTGGTCTTACCCTAGCTTAAAAGTACAATATGATCCCATAAAAGTTTTCATCAAAAATACTAATGGTAGGAAAAGACCGTCAGCCAGCTGAACCACCCTTTACATCAGGCTACATTCAAAACTGCTGAGTTAAGACACTTCCACAGATAACCTCTCCACCACTTCTCTCTTTATCTTAAGATAAAGACTTCTATAAGAAGACTTATGTCAAAATTTAATTATTTAAATATATTTTATTCTGACATGTTACATGAACTACCTGATCCTCTAGTATGTGGTTTGGGGTTTCACTCCCCTCCCTCACTAGAAAATCCTTAATCTTACTTTTTCATAAAGACTGTCTTTTTCACAATACATACTGTTTCTAAATCACATTGGGCACAAAGATGAGTCATTATTCTGGCAAAAGTGCGCTAAACGTCAAGAGAAATGCAAAGGACTGCAAAACCACCTCTCGTACTATGTGTGTTATCTTCTTCACAGTTGTGCCACAGATTTCAGTGACCATGTTCACTGAACTGATGTAGCATGTACCATGATGTAGCAAAAAGTGGATCACACATTATCAAAATATAAGTAGATTTTGAACAGTTAGAAATTATTTGAGGTGCCTCCATGCTAAGGCACATATGAACCAATTGTTTGAAAAAGACATGATTTTCAGACCTGAAGAATCAGACTCAGAATATATTTCAACTTGAGCCTCAAAATTATTCTGCTGGGGTGATACTTTGAAAAGAAGTAAGGAAAAGAAAAATAAAGAAAGAAACCAATCATGCACCTTAAGCATAACTTTTTACAGGAACAAGAACAGTGGTGATAAAATTGTACAGGCTTTGCCATTTCTATGAAAAAAAAAAAAAAAAAAAAAAAAAGGCAAAAGAAATATTAACATGCAAAAATCTATCCTATCTTTTTTGCAAAGTACATATGTTAGAGGAGAACCAGACATGACAAATGGATGAAATAGCAATCTGAGTGAAGGCACATAAATTTAGTGAATTATTTATTTCAGTTAGAGTGGTTTGGGTATGTAATTACCATATTAGACCAAATTCCATACATTCTAGCCATTCTCAAAATAATGAAAAGTCAACTTTTCCCTCCATTCAACAGTATATTATGAAATTAGGATGAAAAAAAAAAATAATTTTCAAAGCAAAGGACATGACTTCTGGGGAAAAGCCATCTGTATCCTTCTAATATTTGAACAATTAGTATTAAACTCTCTGCACACATAACAAATTAATATCTTGACATTCTACTGATGTGAGAAACTCAAGTATAAAATCCATGAGAGAGTCAACCTCTATTTGCTGTCCTCTGAATGCTGGAAACAGTTATTCTTAATAATCTGGCTAAACCCTGTCATACCATTCATATGCAGACAGATTTTGTCACTAACACTGTTTTCAGTTATGCTTAAGGAAATACCTCACTAATTTGACACCAGGCATTCAACACAATCTGAACTCATTGAAGAAAGCATGTCTACAATCTAATGACGCGATTATTTAAAAGGAATCATTTCCAAAAGTTTCTGCAAATAGAAACAAAATATTCAGTAGATTATATTGAAAATATGAGGTTAGAATATAATTTTATAGCTATTCTTTTCTCATTAAACGCCTGTGAAATTCTAATCTGAATGACCTGGCTGTTTGTGCATCAGTTTATATGGCCATGTCATCACTGGCCACCTCCTGCTGCCCAAATACCTCTTAGACCTGTTATTTCCAAAAGCACCATGCACATAGGCACTGACCTGAGCCCTCACAATTCCACAGACAAGTACCATGCAACACAGAGCAGAGAGTGAACAGACTATCAGAATACAGCTCACCTATTTTTATTAAAAATTAAGGTCAGAGTTTACTCAGACAGGAGACAGAAAAGTCTTCACTGCTAAATCATCTTCATCTTAATTCCTTTGTAACTAATTCCTTGATTTTTTGAGTAAGATTGTCACTAATCTTTAATGTGTCAATCTGGGAACACAATTAAACTCAAATAGATTGAGACTGACATGACAGAGATTGCAAAATATACACTGGGATTTATCCAGCAATCTATATATTATATGGATTTACATATATAGCCCACAGTTAAGGAAGGAGACATTTATTTCTCTGATGCCAGAAGCTGGGACTTCCAGGAACAGCAATTATGTTAACAAACATATTAATAATATTAACATTAATGCCTCTATCTGCCGTTGCTCTGTGCATAGGAACAGCTGACTGGCCTGCACAGCCCATAGCACTGTTTCCCTGCTATCAGATATGTGAAAGCTTTACAAGGTTCCCTTTTGAGTTCACAGAACAGGAAAAGATTTCTCCAGTAATCAGACGCAATCTCATGCTCTGGCAGGCAACCAGGTCATGTAGCTCTGCTCAGAAATGTATCAAGCTTAAAATCAATTATGTTGTTTGCCCCAGTGCTTTAATGGAAAGGCAGTTTCAGCGTATAGCTTTGAATTACTCCGAGATGATGAGCCACAAGAGACAGGGAAAACACAAGTCATCCTTGTGATAGAAGTCTTGATAAAGCTGGCTAACAGTACAAACTCATGTTCCTTCTCTCAGGCACACACCTGTATTCCCAGCATCTCTTGAATGTGTTTATCAGATAACATGAATCAAAATATTCTGAAGAGCGGAATGGAAATAAAGAGTAGCATGATTTAAGAAAGAGACTATTCAGCTTAAAGTAAAAACAGCCCACAGTGCTACCAACTTCCTGAGCGATTAGTTTATGATTAACACATGTCAGTAGAGTACATGTCAGACACAGGAGAATCATTCTGATTCAAGCAGAATTTCCTCAAAGGTCATTTTCCTTGGGTAAGTGCTTCAGGATATAGTACCATTTAAAAGGCTGTGGTAAAACACAAAACTGTTTTACATGTGCTCATAAGTATATACCACTAAGAGAAGCAATTATTAGTTAAAATATTTGTGAGGGGAGGAATAAATTATAAAATAGTCTCAAAGTGAGGTTGAGTTCAGTGGAGTTACTGGTCTGAGGCCATGCCCCAGCAGCCATCTCTTTCTCCCACCACTTCTGTGTCTCCCATTGGAGTAGAGCACTTGAGTCCCTGTTCAGCTCTGTGGCAAATGTCCAATCAAGAACTGATCCAGCTAAGGAAAAAATATCAAAAATCCCCACTATTTCCTTCGTAATTTCCAAAAGAATCTGTTCCCAAACATGACTCATACCACAGGCAGCTGTGTCAGAGGTGCCAAAGGGGTGCACAAGCAAGAAATGGAGGAAGTACCACCTTAAGCTGATATTGCAACCAGGTGTAAGGTAAAGCCACAGGCTCACAGTGTAGGAACTGTGATCACCATACAACTAAAATTCAGTTTCCTAGGCTGTTGACCTCTTATCCACCTCCAGTATCATGTTTCTTAAAGAATTATAATTCACAGTATACTATCATCTGGGCCAGACCTTCAGCTAATATATATCCCCTGACATCAGAATCCTGTGTTGTTTCACATCATGTCATCAATACTTTCACCGTCCTGAAGTAAAGTATCTCAGAATAGACACATCATCAGAAACCTTAACATGCTGCGATAGGCCCATTATATTTTTTCATCATACCTAAATATATTTCAGACAGCTTCATTTTCTCTGGAGAATAGTTTTCTTCTGTGCTTGGAAGGTAAATTTAAATATATTAAAAGCTTTGCCTTCAGCAAAGATGCTTTCAGAACAGGAATACTCATCATTCAAATAAATGATAATGGTTTTTTCCATCAACCTGTTCATTTATCCATGCCACTATTTTTATTGATGTGTTTCTCCTTCTAAGCAAGGTTGAGTAGAAATCTACATTCTAATTAACATTTTTTATATGACTATGCTCTGATTAAGACTAAATGGCAACAGAAAAATTTGCATTGATCTTTCAAAACTAAGGTATAATTGCTCTACAGTGATTAGGAATAACTTTTCATTTGGGTTTCTTTGACAATTATTACACCTATTGAATGAAAGGAGGCTTCATTCTGGAAAGGGAATTCTTTTTTAGATATTTTAATCTGATAGGAATTTACAAACCTAGCATGGTATTGTGTGGCTTACACCGCACGGAATATATTACTTTTCGTGTACCAGAAATGTTTGTTACTGCTCATCAGGTCCCAGATGAAGGTTTGTGTCTCCTGTCCTGACCTTTGATATATGTGGGAACTGTTTCTATTAATACAGCTGGGCATAGCAGTTGCAACATCATTTGACCTTCTCAGCTATATATACTCCACTAAAAGTGTAACTTACCAAAAGGAATGATGGATATTCACTACAATGGCTCAGAGAAGTGCTAATTACCAATGCAATTCTTTATTTGTCCAAAGTAATTTGACTTCAAGGAGCAAAAGTAATCCATTGAGGCCATCTTTGCCTGCAGCAAAGGAATGTCTGCCATTCTAGGTTTTATCTTCAGAGCAGGCTTGCTGCAACACGTTGTTTGCACCAAGGTTTGTGCTGGTAGAAGCCGGTGTAAATCCTAAGAGCTCTGATTTTGTGAGTTATGCTGGGAATCCAAAACAGGGGTGCAAGAAATATGCCCGTGCTTCGTAGTAACTATTGGACTGTGTTCCTTTAAGAAGTTATTGCTGTATTGCTTAAGATTACAGCATTAATATAATACATTAGGACATCTAAACACCTACACATTAGAGCGTATAATATTACTTGATTGTTTTGTATTTTAAATGTCATTAGAGTGAGTTTTCACAACATAAGAATAACTATGAATACATCCATATTAGCATTTTAGTTCAGGTTGGGAATGTACTTTTGAGAACTGTGGCAGGTGCACCCGCCCAATGAAAATAGGACTTCTCCGCTGCTGAAGTGTAGCAGCTATTGATTTCCTTTTTCTGTGCCCTTGCTCTCAGGGCTTCATGGTAGTTGGGGCCTTTGGCCCATGGGAGCCGCTATTGACCACAGGTCAGATGCGACCTGGGTATAAATGGAGTCCCCTGGGGCAGACGTTTTGAGCTTGTGTCCTGGAGCAGTGCGCTGCAGCCAAGGACTCTCCCTTTGGGTTGCCCAAGGAAACTCCTTGAGGTTACTTGGGTTGGGGTGCTGCCCTGAGAAGCTTCTTGAGGTTGAGAGCCCTCATTTGTTAGGTGAATGATAGAGTGTTTTGGATTGTTGTTAAACCCTAGGAAATGGTGGTTTATTCTCCTCTCACGGGCATTCAAACCTGCTTTTGAATGGTTGCAGAGGGCTAGTTAATTGTGTCGATAAAAAATTTTTAATTTTTGGTTGCTCTTTGTTTCTTTAAGAGCCTCCGTAACAAGAACTACCGGATCATCCCCATTTCCAGCATTTCTGTTCACATTGCAGTGTAGCCGCTGAGCACACAAACTGTATTCCTTTCAGATTAAACTGTACCAGAAGCTCATCTAACATGCCAAAACCACTGAAGGACATTCAGTCCATAGGGTCACAATAAAGCTGGTGCAAATTAAAACCCCTGAAATCAGTATAGAATGATGTCAGATCCTCAACACCACCTGTTTCCTTTACAGATCCACTCCTGTTTCACCATGGTAATATGCTGAGGCAGCGGTGCAACTGGTCTAATTTCCTTTCACTTTTGTTACTTCAGAGAAGGAGTAGCACAAGAGTTGGCATTGTATCCATATTGGAGCATTCCCTTAGGTTAACATGTAAGTTAAAATGAGAGAAATGGAAATAAATCCCCAAAGGAATTGCACACAACTTGCCAGAAGTAGATAAACAAGGAGATTTATTCACTATTTTGAAAGGATTCTAGGATAATTCAGATTGGAAAGGACTCCAGGAGGTCTGTAGTCTAACCTTTGGATCAAAGCAGGGTCAGCTCTGAGCTCAGACCAGGTTTCTGAGGGCTTTATCCAGTCTAGTCGTGAAATCCTTCAAGGATAGAGATTACACACATCTTTGGACAGCCTACTCCACTACTTGCCTGTCCTCACGCATAAGTTTTTCTTATACCGAGTCTGAAACTCTTGTTGCAGTTTAAGACCACTGCCTCTCATTTTCCCACCATGTACTGTTCTGAAAAGCCAGCTCTGTCTTCTTGATAACCTCTTTTAAAGGTACAGGAAGGAGGCTACTGGGTCTCCCTCCAGGCTTAACAAGCTCAGTTGCCTCTGCCTCTTCTCACAGGGCCAGTGCTCCACCATGACAAGCTTGACTGCATTCTGTTAAGCTGGCTCTGATTTCTCTATGTATTTCTTCTATTGGGTGGCCCAAAACAGGGCAATGCATTCTCAGTGCAGTCCAAAGACCAGTGCAGAGCAAAGAGATACTTATAACCTCAGTCTACTGACTGGGTTGCTGTCAATAGAGTCCAAGACTCTTTCTTGCCTGTTATTGCTATCAAGACACACTACAGGCTTTTGCTCAGCTTGCTGTAAGCCCAGAGCCCCAGGGCCTTCCACAGAGCTGTTCCTCAGCCTCTCAGTCCCCAGTCTGTACCACTGCCAGGGGCAGGACTCTGTACTTGTCTCTGCTGAATTTAATACTCACATTGAATACTGCAAGCAGTAGAATCAATTCTTCTGCACATACTAAGGATACGGATGGGGTCTAAAACAGTCATTACCTTTCACAGTGCCTTTGTAGCTTAGAAAGGGTCCTCTGTCTTTGAGGAACAGTTGGTAACAAGTGCCCTTGCCCAGCACTTAAAAAAAAAAGGACTCAAGCCCCTGACATAAAACTTTCACTTCTCTCATGCTGGTTGCAACTTGGGATTCTAGTCTGGCTGCACTAACAGACCCAGCGATAAAGAAGACATTACATGCACTTCTTCCACACAGGTCAGAGGTAATTTAAAAGGTACCATGGTATGATTATCCCAGGCAGACAGGAATTTAAAAAGGAAATAAAAATGGCTTTTGTGTTTAACCTTATCAGGTCCTCAAATGCATCTACATGAATAGGTCTTCCCATAGACCCCAAAACTCAACCACCTAGCCTTATTATTGGTGTGATCTCTGTATGCTTCCAGAACAATCCAAACTGATTTGATTCCCCATTTACACAGATGGTAATGCAATAGCAAAGGTGAATAAGTCACATTTGATAGCAGCAATGATGATTAGACAGGCAAATACATGATCAACACCTTCTGATGCAAAATGTAAAGCATTACTCAATGTGAGTTAAATTGCTGATAATGTTATAGGTCACTTAATCTTCAACAATGTTTCTTTGTGAGCAGCTTCTACTTTTCCACATCTTGCCATTCTATTGGTGCCTATTTACCATTTAAAAGTCATAAGTGATGGTGATATTGTATTGTATTTGGTCATCTCTGAAGATCACTCTAGCATGTTTTCTCATGTTTCCCATAATTTTAGAAAACATGAAGATGTCCTAGCAGACACACACCTCTGGCCCACTGAAACTGAACCTTTGGTTTTAATGTCTTAGTGGACATTAATGATTCTAGGATCGTGCAGTATCATACTGCTTATGTAGATGGTAAATGCTACTAGATGAACTTCCACTGTTGATGAATGCTATCCACACATTAACACGACAACCAAAATAGACAGGTACTCCTTAGTCCCTTCTTCCCATGACATACCACCAAGGGGCTGCAGCTACTGATCAGCATTCAGTTCTATCTCTCTGACAAATTCTTCCTTTGCCAATTAACATGAACTTCCTAACAATGACAATTTTTATTCTGTTTGTGTAAAGTTAAGTGTTCCTACATGGAACTTGGCTGACAAAATTTTTAATTTTTGAGTTACTATCCACAGCAATAGTGTGATCTGTTCATGACTAAAAATTTCATGCAAAATGAACTATTAGACTCCAGTCAGTCTTTGAATTCTTATAGAGCAATCTTCGACAGAGCTTGCAATCTAGAAAGAATAAGTTAATATCAGCAGCAGCTTTTAGGCCATGGATAACCATATTTGAAACTGCTGCATGAAATAAAGCAAATAGAAATGGCTTTGAGAAGCATCCTTTTTTGTTCGCAGCCATCACAAACAAAAGATTGAAATTCACTGATCTTTGGTCTCATATATATTCTATGATGTACCTGTCTCAAAACATACAAACAAGCTGCATAGCAAATCATTCCATGTGATTACAAAGTCTAGATTAGTTAGCATACGAACAACTATACTGAGATCAGTGAAGTCAATGTTTTTCATATCTAGGTTTTTTAAGCAACAAAATGCATTTGTTTGCAGAGACTTGTGAGAAAAGATTTAAGAATTATATGAATTATGTATAACTAGGAACATGTGAATGACAGCACTAGATTACATGAATAAGAAATAAAGAAACAGCAGGTGTAAATGGCACTGAAATCATCAGGTCATCAGACATAATGGCACATAGCTACATACAACTTCAAGATGCTCAGAGCAGGAAAACAAAAGGCAGACTACATCTAGAGAAGGAAACCATGCATGTGAGTAGATCAGCAGAATTTGTTAATGGCATTCACAGAATGGGGACAGGATGAAAAGGTAAAAAGATCGCAATCACTGTCAGCTACTTGAAGGCATAAAAAGCACATCCAAAAAACAAGCACATCAATGCTAAATGAAAACAGCCTATGAGACATGATGAGGTCCTTCAGGGTTTATGACCCTTGTCCTCTGTGCTATCACAGGTAATCCTGCCCAGACTACTTAGATAAATATTGTGTTGCTTGTAAGCGTGAAGAAATGAGTATGAAAGCATGAGAAAATGTGTCTGCAATCTTGTACAAGAAGAGGTATGAGTAAATAAACTCACTTCTGTTTAAAACAGAGAACTTCCTATGCAGCCTGCATAACCATGCAGCTTTGTCACATTAGCTATCATATTTCTGTGCCTGTTGAGAACCTGTAGCTGTTAGAAATGTCTTACATAAAGTGTAGCAGCAAGCATTTGAAGAAAGTCAGCAGTGCACATGGATCTCTTCTGTACAACTTATATTTTGTTCAAGATATGTTGCATTTTATTGCTCTTCTTTGCTACCACTGTTATTATTTTGTACTCAAATAGTTGGAAATTCAGAAAGTGGCAAAAAATTTGTCTTTGATTCTGTTAGTTAATATAATGAAAAGGATATATTTCCATCAGAAAGCTATTTCCAAGACAGTCGTACTCCTAATGAACTTCATATTACAACACAAACCCCTGTCCTCTACAAGCAGCAGTGGTCTTCACAGGGCAAACCATAATATACACTTGAGTTAAATTGGATATAGAGTCAAAGGACACTATAAAAAAGCAAATAAAAGCACGTGCATTTTTATTTCCTATTCTATAATGATATCACATGGCATTTCCCTGGACAGTATTTTTTTTTTTTTTTTTTGACAATTCTTCAATTTAAGTGTGAAAGGGCCAGGAAGTGCCATTACAAGTTTTAAAACATTTTTTTTAAAGCAGACAAGGGTGAAAAAAAACCTCTCCTCATTATTCATATTATTGTGAAACTGAAGATAACTTGAAAGTGATATATTTGACAGAAGAATATAGATTAAAGATGCAACTGAATGAATGTATACAAGCTCAGAAGAAAAACTATTTTATTGTGAAATCCAATAACATTACCATATGCTTGTAAGGTTTATCTGAAGTGACATCAGAAAATATTCTTCCCTTTTCAACCCTCAAAATATTCATGACAATCAAAAATGAGCAAGGATATAAAATTTCAGTTCAAAAAACCACTATGGTACATACCTGAAAATGTGTCAATAAGTTTTATTTCCCTGGATAAAAGGAGAAAAAAAAAAAAAAAAACAAAACAAAAACTTTCCAGTATTTGATATGTTTAGAAAATACTTTAAAGGTTGATTCTTCACATTAAAACAGGACAGGCATTGTTCATTATTTGAGTTCAGATTAAAATAACAAACATATAAAATAGAGCAATGCATCTGCTTTCTGTTCAAACTTACGCAGGCCCAAGAGCAATAAACTGATTGGCACTTCAGTGTGAAGGCTTCATGCTGCTTGTTATGCAGAAAGGCTACTGGAATACTTTTGTCAGAGGCAGCTATAAGCTGCCAAACAAAGATTAGCAATCATGGCAAAATAATACATTTCCCAAAAGTCATGGACGTTGTGACTTCTTTGACAAATGGGACTTATTTCAGTTTTAAATGACACTAAAGCATTGAAAAGTTTTACACTTTGATTGCATCTTAATGTAAGAAAAAAGCAGAGTTCTTCTATCTTATTGTAATGAACTTCCATTCATAATTCATAATTTTTAATATTTTAATAGATTATATGCTTTAGAGCTACTCATGCAAACTAGAAAACCACAGGGCATAAAAGCATCCTCACTACAACACAGCAGTAGCAAACAAGATTTCATAGTTCCCTGAGCAATGAAGACTTGCCTCAGTAAAATTTTACGTACCCTTTACCCTCAAAGGTTAGGGAATTTATATCAAGAAACTATTCATGACATACTCAGAGACTCTGTACCAGTTTAGCTTCGTATTCTCTGGAGTTTCTTAAAACTATGTGAAAATGCAAAATTTCTTAGTGAACAACAAGGAATAAAAAGGTCTTGGTCTAAAGAAGTCTTTAGGCAGTAACAAGAAAGTGAATCACAGTAGGTAAATCTCCAGTATTAAATGCATAAATAAATACATACATAAAATGGACAGCTCTAATTTTATTTATTAGGGGAAAATATTTCTGATAGAAATGTATTGATTCATTGAAATTAGTAGAGTTCCTTGGGCTTGCAATGTAGACTGCCAAGGATAGGCTTTCCAGCCCTGGAATAAAATAGGGGTGTCTCTACATGTGTCCAGAGGATATAATATAGTGAAAGGGATAGTGATTTTCTGTTCAGGATCTCCTGTCTGGATGACTGCAGAAGTCCAAAGCTTACAGCCAGACCTACGCTTTCAGCTTACAGGTTTTTACTCTAGTGGAGGTACGAACACGTGTTTCCAGTTCACTGCCCCTATTACAAGAGCAGTAACCTCTGGTAGGTGTGCACTCAGGTGATTCGACAAGATTATCCTAGCTACTATCTAGGGTCACCTGGAAAACTTATGAAATGATACTGATTATAGAGCATTCTCTGTGGATGCAGAGAAAGTCACAGAAGGTGTCTGGATGTTCAACACCCTAATTACAAAGCTACAGGCTGTTCTGGATTTTAAAAGTGTTTCAGTTCTATCCTAATTCAAGACTTTGTAGCTGTTCTCTAAGAACTTCTCTGTGATCTCTCACTTCCTTTTTTTCACTCAGCTTTCATCCATACAGAATAGGATCTCTGGGAGATGTTCATCAAAAAGTCCCCCTAGGTATTTCTGTTCCTATTTGTAGTGGAAAACTCACAGCCATCTTACTCCTGAGTGGATGAAAGAAGTTGAAAGAAAGAAGATACAAAGTGGAGAAGGAAAAAAGCACTGGTTATCAAACCTGCAAAAGAAAAAGTTTAATTCATTTGAATTTTATTAAGGTAGCAGATTCTAACAATCCAAGAACTTTCTGGTTTTCCTTATTTAATGCTTTGCATTCCTCCACATAAAATATGCCTTTATTCTAGTAATTGTTAGTATTTTAAAGTAGGTTTTAGTATTTATTCTGATAAGTCCTTATAGAAAACATGTAAAGTACACTATACCAATAAGAAGACAGAAAGTTTATATAAATGTCAAGAATGTACCCCAGCACGCATACTAGTCCCAGGAATGGAAAACCGAGGTTTTTTGATTTGCAAAAAGATGCAAAATAACTGTACCTTGGCAGAACTAAAACCTGTTGGGTTTCTGTATTGGCACTTGAGGTTTTTGGGAAATAGATCTGCTCATTCTTAGCCATCAAATAGCACTTTTTCTTGTGAACATTTCAAAAAGTTTAGTAAAATTATTTAATTTATCCAAATTATATAATAAGGGACAACCTTGATGGTTATTTCTATGACACTGTAAAAATTTCTTGAAGTTTCTGCCACTGTCATCTCAGCAGAAAACAGCAAGTTCACAAATTCAACTCAAAGAGGAAAGGGGAGGGGAAAAGAGAAATAACTCACAAACTCAGTACAACCATACTGGTTGTACATTATTTATTGAGGAGAACATTCTTAGAAGACAATCTAAGCCATTTGCACCATATTCAAACAAACAAACAAACAAACAAACCCATCATAACCAGAAAAATTATATCAAATTACATAGCCCAGGATGCTTTTGTGCAGCCATTGTTAGGTAAATTATAGCTAGAGACAGTTTTTACACCTGATATATTTTCAATATAAGAGGGATAGAGAATTGTCACTGTGTGATCTTAGAACATGCCCCTGTTTAAACTTTGGTTTATGATCTTGTAAAAAATAAGTGGTCTCACTAACTAGATAACTTTGGCATGGAAATCATTGCCCAGCAACATTCAAGGTTCCCATCGGGGTGTTCCCAGTGGTCAGAATACCTTGGGACTCGGTTAGCCCTCCAAGGACACTTTGGAAAAAGAGTAAAAATAAAGGGCAGGATTTTTAATGTAACAGTGAAGTGAAATACATTTTTCCCTTGCTGAAACGGTAGGAAATTATTCTGAAAGTTTTATTATCATTTCAAGAACAAGAGCAAGAATTTCTCCCTACTTCATGCTTCTTCAATCATTCCTTCTCTGTAACAATCATTATCTCATTCCTTCTCTGTAACAATGATCATCTCCTTCACTAAGTATAGCCCTGCCTAAAACAGAGTTGCTTTTGACCATCTTGCTTGTATCACAAGTGCTGTATCCTTTCATTTCAGCAATCCCTTCCTGGTATTATAGACACTTGACAGAAGTTTACATGCAGCAGAAATACAAGTAAAATGCAGATTAAAGGACCTAGATTTCCTCCAGATGTGTGCCCAATGATTTCCACATCATAAGGCAGGCAGTTTTTTCTTGGTACCTTCAATAGTGCACTCTGCAACCTTGTTTGAGTTTGGGCATACATTCAGCCTGTAGCACCAAACTGACACAGAAGGAGCCTTTTGTGTCACCATTAGTTTTCAGGAATAATTCGTCTGAAATTTAAGGGGCAATTACCTTTCTCTTCAAAAGCAGAATGACATGAAGTACACATTTAACAAATTCTGTCATACACAACTTACTGTCAGTCTCAAAACTGAATAATTTAGGCATTCTTCTACTAGTCGTTCTGCCTTAACTTCATTGTCAATGATCTTTGAATGCACTTTTTAATTTATTAACATACAGTTTTTATTAGTAACCTTTCAAAAAATCTTGGAGTGAAATGGGAGTAATATCTTTTTTTAAACAAGCTCTTAGACTATTAGAATTGTTACTCAGAGGTTGTTAGAAGGGCCTTTTTTTAAAACTAAAGTGATCAAAGTACATGAAAGTAACCAAGCATTCTGAACATTTTAATAGTGTTGCAATTAGATTTTGAAAATACACATAGATTGAACCAAAAAAAGTTTATGCTATTTTATCACAGTTCTCTGAAAGCCTCTGCTGCACAAGTTTTATTTTGAAAGGTTTATGGATTATTCTGAAGAGACACAGAAGAGAAAGTGTAATGTAACTTGTACTTCATTAAAAATTAAAAGTGCCATAAAACAGGATTAAGTCAAATGTGTAAATTTCATTATCTTTGACTGCCCCATCATGATACAAAATACAAAGGATATACTTCCAGTAGACTGAAGTGTTTTTACTAGTGCTTTTTCCTAGAGGCCCTGCCTAATATATTTTAAGGGAAAAGGCATTTTCCCTTCAAATGGAAAGCAGCATAATACCAAGGGACTGGAGGTTATGATTTCTTTTCTGCTTTACCTTTCCAAGATTTCAGTAACCCCCTGAAGAGGGAAGGAGTGTGACTTGCACTCTGCAGACTGAATATTACCAGCACCTAATTTTGTTTGCCATAGGAAAAAAACCCTCTTTTCAATTTCAGCTTTTGCACACTGAATGCCAGCAACAGTGGTAGGCAACATCTGCACTAGCTAAAGAGGGATCATTGCAGAGACTATAGGCCATCCTTCACTTGTGAAGCTGACATGTTCATAAATTTTTAATGCACTCTCAAATAAACTAGTCACAACAGGTTGCTGGGTTATGTTACACAGTCGTTGTTGAATGGCCTGACAATAGTCCACAGGCCACACTTAGTCTAACTTTTCCCAGAAAAACACCTCATCAGGCATAGATGATCAGTCAGAAGTACTCGTGGAGGTAAGTGGCAGAGACGGAAGAGAAGCAGCTACTAAGCTGTTACCAAACAACTTTTCATATCCCCCATACTGACAGCTCATCATTTCATGAATGAGCAGTTATGGTTTGCCTCATCTGACATCCCCCACTGCTTCTAGCCCTTATACAACTGGTTTTTTCCCCCTCTCACAGGACATTTTTTTCTTCCACTCTAGTGGCCAGATCTCCTCTTCCCTGTAAGACCCATATCACAGCTTTTTAAGAAAATAAATAGGCAGGTAGGTTTCATAGGATCTGCTGTTTGCATGTGCTTCTGCTGTTCTTGGAGAGAATGAATCCGTAACTTAATACTATGTGCTTCTGGGCTGATAATACCCTTGGTCACTCATTGCCAGTCAATGAGTTGTTCTGACAAGTGTTTGTAGAAACCAGTCTTGAACTGAGTCTAGCAGAAAACAATCTTTATTTTTTGGCAGGATTTTTTAAACCCAGGCCAATTCTTTTACCCATGTCAAATGATTGCTTTACAAACAGATCCTATATAGTAACTAAGAAGGCCAAACACTGTGATATTGAAGAGTAGGTGGTGTAAGGGAGTGCATAAACTGGAATCACTACAATAACCTGCATATTGTGGAACCAGAAGCTAAGCTTCATTACTGATTTGATGCAAAAGTTAAGGCTTACCTGCTACAAGAAATTTCTGCCAGTGTGGTCCATCCATTATCTAACAGTCCTAGAAATCTTCCAATTACTCTAAAATAGCTAAGACAGAACCTTGTCCTAAAGATTCATAGCCTAAGTAAATAATCTAACAAGATATATTTTTTAATCTATAGATGAAAGGGTATATATTTAAGCAACCAGTGAAATTAAGACACACACACAAACAAGACCAAAGAAAAAAAAATAGAGGAGGAGGGGAAATGCTTTATCCCATTAACTAGAAGGGGATAAAATTATTAGTGCTGTCAACTCTGCTTAATACTTTACAGCAGGATTCTGGCAAGAGTTCTTAGAATTAGAGAGCATCTACTTGCATATGCAATCTTTTAACATACTGCCTTCTAAAAACCCTAACTCCACGATGTCATGTAAATGTAAAATCCAATTAACTGTAATGGAATCCCACATAAAGAGAGGGTTAATATAAATGTGGTTGGTCCATACCCTAAACCTCCATTCAGTGTTTCACTCAACTTGGCTATCAGTGGTGGCAAATATTTTTTCCCTATCTGAAACTCTTCATGCACTGTATACCTCAGACATAATTAGTCTACATAGGTTTGGATACTACTCTAAGTTTATACTCACGTTTTTTAAAAAGAGGTGCACAGAGAAATAGCTAACAAAACACCTGATTTTGGTTGTTAAAATATTGATACAGAAGGAAGCTGATGAACTTGAAAATCAATTCATGTGTGAATCTTCAGGTAATCAGATAAAGCTGTGTAAATTAAAATAGAGAGAAAGAATATATAAAGATGAAGGAACACATGAAAATATATAGAGATGAAAACATTCAATTTGAAAAAAATGTCTACTACAAAAAAAAAACAAAACCAAAAAGACCCACATTGCTTACCAGTATAATTAGAGTATAGCCACCTATACATATCACTTCAATGTCAGAAAGGATTAGATCAGTCAGGGAAAAAAAATTACAGCTTGTTTCCAAACTTAGGAATTAAAATCATACAAACAAACTCAGAAAACTCAGAGAAAGAAAAAAAAACATTTAACTCCTTCACCCACTAAGGCAACAGAAATACAGCTTACTTACAATACAGTGAACCAAAACTGAAAACTTTTATTTAATCAAGTTATTTAGCAGGAGTGAAGAACTACCAGAATCAGAAATAATGGCTGTTTATATTCAGTCATAATTCTGCGACACTTCTCATGAAAGATTCAGAGTTAACTCAGTGTCCAGGCCAAATTTCAAGTGTAGTAATTATGTTCTGTTTCCTTAAATCGTCAAGCGCCACTGTCTGCAGCTGAGCTACTGTTAAGGTCCATACTTCTGCAGTAAATGACAATACATAGTTTCATATTTGAGTCTTGTAAAAGCCACTATGATGTACGGTGTTTAACTAGATCCTCTCAGTACAGTACTTTGAGATTTCCTCATAGACAAGTTTCCATAAGACAAAAAGAAATCATAATTCAAGTGTAGATGGTTGCTTGAAAGATAGGCATGTACAAATGCTGTGGTAAAGGAATATAAGGGAAAGGAAAACAAGGCAAAGAAAACGTAGAAGTGGATGTGTCATCTTGGATGTGAAGGAAAAGCTGGGGATGGAATCTTGAGCGATTCTTACATCCACCTGCAGAAAGAGGGATTTATTAACTTTCTTTCCATAGAGGTCTAAAAAAAAAAAAAAAGATAATCGGAACTGTTTGAAATAACAGTTTTTCCAAGACAAAGATATGTTTTATACCACATGTGGCTGATGAACCAGCAAGCTTCAAGATACTACACATTCAGAATAAAGGGTGTCAGAAAAAAAAAAAAAAGCAGCTTTAATGTATAGTATATAGAACTGCATAACTTCTCAGTCACTCATATTCCTCCAAATAAAGGACATAATAGCCATAAAGTACAAATCCCCTATCTGTCATTTGTTGTTTTTCTCCTCTGTCTCCATTAAAAACAGTTTTCATTTGTCTAAACACTTTCAAAGTGAACTTGTTTTTCTGTTTGTGAAGGGTGACAGGAGATTAAAGGAGCAAAATTTCAAGCATTTGGTTTTGAATTGGTTTAGTATCAAGGACACTGTATTATGTGCAGTAATTTTTAGCTCTTATTTTACTCTCTAAGCCAAGAAAATAACTGTCAACTTGTTTTAGATGCATGTACCAATAATACAAGATCCCTTGAACATTAGAAATCTCCATTATGCCATATATCTGAAGAGTAAATATTCCTGATACAAGAACTGTCAGCTGACAAAATCTCCAGCAGTGTTTAATTGCATGTCCAGCAATGACTGATCATGTCAAAAGTGTACTGGAAATGCCTGTTTCTGGTATGTTGTCTGTAGTTCTGTCCCCAAGGACTACTGTAATAGTCCTGAACTACTAACAGATTAAGAGTCAATGGGTAAATATCAAGCTGTCCTGAAATCCTCCAAGATTAGTAGAGCTTGCCAACACATGGATACCTACGTCTTCAAGAGTCATTTTATCAGCAGTCAAGGGAAGTGTAAGTTTATTCTGGGGCAAGATAGGGAAAGAAAACCTCAATGGTTTTGCAAGATTTTTTTCCTTTCCTATACTGTAAATAAATACAGCCATCTACCCATATATGTATGTGTACACACACACTCTCATATATTTATTTTCATATTTTATTAACACTACAGGGGATTACTGGAGATGTGTGGGAAAAAAATAATTCAAACATTGTTGAGACTGACCCTTCACCCATCCACTGTACATTACAGTACTATTTCCTAGTAAGTAAAAGAAAGTAACAAAAAGTATGCACTAAAGATCTTTGAAGAAACCTCCAAAAGCATTTTGATCAACAGCAAGTCACTATCTCCTAAGATACAGACAGTCATGATCTGAAGCAAATTCCCATCAGTTGTATTTGTTGGTAGAAGGCTTGATTCAAGAAACAGATGCTTAGTTGATGTAAACTAGAAGGAAAAAAAAAAAAAAAAAAAACACCACCAAACAACTCTTACCCCAGAGTGCAGTTATATCAAGACCACTAGATGAAGAAATAGCTCTTTAAATTTTTTATTTCCAAAATATTGTAACCTAAACCAGAACAGATGGGAAGGAGTTACCATCTTTTGTTCCCATATGCAAAGACAAAATACAAACTAATATCCAATTAAAAGTTCTTGCAAGATGGTAAATGAAACACCTTCCCCTTTTAAATCTGCTGCCAATTATAACCATTATGAGAAAACCAAATTTTATAGCTAAATTCAACAGCTAACTTAGCTATGTAAATATATAGGCCATGTTGAGCAATAAGTCCAAATTCCCAGACTAAAAAGAAGCAGTTAAATCTCAAATAATCCTCTAAGGACCTTGGACTTTCACAACTAATTAAGTGAATTTAGATAATTTCATCTCAATCAGTCACAGAAATAGCAGACTTTGTTTTATTCTAATTAAATTTACTTCACTGTTTGACTTTTACTTCATCTTCCTCAAAGTGTCTTCTCAGATAGACTTTCTCTATATATATTATAGGTAATCTTTCAGGTCAGCATGTGGGAGTACAGCTTTCATTAGCAATAATTGAACTTGTTTGCATAACTCTGTACAAATATTTCTGAGATTGCATTCTCTATAAAAGCTGCACCTTTTCAGAGGGAACCTTCTTAGTGAAGGAGAAACTTCCCCAGTGAGCTGGCAGCCGGATCACTGCAGTTATTTCCATCCACTCCCCTCCTTTCTTACTTCCAGAGTCTCTACTTGATTAATCAATTTGGGTTACTTCCAACTGTCTGAATTCCAGAAAACTCTACCTAATTTAATTAGTAAAAGACTACCACTGGTCTCATAAGCATTTAGTTAACTGATAAAGTCATGAGTAAGAAGGAAGATGCCTTTCAAGCTGGCCGGTGAAAAAAACAAACCCTCAAAACAGCAGAAACTAATTTTTCATTTATTAGTTCTACACAGACAAGGGAACTCACATCTACAATAACTGATTATGATTAATCCTGTAAAATAATATCTGAACAAATCTTAAATTGAGTCATCTAGATGGTTTATAAAGAGAGGAATCTAAGTTACACTGGTCACTAGCAATGCGGCAATTGCACATGCACATACTTTTATGCTGTAAGTAATGTGACATCGTTTGAACAGCTTAAATTTAAAGAGAATGTATTTTGCCACTCTACACCAAATGCATTTTTAATAATAGAAGAATCTATAGTGACCCTTGGATTTTAAATCCCTGAAGGATGAGGAAAAGAGGAGTGTTGGCTTCAGGGTAAATATCATAAATAACCTACTGATCTGAAAAGATGCTTAAGAATTGGAAGAATCAAAATAAATTCTTTTGATGTCCAAACCCTCATTGCACAGGAGAATGTCTTCACTCAGCTAATCAGCAACAAGGATATTGGACACCCTCCACCCAACTAGTTAGAGATGCTCAATGATGAAGAAAAAACCCCTCCAACCACATGACCAGAAAGACAATGATATTTAATGTTCATTGGTAAGGCATTCCTATCAAGGAAAAAATGTGCTCTAGTCCTAATACTAATAAAGGCTTTTCTCAAACAGTCATTGTATAAAAGCAGTCTAGCTTTTGAATAGGCATTTTGTTCTTTCATTAATATTAAATTTCTTTAATATGTTGCAGTCACAGAGAAAGTTGGTACAGATCTTTGCTCTAATGCTTTTCATACTCAGTTTGTGTGATCTCCATGATGTATGAATTAAAATTTGAATACACAGGCTTTGGTTCTTATATGTGCCTTTGAAAATTATTGGTCCAAGAGACCAGTAAAATTCTGCTATAACACTCTCATACAGTAGAGTCACTTCTAGAATCTGAGAAATTTTACTTACCTCCCTTGTCACTTAAAATCTCATTTTACTACATCCAAGTGACAGTACAGGCAATTTTTGTTCTGTAAGTAGCTAGCAAAATTAATAGTAGTAGTAAAGAAGCTATAGCTCATGTTAGCAACCCAGGTTCTAGAGAGAAAGCTTGTGCAACCTAACTAGAAGCCTGTGTAATCTCACTTAATTGCTACTGATATTTGCTACACAGACAATCTCAACCAGCTAGTAATTGGCCCAAAACCACAGTAAAGCCACATTTTAGCTCAGCAGTTGGAGATAATGGCACTACCCATTGCCTAGGCAACAGCTGAAGAGAGACCTCTACACACCAATCCTTGTTCACTTCAACAAGGTCATGATTACACTCTGTAGAGTTGTTATTATATTCTCTTCCTAGGGTGTATAAACCATATTTTATCCCAAGTATAAAGCAAACTCTGAATTTATTTTCCATGCTTAGAACTGCTTCTAACACCAAAGGAGTCACACTGATTTAATATACTAGCAAACAGGTAAGAAGTTTTCTGAACTTGTACATTTCTGCTGTTATATATAATTATAGTATTGCACAGATAAAATTTATGCACAGAAAATGCAGAAATTACATCTTCAGAAAGAAGCTATCAACATTATCTTAGTTAGATGTTCCAGACAGATTGATAATCTTTACTATTTCTTAGAGCTAATTATGCTTCATGACCTTTTGAGTTCTTAGAATGTCATGAAACTTTCAACCCTCCTTTTCTCAACTGTGTCTGCACAAGTCAGGTTAGAATTAGTGATTAAGAGCTGCTAATTATAAGGACTACAAAAATGCAAACTAATCTACTTAACAGTTAAAACAGAGCATGTTTTTACAGCATGAATACCTATACAGGATTCTTACCTGAGGAATCCTCACAATCCTTTGGGAAAGGTAGATAGTTTGAAGATGTTGTTTATGAGAAAGCTCTCCATTAGGAAGATAACGGCCTAGAAATTAGCTTCTACTGGGTTTTGTTTGTTTTCTTACAAATATGTTATAGTTTTATTTAAAAAAATATATCTTAAAAGTAGTTAGAGGTTTTTGCCTCCATTACTTTGACTGAAAAATCTTTCACATCTTATATCTCTAATGGACATAAATCTCAACCAGGAAGTAAACAAACTGTTGTTTAAGTCCTTGTTGTTTTCTTTCCAATATTGTTGTTTAGCTTACAAAAATACTTGCCTTCTAGGTATTTTCCCGGTGATATATGCACAGACAAGAGTCATTATTCCATTTTATGGTTTACATTACACTTACAAGCCAACCTCTAAAAACATAAGCATTCCATTTTCCTTACAAGTGCTTCTTTGGCAATATTCTTCTTATTATTACTATTATTTTTAACTGTGTCTAACCAGAATAATACACAGTACACAGATAAAGTCTATGCAGGCCATTAGTAA
This sequence comes from Athene cunicularia, assembly GCF_003259725.1. Lineage (NCBI taxonomy): Eukaryota > Metazoa > Chordata > Aves > Strigiformes > Strigidae > Athene > Athene cunicularia. The sequence goes on along the minus strand of NW_020799091.1, from coordinate 102,112,616 downwards.
TCCTATAATTCTCAATACAACCTAGACAACCCCAACTTTGGTGCTTATAGTCACCATATAACATATAGCTATACGCAAATGCCTTCTCCTCAATTGTTTTAAAGTGTTGAGCTACTAAATCTATAACTGAATATACTAGCTGAATCAGAGGAGACAGCCTGTGCAAGTTCAAATAAGGCTGTGAACATCTGTTCACATTTGGTTTACAAAGTCTATACTGTTAACACCAGAACACACAGCTACCCTACCTCCTGATTGATATCATGAGTTCACAAGTAACAATGGAGTTACATCACTGCAAATAAATGTACAACTCAATTTTAAGCATTCTTGTAAAAAGCTTCCATTATGTGAAATCTTCAAGAATAAATTGCATATACTTGCCACAAATGAATTAAAAATTATTTCTGACAATTCATGCATCCCTTTTGACTTACAAACTCCCTGAAATAGTCTCAATAATAATTTATTTTCTGCTAGTGAAAAATCATCTTGAGAACAAACTTTCAGTGTCTGATCTGAACATCTCAGAACATCCAAGCCCTAGGACACCTTCTACCGTTATGTAACTGAAGGGGAATTAGGAATAAACAACAGAAATGCATATATATTTCATTCCAAGAAGCCAGTGTTTCATATGACCATATTTTCATCATATGCAACAGGTGTTAGAAGCTCTTCTGATGTTATTTCCCTATCTCCCATTACAATCACTACACATTTGTAGCACTTCATTCTTTCAGAGCAACAAAACAGTATGGTGCCAGATATTAAAAAAAAAAAAAAAAATTACAAAATGCCTACCCTAAGACCATATAAAAGTGTTATTGGGTAACCACAGGCATTCCCTGTGACACACTATTATTTCAGGAGTCTTTCCTATTTTATTTCTTTATTTGAGAATAGTGACTTGTAATCAGTGGTCTGCAAATGGGCCATGTCAAGATGATCCCCAGAAGAAAAGCCAAATTTTCTCAGTAGCTTAAATCCCCTATACCAAGAATCACAGGGGTTTTGGTAAAACATTCAAGAAACTACAACTTTAAAAGTTTTAAATTCACTGCTTTTGAATTTGGAAGCATGAACTGATCACTGCAGGTGGGCTGGTAAAAGTTATAATGGGTTTGTGTAGCAGAAGAAAAGATGTGTTTGTTCTGAACTGCTCTGGCCTCTGCAGTATTTTCTTCTACAGTCATCCTGTAAGTAAAAAGTAAGCATTGACAAAGCTTGTTAGAACATGACCTCAGCTACAGACAGAAACTAAGAAAAATTCAAGCTCTTATCAGAATAATATAGGATAGTGAAAGGTAGTTTTTAAACATGGTTAGAGAAATTACTTTTTTCCTTTCCAACTTTCTTATTTACCCTAGAGGTTTAGGTCTGTACAGAACAACAGACCAAGTATTAAAATAAATCACATTTTCTGTTAGATAAAAAAGCTCACATAAAGCTTTTACTCAAATTAAGCTGCCAGAACTGAGGTTTGGATGTGACCCAATTATTCATTTTACCTGTTTGATTGTTATTTAGAAGTCACTGGCTTTTTGTTCAGCTAAAAGAAACAGCTAAGTTGATTGTTGTTTTTTCTTCAGGTTTCTTCTCCAATTAAGTGGGGTTTTTTTAAAGTGCTTTTTGAGTTAGATTTTGTTTTCAGCTTGGACTTTAATCTGCATCTCAACTCAAATATTGAATTTGTCCATTAAAATGAGATTTTTTGAAATGATAGATCCCTTAGTTATCTTTAAAGAGGATTTGACTGTGGTATCTCCAAGGGCCCAGCTTTCAAAATTGCTTCTCTGACAATCAAAATCATTGTCTTCACTGATACTCTGAATATCATTAAGAAGGTGCATGATACCGGGCCCTAATTAACTTCACCATTTCTTTTCCTTCATAAATAACTAGTTTATGTCAACATAGAGACCTGAGGAATCATCTGGTAGGATGCTGGCTAGCATTACACAGGCTCTTTTTTTTCTTAAAAAATCTAAAAATAGTCTTAGAATCAAAAAAAGTTAAGCGTGTGCTTAACTTAATTCCTTTCAATTTAATTGTAGTTTAATTCCCCAATGCTAACAAAATTGCGGGCTGATGTTGCTACTGGAGTCAGAAGCATGAGATTGGTTCAGCATCCAGGAGCTCAAAAAAGCTCTTAGCTGTATCTACCTACCAGTAGATACCTATAACCCAGGATTTGGTAGGAAGAAGGGTCTGTCCAAATCACACTTCATCCTCTCTCTTACCTACACTCAACGAAACTAACAGGGACAATTCTAACTTCTTCCTTACCAACCTCCCTCTACCTATTCTCTCTCTATTCTCTCCATGCATCACCAAAAGAAATGGCAGAGGATGGAAAGCAACCTCAATGACACATAACAGCCTCCATCTTGCATCAGGAATCAAGCTGCCCTCCCACCATTGAGCTGGTGGGACTTGCTTGCCATTACATGCAGGCAAAGATATCTCCATTCATGCTGGAGAGGGCCCTGTCCCACAGCACAGGACCTGCCCCAGTTCCCACATCTCAGGAACCAGCTGCCCTGCACACCGTCAGACACCTCAGGATCACAGATGAGAGAGAAATGCCCACAGCAGCTTCCATGGGGAATTTCCCAGCCTTTCACCTCCCTGTGCATGGGTATTTGGATAGTCCTTGGTACCACACCAAACAGATGGCTTGACGAACATTTGATGGTCTCTGCAAGTGCTATACTGCCTCCCCACCAGTGCTTCCTGGGCTGCCAGAGCTCTTCTGCTGCCACTGGCACTGGGATACAGCTTCTGGGTGAGAGGTGATGCCTGATATCTCAGATCACATTGTTGTGATGTCCTCTCTAAGTGCAAAATGATGCTGTAAGATAAGGATCGAAGAGAATGACTAAAACTTCATTTTATTGAAACTCATCTTGTTAGAGCAGGAAATACAAAGATTTTCTGTGCTATTATTTAAATACTAACACATGTTTACAGCAGCATATATGATGTAACAGGCCTTCCCTGTGGTGCAAAAAGAACCCTACAGCTCCTCACCAAGGTGTTTAACACCAGCAGGAAAGATACCATTTGAGACAAAATGTCTGTTTTCCAACTTTTAAGATTCTCATAACCTAAAGTGCTTGGAACCATTCAATTATCTTTCCACAGTTTATTCTGTTGTTGCTGCTGTTGCTGTTTACAGCGATTGATTTTGGTTGCATACATTTCCCCCTCCCCTGCAATACAAAATGTCAGGAAACCACATCTGTCTGGATATAGTTGCTGTTAAATTCCACATGCAATAAGGACTAATTACTGAACACATAAAAGGATGTATTTTCAATGTCATCTCTACTGTCATTTTTATAAGATTTAACTCATACATGGAACATTTTAATCCATAGAAATAGAATATTACAAAATTAAAGCACATATAAATACCTTCACTATACTGAGACATGGAGAGACAAAATTACTTGCTCAAGATCACACGCTGAGAATACAAACCTTGTTTCTTAATTCCTAATTTATTTATTTTTTTAAATCCACACAAAGTCTTTCAAAAATGTTGGTTTTCTTGACCTGTATGACCTCATTCTTTTACCTACTGTCACATGAACACATTGCTAAAAGTGAGGAAAGAGGGGTTAGTAGATTGATTCATTTTCTGGTATCTCTCTGAGTGAAAGAGTTACTGCACTTGCTCTTAATGGAGTCTAGAGATAATTCAACATCTCAAAATTGCTTAGTCTATTCTGAAATGGATTATTCCTCCGACAATATTCATTTGCACAACTGATATTTATCCACCAGCAGGAAGGAATCATCATTAAAAATCAGCAGTGTCAAATGTATGTATGTATTAACATTAACAGAGCTGAGATAAGAGTCTGTCTATACCACAACATCAAAGCCAAATTCGAGAGCTGTGATCACATATAACAGACAGTAAGAAAACTACAGGCACGCTCAAGTCCTGTTTGGAGGACTACTCACAAACTGATGACCCCATTAATACATAGGGGACAATAGTTCCTACAGATTCAGCAAACACACCTTCTCCCTAGTTGTCATATAGATCTAAAATATGACCTCTGTCCCTGTCCAGCACCAGAAATTATCCAGAAATACTATCTAACACCAAGTTTTGCAGGCAACACCCAAATTTGCTTAGCAAACATCACACCACAGCTAGGTTAACTAAAGCTTTTGCTGTGTATATGCCTGACAGTACCACTTTTTACAGTCAGCAACTAGTATGTGCAGGATCAAAGAATCCTAGAAAACAAGCTGCGAGGCATACTCTGTAGGTCACCCAGTTTAACTTCCTGCTGAAAGCAGGGCAAGCTTCTGAGTTTAAGCAGAAGTCTCAGATTCTGGTCCAAGTTCTGAGAATTGCCAGGGACAGAGATTATTTATCACCTTGCACAACCAATGCCCGTGTTTAGATGCTTTTGTTGTGAATAATTTTTTCCTTGTTTTTCAGCCGTATTTCCTCTGTTGCAATCCATGACCACTGCCTTTTATCTTTTTACAGTTCAATTCTAAGTCTGGTGCCACCTCCCCTGTAGCCCCCATTCAACAATTGACAATAACAATAACACCCCTTCTGTCTTTGCAGGCTAAGTAAATCTAGTTTTCTCAGCTTCTTCTTATGGAAAGTACACCCCAACCCTCCTGCTAATTTAAAAGCCCTCCCCTCAACTGTCACCACCTCTCTTGTGCTGTGGGAGTTAAGATGAAACATATTCTTTCAGATGAAGCCTCACAGTTGTTGAGTGAAGAGGACAGTCACTTCACTTGACCTGCTGCCTATGCTCCTGCTAATGCAAGTCAGTATGCTGTTAGCCTTCATCACCTCGAGGGCCCTCTGCAATCTGACATCCACCAGGACCTCAGGGGCCATTTTACATGGAGCTGTTGCCTACTTGAGTAACACCAATGAAAACAACTTTAAATCAGTAGTGATATTAGTATATGAACAATGAAAACACCAACTCAGGACCATATTGCAAATCAAGTTCCCCATTCTTTCAGTCAAATCCTATATTAGCTCTACTGCCCTGTGCTGTGTTTCATTCTTTCATCACCTTCAGATAAATAAGAAGTAGCTACTGATTTACTGCTAAATCTAATGTATGTAAAGAGAGGAAAAAAAATCAGGTTCCCAGTGAATATTCATCATCATTTTTCCTTCAAATACCATATTGTGTGTTCAAAGGTCGTAATAGTTTTCTAATAAAGTAATAAACTTCTGATATTTAGTCCATTAACTACTGTGAAGGAAAAATTTGCATGATATTAATTATGATTTATAGCATGGCTATATGCAGAATAGCAGATTCCATAGAAAGAGTTTGTATGGAAATCAGTAGTATCCTCTTTTTGTTCTGATGTTTTGCTTCTACAGGCGCTTTGATTATAGTTTGTCATGGGTTGTTATAATATACAGCCAAAGCCTTGCTTCTTTTCAGAGAGCCATGGTCATTGATTTTGCTGCTGATCATCACTTATTCACACCCTCAACTCCTTCAAACTGCAGTATTAATTATTTTGCACAAAATACTCAATAAAGGCCCTAAAATGCTGGGCTGGAGAGTACATCAAGCCTTAACTGTAGGTGAATTCTCAAAGAACAACTTTTAGAGGGCTTTTTCTTTCTTCATGACATGAAGATATCCTAGCTCCTTGACACAACTATATGAGGAAAAAATAAAACTCAAATCTTGAGAAGACTCTATTGCAGATGAAAATATTGACATGGTAATGATTTACTAAAAATAGTCTAGATTTATTAATAACGAACAGTAATTTGTCAATACAAAATAACTCAGGAAGAAAAGCGACTTATTCAGATTCTAAAATTACAAGATTCACTCTAACTTACTTAACGGTACCTTAATTTATACATATATACATGTGCATACACAAAACAGACAAATACATATAGAAACAAAGGGATTTGGATTCAGTAAAATGAACACAAAAGGAACAAACACACGCAGGAACAAGGGCAATGGTACGTACCCACACACACACCAATAAACAGGTGAAAGACAAGCTAGCTCAAAGAAAATTTCCCTCTTGTGTTTAGAGCAAATACGATGCCTTGGCATTCCTCAATGGGTAATAATTGAGACTTGAGCAGGGGGACTTCATCCTGGCCTTCTGGCTGGAGCAGACGACAACTTAATTTTGGTACCTGAGAGGCATCCCAGCTCAGGGGAGATGCTGGTCACAGGCCCGCTGCGATCCAGGAAAGCTCAAAGGGTCTCCCTGGTGGTCGCAGTTTATAGGGTCCAAAATAACTGACTTTTATCAAATACTATCTGGTGCCTTCCAGCAGTTGCATAAGAATTTGATGAACATGCAACCCTGTTATTGTTCCATCTGACCACATCCCAGGCACAGGTGTGCCAGGCCATCCGGTGATGATGGGCCATTATAACCCTTTCTGAGCAATCAGAGAGGGGCAGGAGCCAGGCTCGTTAAGGTTATCAGTCCTTATATCCACAGATTGGTGTATGGCTTGGGGGAATGTGGATGGAATCACACCTAGCACCAATCAGCCCAACAAGGAGGGCAGGGAGGGATAAGAATTGCACCACCACAGACCCTGCTCATTCTGACAAGGGCAGATAAAAAGGGCAAAGACAACAAGAAGTCCTGGTTCTGCCTTAGAATAGAAGGAGCCAGGAAAAATTCCTTCCCTTAAGTTTTGTTTCATGCAGCTACAGAAAACATACCCAGACTGTGTATTCATAGGAGGTAGATAGTCTCTTGACCACATGACATAATTTCTGCTTCCTAATTTTAGACATTATGACAATATTCATTATTAATTCAGCTTTGTTACTAGTTTTCCAGCAGATGTTCCAAATAATGGACGTTGCATAATTTCTCAGACATTTTCACCAATACAGGAAAGCAACAAAACAGCAAGCTAATCTGGTTTTTTTTTACAGGGAAACGTAGAATATGTTCTTTCGTTATTGATCAGCTCTGTACAAGGATGACATTCTTTGTTATAAAAGCTTTAAAATTAGAAGCCTAGTCTCTGTAATGGTACTACATAACTCCTCCCCTTCATCATGTCTAGCTTCTGGTTACTCTACTGAATCCTATGCAAGGTGTACAAGCCTATTGTCTGTCATATGCAGAATTCAGAATCATGTATTTTATTCCCTTCACTTAAATTATTTGTCTATTGTTTTACTTTTCCATGCTAAAGAGTCAGCACCATTTTTTTTTATTTTTTTTTTTTTTTTTAATGTAGGGCTTTCTTAATCCTAACACAGAGGCTTTCATGTTTGAAGTAAGTAAACAAGAAAAACAGATTTCTTTTTAAACCTACAGACTATAAGGGTTTGTTCAGCTTGTAAGTTTTTTAGTACTTTAATCCTTTATTCTGCTTTTAATGTAATATGCATTTGCAGTCAGAGTTGGCAGGCATTTTTTTTTACTTTAAAGTATTATGCTGGGAGACTGCATGTATCAAGGAACAGGTAACAGAATGCAGGAGAGTGTGCATTATTTCAAATCTGTTATGTCTGGCTAGTAACCTGTTTAGAAATGAAGTTCAAATAAGTTTGTAGTAGTTATTAGGGTCACTGAATCACAAAGCAGGTGTCATGATTAGTCAGTCAAGTGCAAAGTCAGCTCCATATTCAAGCCCCTTAACTCACTGACTTTACCAGGCTTGCCTGAGGTGGGAGAAATGATTGCACATCTGCGCCTGTAGTTCTGAATATATATATATATATATATATATGAATGAGATAGCCATTGCAAGCTAGCACAATTTGAGTCACTTCAGCAACAAGGTAAGGTTTGAATCCCACCCTCCCTCCACCCTCATTTCATTCTTTCTACAATTGGGATTACTGATTGTGCTTTCATTATACCTTCTACGGAACAAGTCTGGATATGTTTTTAACACACCATCTGCTTTTGGGGTTTTTTTTTTAAAAAAAAAAGCATTACACAACAGAAAGAAAGCAGAGAAAAGGTCATTAGACACTATCTTTGATGCAATTACTGAAGTAACTTCATGTGTGAGAACTCCATGTAGCTACATTTCTGTAGGGGAAAAAGCCTAAAGAGTATCATTTTTCACCTGGAATTGCACACTGACCTGACCCTGGAATAAAAGTATTCCTTCCAATTTATTTCTTTAATAAATATATTGCTTGGGCAGCTGAAGGTCAACATTATTTTGTGCAAATTCTCAGATTAAGTAGCCCCTTCACTGCATCTCTCAGGCCCTCTGGCAAGAACCCCTGCAATATTGAGAGACATGACGGCTTTAAGCAAGCTGAGGGCCAAGATTTCCATTGTCAGCAGGAAATTAATTTTGTTGTGCATTAGAGTGTAAAGGAGCAGTAAACAAACATTGCAGTTACATAGGGTAAATGATAATACAGGAGGGCTTTGAAGTTTACATTGCATTCATCGAGATCATTGCCATGTTTTTAGTTAGTTCATTTTAAATACAATGCATTCTTAGATCTCATTTGGACAGATTTTTCTCCTTAAAAATATGAGCAAATAATTCCAAGTGGCCTGAATACACAGTGCTGTATTTTCACACAGTTCAAACAGTAAAAAAACTAAATGCCATCATTCTTCTAAGACCCACATTACTAAGAAGTGAGAAAAGCTAAAAGCTGAGAGATGCTCAGATCTCTACAGGAGCTGCTGGCTCATTTGCCATTGTTTTTGTCGTGTTTCAGAATGAAACCTCCTACTCTGAAAGAACAAGGACCTTCAAAACTTACAGGGAGCAACAGAAGGGCAACTTCTGCCATAGTAAAGATACTGTCAGACTCCAGATTAACAAAGTCGTCCCCTATGCAAAGTAGTGCAAAGAAGAATGTATCTTTAACAGAAATATTTCCATTAGGACCTGCACATTGCCACATCTTGTAACTCGAGTTTAGAACCAGGTAAGGCCAAAGGTCAAGTCAAGCTAGCCCTAGGTCTTAGCCCATGCATGTAATTGCAAATGTAACCCACTGGCAAGCATGCCTTACAAGGATAAAGGTGTCAAAAACCCAAAAGTTATATGATCCTGTTAGGGTAAAAGGCCTTGTACTCAAGAAGAAACAGGTCATTGATTTACTTCTAGAGGTTTCTACATCAAAACCCTAAGTATTAGCCATAAAATGGTAATAGTGAAGTGCAGGCAAATGGAGGAACTTCTCTAGTAGTTTTTGTAGAGCAAAGGTGTTGGTGCCCAGCATGCTGGACTGACTTGAACAATTTCATTTAAACTAATAGCCTTTTGTTACAGGGAGAATATTATAATATATTCTGAAATTAGACAGGCAATCCATAAAGTACATTGATTCACATATTTATTCCCTTCCCAAGCAACATATCTCACAAATACACAATACAGTTTACTCCAGTTTTGTGCCAAGCAATCAGCTCCATTAAAATAGGTCATGACATTCAAACTTCAATTTTCTAATGATTAGAGAAGAGAAGAAAATGGAAGACATTTCAGTTTTTCCAGCAGAATCTGGCATAAATTAGGCTGGGTAGCACATTACCATTTTGGGAGGGTGGCCGGACCCTAAAATTTTAAAAGAAAACAATGTTTGTATGTTCCTTCAGAACCCTGCTCTTGCAATATTGATTTCCAATTACAAAATATAAGGTCTATATAATAATGTATACTGCAGTCTTCTTACCTAAAATTCAACAACCTATGTTTTTGAAAGATTACGAATAAAAGCAAAGCTGACCTGCTTGATACACAATTTCTTCCAAAGTTTAGAAACCTAAAATACAAATCTAAGGTTATCATTAAATACAAAGAAGACTTTCATGTATAAACAGCAATTTGTTACAAGGTTAAAGTTCTCTTCTGCCATACAGATTTATGGGTAATACTCCTGACCTGAACATCTTTCTCAGCTTACATTTGCAAAGAGAGTTTTTGTTTGGTTGGTTTTCCATAAATATTTTTTTTTGCTTAACACCTTTTATAAATAGCCATAAGAGTGGTGTTAAGAAGAATTCTACTGAGAGGAAGTGAATCAGAACTATAAAAAGGCAAATCAACATAGTTTAGAATGTTATTTTGGGATTCTTCAGACATACAATACATCAAAGACCATACTTCGATTCTGAAATCACATATGCTTTACAAAACCTGAACTAATTTTTTCAGTGGCATCCTAAAACCAGAAAAAATTATTGCTCAGCTTCAATTACCTTTTCACTAATGTAAAGAATTTCAGATTTACCACAGACTGAAAAGGAAGTGAATTACAAGCATTTTCAAAGACTATGACAAATTGTGCTGCTCTTCTGATGAACAATTGAAAGCCTTCCAAAGCAAAACAGGATATCATACTTAATACCACAAGCATTAACCAAAATGGCATAGAACCCCATTTAATTTGGCAAACATTTTTATAGCATTGTTTTTGCAGAACTGTTCTTGCTGTGTTTGAAAAAAATAACGTATAGCCTTCCCAAAAGAAAAATCCTGCTTACTGGTATTATTCATATCCTGGAGCTTATTTTCATGCTGGGCCAAATCCTGCTTTGCCTTATTTATATCAACAGCTCTAGTCACAGAAGAGAAGCTATTTGAAAAGTGAAACAACAGAGCCGAAGATCATAGTAATATACAAAAGGGCCAGTTCTCAAGGCTTAGCATTTCTATCAAGAAAGCAAACAAATAAGCACAAGCAAAATTAACAATAAAACTTTGCAAATGGGAGCTAAAACTACTACTTTCCCAATGACAGTCTTCTTTCTCTTACCATCAGCCACCTGTGAAGGAAGTCCTGGAGCTAATTTGAAGCTCACAGCTGGCATAACCAAGGAATGCACTAGTTAGAGGTCTTAGAGAGTAGCTCTGACATAGTTTATCTGTAGTCACAGTTGATAAATGTAACAGTGTAGATTTATCTATAAAGAACCTACTGTTTATGGAAAATAAACTTTCAGACTAGATTACAAGTAATTTTCATTAGCTGAAAAAATGTAGTAATATGTTGACTTCCCCTTTGCAGTATAATATTAATATAATTCCTGTTTAAATTAATTCATTTTGTTTCTTTCCAAGCAGCAAGTGTTTTGTAAATAAAGACTGATTTTACAAAAACAGCTTACTGGGCATATTAAGTTCCATTACAAACAGGACTTAAAGAGAAGCAAGTATGTGGGTGCTCAGAAGATCAGGAGCCTCCTTGTGAATTTCAAGGCTTCACCAGTGAAGGTACAGTCACTCTTTTCCCTAAAAATTCTGTCTGAGAGGATACCTGTATTAATGAGACAATTATCAACTGCATTATTTGTATAATTATGTTCTTATGGTATTTTTTCAGTGTATAAACAACTTTAATACTAGCCTTCTCCTGCTTTTCTGATATTTGATCTCAATACATTGTATTTCAGGCCCCCATTTCATAGCGGCTTTGAACCCTGTACAGCTATCATGACAAAAGGTAGCACCTGTCTGAGCTTTGTCAATACTACAGCTTTTACACGCATATGTCCTGACTCAGCAGAAAGTATCTATTCCTCAAAAAAAACATTATCACCTCCATTTTCTTTCTTGTTTTCTCTGTATACTAACATTTATTTTCCTTGAAAGAGCAGGAAAGTAGCTTTTCATTTTTTAGAACAATGAATAAACAGTGCCATCTTCTGTCTATGTCACTGCTGGAAAACAGGGCAGTATAGACTCAAATTACAAGACGAAGCTATAAGATTCAGGTTGCAAAGTTATATGTGAAACCTCTCTGAGTTTTTGCACATGCAATATAAGACACTACATTCTTCGAGTGCTTAGCAGTACTGAAAGCTTTTTCAAACAAAAATATATCTGAGGCACTGCCTTGGAATTAATTGTTTGAAAGATGCACTTCTTTTTTCAGTAGAGTAAGCATAGGATCATTGTCAACTATTGAAGACTGCGTTAATTATTTATCAATGTCCTTTTAAGACTTACATATTTTTAATGCTCTGAAGTTTACATTCATGTTTTGTTTTGTAGAAACACTATTTATCCTTCCTAACATCATTTATAATGTTGTGTGCCATGGACACAAAGGCTAGAACATCCAAAATATTTCAGAGTTTGAGTCCTTATTTTTTTACAAACTACACCATATGTGTTCTTGGATCTAGAAAGTGGCAAACGTTCGATATGGTAATGGAGAGAGAGAAAGCATGATATTCTGCTCATTTCAGCCATTAAAGTAGTGTGTGCACACATTAATTTATTTTCATATCAAGCAGAAAGTAGAAGAAAAACCCATGTACAGTGGGGAAAAAAAAAAAAAAAAAAAAAAAAAGTCATCTCACCACAACTGAGCTACTGAAATCTTACAGCAATCTGCATTAAAAACACCAGCAGTTTTGTGACGATTCTATCAAATAGAGAGCACTATATATTTATGAAATACTTTTCTAACAGGCTAATTGAAGTGGTGTCTGTTAATCTCAATAGATCATACTTTAATTCTTATGGCCACCAGCCATTTTAGCAGTGGCAGCTTGCTGCAGATTTCTGAGTTTTAGTCTAAGCAGGAACTGGTTATTCTAAGGAATTCCCTAGAGTGGTTGTGAACTGAAGAAATTAAACTTCTCTAATCACCATAAGTTCACCATATACTAGAGCTCACACACCACTGTCTCAAAAGGTATAATTATTGAGGACACGAGTTGCTGAAGAAATAAAATAGCCTTGGAAGCAGGGACCTATTTCTGCCACTAGAGATAAATCGACATATCAATTAAAATGGTGAAGCACTGATTCCCTCTCAATTCTGCCAAAGATATCCTGAGCAAAACTTCATTTACAAAGTCCCTTAGATGTCTGGAACAAGATATGATTGTTAAATATTCATACAGCTTTTAACATAGTTCAGTCCCGGAGTTTTCTGTTTTTTGTCTTGAGAAGGGGATGGGGAAAGCAAGGACAGAAGACTGGGCATGACTACATTCAATAATTTCGAATCCAAAGATTTAAAAGACATGATGTTAAAAACATGTGTTAAAAGAATATTGTAAGGAGTAAGAAATCAAGTATGCAGAGGTTATGAAATGACAAAATTAAGGCTCTTACTGCAATATTCAATTACCATATATTATAATAGAGTTTAACTTCAGGATGATATACTATCTCCTGCTTCTTAGTTTATTTTCTTCTGGAAATAAAGCCTTTGTAATGGCTACAGGAAACTGTCTAGTACTCCTTCTAGGCCCTTATGAATGTATTGACCAAATTCAACAGAATTTTAAAGATGTGAAAATCTTTGTGATTTTTAGTATCTACAGTTCTTGTGAACATAGGTGGCAGTATAGTTGTTAAAAAAAAAAAAAAAAAAAAAAAAAAAAAAAGACAGAACAACCAACCACCACAACCAAACACTTAAATTAGCCTTTTCAAGAGGCATTAGCCAACTGGCTCATTTACACGTATTCCGTTCTAAATCAGCCATAACATAAATGTCATTGTTCAGCTACAGGAAGAAAACTTGGAAGGAAGCAGGTGGCATTGTGCTGAAGTTAGGGAGGGTGTCAGTCAAAAAGAGGGATGATAGAGAAGGGACATAGCAGATAGCGGCTGTGAGGCTGTAAAAATTGGGCCTCTGTAGCTCTGCTGTTGATGGAAACCTCCACAGCATCAAGATTATCAGCATAAGGCTGTTTGTTAAGATTTATGGACCTGGGCTTCCAAATAAGCTCCGACTGCTGAGCCTCCAGGCACAAACACTCTGCCTTGCTCTCTGCTCTGTCAAACCTGGGTCCATTCACCCAGCCAGTGTCAACTCTTTCCAACATGCTTCCTAATTCTAATCATGTTCTTGATCATCCAGTTCAACAGACCTCTCCAGGAACCTTTCTTGGCTCTGCACAGCTGTTTCCATCTCCCAGATCCTCAATTTATCTAGTTTCTCACCATCTCCTCCCACAGATTCTCCCTTGCTCCCTGTCTCTTCATCCTAGATTCACTACTAGTTCTATCCCCACATCACTGTGCTCTCACCTTGTGATCTCCCTTTTCTTTCTTAGTTGTTATTCTTTCTGGACAGGTACAAAACTATTACTTGGCAGACAGTGGATTGTCCAGAGCACAGAAAAAGGGTGTTAACTGTGCTGGACACCAGTCCTATTTTAACCCCAAACAGCTGAGGCAATAACTACCATCGAAGTTCAACCTCATTTTCTAACTTTACCAAAAATAACAATCTGAGGAATTTACATGTAAGTAGACCTGAGGTGTTCAGAAAGTATCCATGAATGAAGCATACTCAATTCTTCTGTGATTGTGACATGATTTGTAAGTTTGTTTGTATTTTATTATATCTTGTAAAAAGCTGTAGTATTTTTGTAGCAATGATGTCCAAAATTAATAGTGAGGCCAGATTCATAGGACCAGCAGACAGTTTAGATTAAAAAAAAAAAAAAAAAAAAAAAAAAAAAGCTTTTTTCCCCTAGAAACCTCAACTAGTTTAGATTTTGGGTAGTAAATATTAATTTATGCATTCCATGACAACAAAGCCCAAAGCATTTTTCTAATTTCATGACTAGGATAAATCCATAACTTCACATGAACTACATGCATGAATCAGGATTTTAAAATTAAGAGCTTTGAAGTACCTGTATTATTTTCTTTGATCCCCATAGTGTTGAAAGATAGGAAAGAGAAGGATATACTCTTTTGACTTTAAAAACAAAAAACGCCATGCTTTGGGTTACTCCCAATCTTAATAGAATAAGTTATCATACAATGCATTGCAAAAAGTAAACAGTGCTATTTTATTCTAGGCATCATGTTGAGGTGTTTATTCCTAGAAGTATTTATTAACACTTCATAGCAGCTACATGAAAAAAAAAACAATTATTTTTTTAGGAAAATATCAGTACCCAATCTTTTGGCTGCTTGTTAGAAAACAATAATGTGTTTTGTGTAGACAAGATTTATACATCATATTATAAAGTGGACCAATCACAGGTGTCTTAAGATAAATTCAAGACCTGATTCAATTATTTTTTTGTCTTTGCCTCAGAAGCCTTCTGGTCTAACCACAAAACTGTACTATATTCCTTTTAATTTCTTCATCCTAAACCAAGATATTAAAAAGTAACAATGATTTGCATCTTCATTTCAGTGGGAAGAGCTTCTATATGAACTAACAATAACCTTCATAACCTGTAATAAGAATAACTCTCTTTAAATATTCAGCAGTGTCAACATTTCATTATTTCAGTGTGCCAGCTGGTCATTATGGGATATTATAGGAAATGATGACATGATGTGCAGAATTATAAAATGATAGCTCCCTCTTGCAAGTGCAAGAAGACATACACTATTTTTTTCTTTGAAGGTTTAAATTACTTCATATAGTATTTTTAATTTATACTTTGTTCTCTTTTTGAAAAAAATCACACTATCCAAGGACAACTCTTTCTCTTCTTGAAGCAACTGAAGAAGAAATCTGGCAGCTAAGTCAATCTCCAGTTTTATTTGAAGAATATATTTCAAAAGGAAATAACATAAAGTGATACAAATAAAATGATGCTGTGCTATCTCTGTACAGATAGAATTCCTACCTAGAACTCTTTTTTATTACATACATATTAATGAAAGATAGCAACACATTGCAAAATGAACTTACACAAGGCCTTGCCATTTGTACAACAAACACGTCTGTGTTTCAAATTGCTGCAAGCATCTTAACACATTAGCAGTAGCTCAAGCAGAATATATTCACTTTTCAAGGTTACAAAATGTGCACCACTGTATGTATTAAGGGACATATACTTTATACTCCAATACTTCTTTACAAAAACAAACGTTCTTAACTCTTAGGGAGAGATGCTTCTTTCAATAAATATGTATATACAGATGACTGGTCTTTCCAATCAGAATTAATTTGTTAGATTAAAAAATAATTTTAATTTGAAAAATCCATGTTGCACAGGGAAAATTTCAATGTTTCTTTAGGAAAAGAAAAAAGATAAGTCCATATCTTGCTGTTAGAAGCTCCTAGGAATTTTACTTTTTGCTACACAACTGACAAAACCCATTCAAGTGGATGTCAGGGATAGAGGTCAGAAAGACATCAGGTTAGTTGAAGACAGTATCTGGCAATCTAACTGTAAAACTTCTGTCTGGTAGGATCCTTCCAACTGCTTTCATTGTTTTACAGATAACCCAAAATTTACCAGAACCTCTTATTTACTAGCACAAAAGAAAACCTGTATTTTTTGAGACATTTCCAAAGAGAGAATTGTCATGTTACTTAGTTCGACGATCATTTGAACTGCTTCACTGTGTCACCTTCTACTAGAAATACAACACATGAAGAAAGCATGAAAGCTTTAGTGATCCCCAAGGAAGCCAGCTTCTCTTAATGTTAGTAGAAAACCCAAGCCTCACACTATGACTGAGGATGGCGTTTTGAGTTTCTTTGTGATTCTCATATGGGTATAGCAATCTCTGTATATGCTATAAAATGTAGTACTGAGATTAGTTACACAGCTTGTTGTTAGTTAAAGACTGCACATATATAACCTCAAAATTATGACTGGTATCAGACAGAATTAAGTGACTTCCAAGAATTTTTCAGCTCTACCCTGAGAGACAATGGACAGAACTAAGCATAATAAGCATATCTGTAAGTGAGAGTAAGTATGTAGATAGGAGATCAGCAACCTGATCTGTTGGATACAATTAATGAAAAACTGCCAAAAAAGCCAGACTGATGGTGAATGCTTCCTCAGGCATGGAGTTATGACCTTCCAGAGCTACCAGATGAAGAGCAATGACAGAAAATTTTATTCCTGAATACATTTGGTCAGTTAACAGGGTAGTACCAGAAGCAAAATGAGCAGAAAAAAAGGCTACCAGAGAGAAAGTCACAGATGTAGCAGTAAGCAGTGTGGATTTATCATGGTTAATCAGACCACATCAATAAACATGGGAGATACATCCATTCCCCATGAAGAGGATATCTGCTGAGTGAGATGTTACAATCTCATTAAGAAAGCAGTCTGTGTCTGGAAAGAGGACAGAGAACCGAGAGACATGTTATCAACAAAAGGGATGGATAACTGAAAGAAACTGCGCCTCAAAAACATAAGTGCTAGAAGGAAAAAAGAGTAAAATGCAAAGCTGAAGTACCATGCATGATAGAACCTCAGTTACCAGTATGTGGCAAAAAGAAAAGAAGAAGAAAATGAGTGTATGTTATATTTTCATTATTTGGTCTGATTCACTCATATCTTAGACCAGTGTTAATATACATATTTTTGTTGCCTTGAGCTTCAATACAGCTAAAATGTTTTCTAGCATGATTTGCCTTTTCAACAGAAAAGATGGAGTTTTTCCATATTTATTCCAACATTTAATATGTGAAATACACACTCAACAAAGGATACCATTCCACTCTGCATGCATAATTTTGGACATGGAGATCTCAAGTCTTGAAAAATAAGAGCTGTTCTTTCTTATTAAAAAATGTGATGTAGAAATCTTACAAACTCCAAGCTAACTTCAGGGAAACAACCAAAACTTTACATTTTTGGGGAGCAGGCTTTTTCATTACAGGTATGTATAGCTTTTAGCATGACTGCTCGAGTCTTCCACAGTGCTAATAAATGTCCAGCAGAAAAAAAAAAGAAAAAAAAAAAAAAAAAAAAAAAAAAAAAAAAAGGAAGCAGCATTTATGGCTTGTCACTGTTTTCTACCTTGTTTTCTACCTAGAAAAGAGAAGATATTAAAGATATTCCCCCTGAACTGTCCATTCTGCATGTGACTGTACCAGTGATGACTGTGAGGAAATTTCACATTCAATATGATTTGGCAAAGGGTGCAAAAAGATATAACACAGGATTTTAAAATAATTAAAATAAGCATTCAGAAATTTGTTTCATTTGCTGAACAAAATGTATCTAGTGTCTTCTCACAGAATATAACTAACTGAAAAACTATAGGAGAAGGAAAGCAAATTTTAGAAAACAGAGGTCTTCACTTTCAGTGAAAGTATGCCCTGCCTAAAGACCCTATATCAGACAAGAGTTTTATTTGCTCAGTGGGTAAATTGTGTGTTAGACAACAATTTAAAATTACCTGGATGCCATAATGGTCCCATATAAGAGAAAGATGTAGATATTTTCTTGATACCTATCATTCCGGACAAAGAAGCCTGGCTTCAAGAGAACAAGATCAGTGCTTTAAAAATACTCTTAAGCAACTGAAGACAACCTCTTAGCAGCTGTTTGTTTGGAACAATATGTATCCTAGAGGCACACAGTCAGGAATTAAGTGTAATCATTACGGTTATTTTTAAAACAGGATGAAAACAGTAAAGCATTGGCATTAGAGATAGGTTGCTATTTTAGGGCATCTAATGGTTGCTTTGATAAAACTACATAACAGTAGAACTGAACAGAAATAACTTATTAGACTTCACTGGAACTGATACTATTTGGCTGATTTTTACCAGAAAGCTCTTATCTAAATGCAAGTTCAAAACTGCAAATAATCTAATGTCTAACTTCGACAAAGAATTTTCTTATTAATGACACAACAGAAGAAACTCTTATTGTTGCACTCTAGAAACCTACAGAATGGGAAAAAGGGGATTTCATTCCTACATACTTTAGACAACCATGCTACTAAGAATATTTTTTATAATAGTTAAAGTATCGCTGTAGTTATTATATTTGTTATTTCATCAAGGTATCCTTGCTTTAAAACTGAACAGCAGTGGTTTCCTGGCTTCATGCTTCAGTCAGATGAAAGGGAACTTATCATAAATTTTTAACATTTTAGTATTGTACATTGGCTTCATCCTTCACTTACAACCTCCTATAAGAAACCTTCAGCTTTCATCCAGGAAAAGCCAGGGAAGGAATAGAGGGGTCCTAATTTCCAAATTCTAATGCTTACACAAGTGGAGATAGAGCAGTGATTCAACATACAGCCTCTTCCCAGCCTCTCTTGCCTTTCAATATTCCTGATATGTTCCTTTTTCCCCCTCAGGCTAGGGAAAATTCCTCACTCCATGAGAAATTTTGGGGTTCGATATTTTGCTTTCCTTGTGGATCAGAGGTAGTTAAATCAGAAGCAATTTAATCAAAGGTTAGAATTCCTCAACATTTTTTAAGCATACAACAGCTTGTTTTCTTCTGAAAATAAAATTAAAAAATTAAATTTGTACCTTATATGTTGTTCTTAATAATAAAATTACATTAAGATTTAAAACCAAATCAGAGTCAAAATAATGTTTTTCTATAGCAAAAAGAAGAAAGTTCAAACTATTTTTTAAAGACATCAGAACTGTTCACTAAGTACTATTCATAATGAAAGTATCATCAAAGTCAATACATTGTGTGAAACATGCAATTTTAAGAAAATTGAATTTTCCAGTGAAAAGCTGTTAAAATAAAGCTTTCTGGCCAGTCTTTATTTTAAAATTAATTGCTCTTAGTTAGCCATTTATATGTTTCATTTACCATTTAGCTCTAAAAATAGAAGCCTCATTAATGATTTAAAACTGAAGAGGAAGCTCTATTAGTTAAAGTGAGACGATAAACAAGTAAACAAGTGTGATTTCATCTACTTGGTTTCAACTGTTTGGGGAAAGAAAAAAAAAAAAAAAAAGGAGTGACCAAAGCCAAAGATAACTAACCGTTGATATTCATCTGTGCTTGTGCTGATATTCATCTGCTTTTCAAAGTTTATTTCATATAGCTGATTCTTGATTTCCTTTGGATCTGTGAGTATCCAGAAACTGAAAAGAATTGGGATACTTGAGTTGTTGTTCAAATTTGGACCTAAGAACTACGGTGATTAAGTTAAATACTTCCACTGAAGTACATGATTTATCAGTCTTATTTGTACTTCTTATTAAGAATAAAGGCGTTTAGGATTTGTCTTCTACCTCATCTTGGAGAATATTTAGAGTATATTTAGAGTTGAAGCTGTTTAATTTCACTGAATGTCAATTTTCTGTATAAAAGTCCAGAGTATTAATACTATAACTTAGTCATTATTATTCAGTATTTTAAAACTAGATACAAGAGAAAATACATACATTTTATTGTCAAGCTACTCAGGAAAAAAAAATGATTTAATCTCTAGTACTTGTGGATTTGTGCCCTGGAATGACACACTCTTGGAAGTTCCTTTTTGTAAGTAACCATTTCAAAAGGTTGCAACAGCTCTACCAGTATAAAATCAGAGTAGGGATTTCAAGTCAAGCAGCAATAAAAGACTAATTTGTTTCTCAGAACTGTAGGGGCAGAATGGGAGAGGCAGTTTAAAAGAACAGAAAAATGCTGCAGCCCACTTTGAAGATGTAAAGCTAGAAATGCTTGAGAGGCTTGAAAGGAGCCACAGGAGACAGAGTCAGCCCAAAGCCAGGTACATAAAAACAAGACGTATTCAGTAGACAACAGTTCCAGTCTGGCATCTCCAAAGGGACTGACATCAGATGCTCAGGGAAAGAATATAAGAAACAGGGCATGTACAGAGTTGACCTTCCTCTTGTGTATAATCTCAGCTTCCAATACCCCGCAGCTGAGACACTTCTATGTGGTAAAAGTAGAGGCATTTCTAGGTGATAAAAGTTGCTTATCTTTAGCCAAATTGATGATAGCTCCAGCTCCAGCAAAAGGTAAAATTGCATTAAATTCTTTATATCCTTACACATTCAGGAAAATATCTCCTGACACCAAAACCAGTGCAAGTAAATAATCAAGCAGAGAGAAAAAGTCATGGAGGGTCTTCCAGGGATAAAACCTTTCTCCAAATAAATGCATGAACCCGGAACAGAACCTGAGATTTGCACATAGCAAGTAAAAGCTTTCCCACCAAGTGTTATGAATATAATATTGCATTATGGAGACATGCTGGTAGAAGAACACCTTTTTTCATGTTGGAATATTTATTGCAAAGAGGAATGATAACTGCTGTCAATAATAAGAATACAGAGCACCATTCAATGCACTCGTATTTACTCAGAGAGGAATAAGGATGAGGTAGTGGCACAACCCTCAGCCTTCACTAAGCAGCAAGATGGCTTACAGTGAAGGTAAAGGTGCCTGTTGCTTCTGTTTGTGTGACAGTACTGAGGTGAAAGCATTAGTTTCCATTACTAAATATGCACCTACAGAAGAAAAGAAATCTTAATATCAGCAGCCACTTGCCCCCAAAATTTCTTACGTGTTCATATTTCTTTGTATAGGATTGCCTACATTTTTTCTCTCAGTGAAGCTCCACAAGTCCTACACATTTGACTGAAATTACTATTGATCACTTCTGTCATGACTATGCCTGAAAAAGAAATCCTGAGTCAGAACAAAAGGATGGTTCCTGCTTAGTAATAGCAGGTATACTTCATCAAGCTATTAATTTTTATCAAAACAGCATGACACTCAGCATAGCTCTAGTTATTTTGATATCATCAGCTCCCATGAAGCAAAGTATGTAAGCATATTTTTAATTTATGTACATATTTCAGCCTGTCATTGGGCCTGGAGAATATTTTTAAACAGGAACCATCATTATGATGGCCAGGGCAAATGAAATCTGCATTGTTATTTATGCCTTGCAGTTTCCTTTGCTCTTAGAAAACATTAATTCCCTTCAAAAATGTCTGTTATCCTGACTAAAAACTGATTTTGCAAGTGTTGCACTGATGTCATGCCTTAACAACAAAAATAAGAAAT
Source organism: Athene cunicularia (assembly GCF_003259725.1). Lineage (NCBI taxonomy): Eukaryota > Metazoa > Chordata > Aves > Strigiformes > Strigidae > Athene > Athene cunicularia. The sequence goes on along the minus strand of NW_020799091.1, from coordinate 102,090,929 downwards.
ATGAAATGAAACTTCTCAGCAGAGCTCAGTAAGTCTAATGGATACACATTACATTTTAGGGCATGTTCTTTCTTTGCTGTGATTTGGTTCGGCCTGGTTGGGCATGATTCTGTACTCATTGATGGAGGTTTTAAACTATCAGGACTTCACTGATCTACACACATGCAAGAAGGAAAAGAAAACCCGGTTCACTGACTTTGTACAAGTTACTTATTTTCTCTGTCAGTGTTTCCCATAGAAAAACTTGCAAGACTGGCTTTGGGCCTTTCTCATTTCATTTTGCAGCTGCTGAATAGTTGAAATTGATATCTACAAAGTGCTTGTATATTAAAAAAAAAAAAAAGTCAGCAATAAACAGGCTCTAGAAAATGATGCTGGCAAGAGAAAGGAAGTAATCTAGTCATGCCACCTCTAATGTCTTCTGTTGAAAATAAGGGACTATTTTTTACATCATATTCTCATCAGGTTATCTGTGTGATATTAAACCACTATACTTCTGTGAGTTACACCAAGCTGTTGTGTGGAGAGAAAAAGAGAAACAGGAAATGAAACAGCAACAAAGATAGGGCTTGTTCTATAAAATACTCAGAAGAGTTAAGCTAACAACAGCTATCAACTCACAAATAGCTAGCCACCTATCCATGTCCATACAAGAATGGTTTATTCTCTGGTACCAGAATGTGGGTTTACAGAAAGTCCTAAATAGAGCCGGACAATTTGGGGGTTTGTTTGGTTGGGGTTATAGTGAAGGGGGAGGAAGGGGTGCTAAGTTCAGTAAGGCATTCAGTAGTATTTCAGCAAATAGGCAAAATATTTCAAAGTAAATGACAAAAAAAGTCACTATTTTGGTCAAGCTTGATCAACAGTTTTGGCAGAAAAAACATTATTTCTGAGAAAAAGATTGAAATGTTTATGGCTTACTTTAACATGTTCCTTCATTTTGTGACCCCATTTTAAAGTCACACTTGAATTCTTTTTCTTATCCTTAAAAAAATGTTGGACTGATCTTAACTTTTAAAAGCCAAAAGTCTGCACAACTTTAACAGTCTAAAATAACCACCTTAAAAAGAGAAGTAGTAACTGGTACTTGTCAGAAAGCTGGCAGAGATGCAAACACATTGTGACCTGAAAGCTATCTCTATACTATAAAATTAAAAGTGCCTGAGACCATTTGCTGGCTCTAAGGCTGTCTGGCACAGAAAGGACCACATCAATACCGTTAAATTCTCCCATTCCCTAAAATCAGAGTGGAATTATTAGTAATCCTGGGATAAAACTATGCCAGGAACTGCTCTAAACTGCAAGTGTCAAGGTCTGAGCACCATTTAGTGCCAGGGAATGCTTGCTGGCTCCAGTTTTGATGTACTGTATCATATAGTCAGGGAGAGCAAGGGACCATAACAAAAAAGCCAGTTCTTCCCCTACAGATGGGAGAATAATGTAGGCATAGGCAGAAAGACTATTGTAGATAAAGGAAGAGTTTGGGTGTTGTTGAATTGTGGGGTTTTTTATGTTAACCCATTTTCCTATCTCTTGTTTCTTGGCAATCAAATGTTACTTTGCTTTGAAGAAATTGGTTTAAGACACTTTAACCCCTTTAGTAGGTCTTCAGAGGAGAAGAACCAAACAACCAGTTGGATGTTTCACATTAACAGATTTCGTATGAGAAGCAGAAACCCATAGCCATAATGCAAGACTGATTGGACCTTGTGGTTCTCATTCCCACAAATGATCAGGAACAGGAAGCCAGGCCTGCAAGGCAGCAAGAAGAGAAAAAACAGGACACATGGTCAGGCCACTCCATAACCATGACTTGTTTATTCACCACCCTCATTTATCTTTCACCAGTATAACTGAAGAGCTGGAGAAGTCTATGGAAAATGGCGTCATGATAAAATTCCCACAAAAGACTATGACTAAACTCACCTTAATCCATATGACTGAGAGAAGTAAAGGAGGGCAGATACAATATTACAGCTCAGACCTAACCCCATAAAGTACTGGGGGCATCTTTACATCCTTGCTTCCAATTTAAACTGATGCTGGAACTTCACAGCACTTGGCAGCAGCAGCACCGAGCCAGTCACGGCCCTCAGTCTGGACCCATATTCCTGCATCTGTGTCACAATGATACCTATTGCAGAAGCCTATGGGCTCCTGCTGTAAATCGCCTACATACCTTACGATTATTGTTTAACTCCTGTGGAAACAGAGACTAAAAGAAAGAAGAAGGAATAGCAATTACTTCTATATTATCCTGCAGTATCTATAGGGAGAAACTCATGATCTCACTGAATGATAACCCCTGAAGCTTCACAGTGGGAATTGTCAGTAGGCATGTCATGTAGCACATGTGATCGCAGCCTTTTCATTTTGAAGTACAGGCTGTTTACACCGTGTCTGAAGAGGAGGAAAAGCTCTGAGTGTATTAAGGAACATTTGAAAGATAAATTGACTTATAAATTACCAAGGTATAGTAATGGAAAAATAATCAGGACAGCTTTACAAAATGTAAACATCTCAACACCACCAATGCTTACCTTTTAATCTATTAGCTTGAAAAGATTATTAATTACATTTCAAAATATTTGCTTTTCCTACAACATGATTTGTAAGGCAATAGAACAGTGGCAAAACAGGAACAAGCATCCTTGATAAATAATTTGCTGGGTTTCAGCATTTTAAGGATATGATTCTTGGCTGGAGACATACTCAAAGTTACCTAGTTGTCCTGTGCACAGAAAGGACGTAAATAGAAAGTGAGGGGTAGATCTAGCAGGTCGTCCTCAGTTCTAAATATTTTTACAAACTAGCATGTTTTCCAAATTACATTTATGAGCTGCTAGAGTCTTGTTAGAAAATTTAATGTTATATTCAAGTGCAATAGGTGTTCAGGATCTTTAGGATCGGCTAAAGCTGCTTCCCATGGTTTGGGTGAGGCTGCAAACTCCAGCAGAGCATTTCTGTGCCTTAGAATTGAAGATTTCATTTTAGAAAAATTGCTTGATCATAGTTGCAAAAAAAAAAAGTGATAAAATTATGTAAATGTTAACAGCAAATTTAATCTCAGACAAATATTTCATAGTAGATTTGCCCGTGGCTGACTTGCGAGGCAGGAGACAGCACACTCGTGCCGTCAGGGCTGTGAGGGCCGGCTGCTGGTGTGGGCTGGGGCACAGAGAGCCACAGGCCAACGCCCTGGGCGCAGGCAGCCAGGGGGGCTCCGAGGCAGCCCCAGACCCTGGCATCAGTCAGGACCCTGGGTGCAGGAGCGGGCCAAGGCCAGGCTGGGACATGGGCCCACAGGTGGGTCTGGCTCAGCGGGACCCATGGCTGGGCGGGACAGGGCTGTGGGGAGCTGGAGAGCAGCCCCTCTGTGGTGCTGCTGAGGCAGGGTCTGGCGGCCCCAGGTGTCTGAGATGGTCCTGGGCTGTGGGCAGGGCATGGGCAGCCCCAGGAGGCTGGGCAGGGACACTCAGGCCCATGAGCACCCTCATATTTTTCGTGATATGACACGACTTTATTCCCATATTTCTCTGACTCTTAATGGGTTTTAAAGCACATAGTAGATAGGAACATGCTCATGTATGTCAGAGTCTATGACTAAGTAGCCAGCATCTTTCCCAAAAGGCAATTTCAATACTACTGAAAACAATACAAGACACAATGCAGTTGTTGCATCAAAACCAACTTGTCTTTTAACTGAAAATACTGTGGTGAAATAGTGGTCTTGGTAGCTTAGGAGCTCAGCGATAATGATAAATGATGGTAAGTATAGCATTGGTCATAAATAGTCAATATAGGGGATACAGCATGTAAAAGATAATTTTTTAAAACTAAATAGGAGCAGTTAACTCCAAGTGCCACCCTGAATATTATGAACTAATTAAAGGTATCACAAAACCACACCTCTCACTTTTCCAGATGAACTGCTGTGTTGTTGGCTACTTTGAGCATTTTTAAATTTGTGGTCTTTTATCAATAAAATCTTTGGAAGTAAAGATTAGGATGAGAAAATAATATTATTTACAAGGAGATCTTTCAGAATATGAAAGCATATTGTTTCATTTAATACTACTTCATTTAATAGAAAGAAGCAAAATAATGAAATCTCTATTAAAAACTTGCTTTTTTTTTTTTTTTAATATGCATCCTGTGGGGTCATTTTGTTTTGGATGGTTGGTTAGTTGGGCTTGGGGGGAGGTAGTGTTGAGTTTGGGGGGAGTTTTATGATCTCACAAAACAGATTTTCTAATGACATCTGTTTTTTCCTAGATTTCCACTCAGGTATTTAAAAACTGAATCCTGCTAGTAAAAAACAGTGATTTAGCTCAGCATACTCCCTATAGAAATGAGGAGGAAATATTAGCCTTCAGAGTTAGAGAAGTTTGCTTTGGAATGTAAGTAGATTTTTTTTTTCTTCTTTTTTTTTCTCCTTGGACTGCAAATATACAAACTCTTTTAAATACACTGTTTCAGAGCAGGTGGCCCAGCTGGCACCTCACACCACACACCCATCTTGCAGGATACTTCTCTTTAGCCTTTCTTTCCCAGAGAAGACCCTAAATCAGGAAGACTCCTGATTCTGCTTGCTACAAGTTGTCACAAAAACCCAGGACTGGCATTGTTTATGAGATACTTCATGAATGGCTTTCACAGCTTTTGCCTTTTCAGTTACCAAAGACAAATGTTAGCACACAAGTTCCTCAGCCTTACTCACCAAGTCTCAAAATTAACACAAACTTCACTTTAGCATCAGATTAAATACAATCATTATATGAGGGATATAAAATAAAGTTGAATCTACAGGTTTTAACTTCATGAGGTCTTGTATACGCACATATAAGATTTTTCTTTTCCCTTTGGCTTTTGTCAACACTTAACTAGATTTTGTTATCAAAGTTAACCTGCTAAATCTGTGGCAATACTGTGTGCAGTAACATTGTCACACCACAGCAGTGCTGCTGGTGAGTTAGAGGCAATAGCTTGGACAGTATACTTAGCAGTTGGAAACTACCTTTTTCCTAATGAATACTTTACTACCATGAGTAAAACATGACTTCAGATATGATCTAAACTTCTTGCTTGAACTCTAAAGAACAGTCTGCCAGAGACACAGCCGACTGGTTTTTTTTTGAAAAGGTTATGGCAATTAACAAAATGAAATGCACTTCATTACTGACATACAAAATGTCAAGAATGATGATTGTTCCAGCTTCACAGGAAAATACACATCTCTGTTTTTATACTAGAGAAACTTAATTCATTGCAAGACTATGCACCCTGGAAAAAGAGATTTTAATAATTTTCTCCTTTCATATTTATAGCTTTTTCATCTACACTTCAAATTAAAATATAGAAGGACTGAAGAATCTAGGTATGGAAATAAGATTTACAAAGACAAGATAGGGTGCATCCCATATAAACACAGAATTATTTAAGTATATTTCTTTTTCCATTTTTTCAACAACATCTATCAGTCACATATGCAAATAATTGCATAACCACTTAGTTGTATTTCTTCCAAATGTTGAAACCTTCAATTGCTACCTATGATCTTTTCTTTATCCTTTCAAATTTTTATATATTTATATATCAAAGTAAGTAAAAGACCACAAATGCAAGGTTTGTATACAAAGCCATTGTGCTTAGAATGCTAAGCTATTCAATTAACCAGTCATAAGACCTATACTAAACTCTCAATGGAATGAGTATACGATTACCTTGAATTAGTATGAAAATCCATCTCAAACCATCTGAACTTCGATTGCCTGAATGTCATTACTGAACAAATAGTTTGTAATGAAACCAGAACTATTTTTACAGGGATATGAGCAATTTCAATTTTCCAATTAAAAGTTGTTTTTGCATCTTCAAAAATACTACTCTTGAAAAAATCTATTTCCCACAGAAAGTGCTGGTTTTTTGATGAATGAGAGTAAAATTCTAAAATATATAAGTACCTATCATTTCATTTGGCAATGCAGAAATACCCTGCTGGTGTTGCATGCTTCTATCTCCTTCCTAAGGATTCTTGATTTGCTAATATCACCTGTAGTGCACAGATTTTCCCCTGCCAAGCTGAAGTTTCTGGCCACACACATCACTAGATGTGATGGTGAACCTGGCCCAGAGGGATAATAAGGACATGGTATGTCCTAGAATTACTGCACATACATTTTAATCTATATTTTTGTGATTTTTCATCTGAAATCTAAAACTTTTGTCTTTTTCTTATTTCAACCTTGTCCATATCCATGAATCCTATGATTTTCCAATGTTATTAGATACTTTTCATGCACACAGTGTTCTCACTTCATTTTCACAAATAGCTGTTTAGACACAAATATTTAGACCTTCTCTACTTCAGCTATATCAGTGAACCCACTAGTGGGAATTTATTAATTTAAGCAAAATCTTCATTCCACTGACAATGAGTGCCTTTTCATCTTCTTTTAGCACACTTCTACATATCTGCATTTTCACTTAAGGGCACTCCCATATCCTGAAATGTGACCTAATCTCTCAGTCTCATACAATGATGTAGAGATTCTCTTCTGGAGAAAATGAAGTGCTGCATGTGGAAGGGACCTCTCATTTATATTTGCTTTAACTAGTATGAGAAAGAATTGGAAGTAAAAAACAAAAAAAAAAAAAAAAAAAAAAAAAAAAAAAAAAAAAAAAAAAAGGATGCCACTTCATTGTAAGCAGGCTGCAGTGTAATGAAACTCCGAGCAAAGAAGACGAGAAGCCTGTTCAATTCCCACTTCTCTTAGTCCACTGAGATGAATGAGAGATTACAATATACAGAATTACTAAAGGCTGAGACAGTGTTAAACCTTGTTTTTTTAATCAATATAAGCAAATCTATTTTCACATATTAAAAGCATGATACTTTTAATTAGACTACTCATATTTGGATTTGATGCTGTAGGTGTTCCAAGTATGAATCTATTCCTGTATTGGATTTTGGCAGAACAAAGGAATGGGGCCCATTCAGCTCCTGGAAGGCATCATCGGAGAATGAACAATCAGTAAATATTATCAAGTTCCTTCAAACATACAGGTTGTTTAATTTTACAAACTGTATTGTGCAAGTCTGTCAAATCTAAAAGATAATTAACTGTAACAAAGACATAAGAAAAAGAGTCAAAGAAAATAATATTTATTCCTGAATAATCATTTTCACTATCAGCTTTAATGGTTTAATGCAAATACATCTCTGAATAGGAATAAAGATGTTGCAATTATTCTTTATGACAGTCACATTGGCCCAATAAAGATTTGCAATTCCTTCTGAAAATCTGAAACTAAAATTCCCAGATGCAGAAAAATACTTACTCTTTTAACTTAATTTTTTCAAAGGAGACAGATGGAAGTTATTGTAGGTAGGAGAAGAGGAACACTATAGAGACAAATGCAGAAGGCGGGAGTCATTTAGAGGTATGTGGAGCATGGTGGAAACGACTGCATGCATCACTAATAGCACAGAGATCCCTTGTTAATGCCTGCAGCTGAAACCAACCACCTACCATAAAGGTAAGAAAATCTGGAATAAGACTCACTTGTCTAATAACAACTTGGGTGGTATGGATGACTCAGAGACTCAGATACCACAAAATCATCCCTTCCAAAAAATTCAAATGCAAATCATCTTCTTCATTTTTTCTTACTAAGAGGTACCTGTAAGTCTACTTTCACACCACAATGTTGATTTCTCTTCCTTTTTTAAAAAATTAAATAAAGAACATTTCTATTTTGTTTCCTAGCATTTTTACTAGAAAGAAGTAAGAGGAAGGGGGCAAAACATCGGCCATCTGAAGTGCATGCATACCAATGCACATAGAATGGGTAACAAAAAGGAGGAGCTTGAAGCCATGATGAAACAAGAAAATTATGATGTCATGGCTATTACAGAAACATGGTGGGATGTCTCCCATGACTGGAATGTGCCAGTTGATGGCTACAAGCTCTTCAGGAGGGATAGACAAGGAAGGAGAGGTGGTGGGGTGGCGCTGTATGTTAAGGACTGTTATGATTGCTTTGAGTCCAAGTGTAGTCAAGACAGAGTGGAGCGTCTTTGTGTTAGAATCAGGGGGAAGGCCAACAGGGTGGATGTTGTAGTAGGAGTCTACTATAGGCCATTGACCCAGGATAGAGAAGTGGAGGAAATATTCTGTAGGTATTTAGGTGAAATCTCATGATTTCTTGCCCTTGTTCTTGTGGGTGACTTTAACTTCCCAGACATCTGCTGGAAATACAACACAGCAGAGAGGGACCAGTCCCAGAGATTCCTGGAATGTGTGGGAAACAACATCCTGACGCAGCTGGTGAGAGAACCGACCAGAGAAGGTGCCCTGCTGGATCTCCTCTTTGTGAGCAGAGAAGGACTCGTGGATGATGTGGTGGTTGGAGGACAGCTAGGGCACAGCGATCATGAAATAATAGAATTCTCTATTCTTAGAGGGGTCAGGAGAGGGCTAAGCAGAACTGACATCCTGGACTTCCAAAGGGCTGACTTTGTCTTGTTTAGCACCTGCTTGAAAGGATCCCCTGGGAGACTCTCCTGAAGGGTACAGGGGCCCAGGAAGGCTGGGCACTCTTTAAGAAGGAAGTGTTAATGGCTCAGGAGCAGGCTGTCCCCAGGTGCTGTAAGAGAAGTCAGCACCAGAGAAGACCACCCTGGTTGAACAGGGAGCTTTGGCTGGAACTCAGGGAGAAAAGGAGAGTTTACAGCCTTTGGAAGAAGGGGCTAGACACTCACAGTGATTACAAAGAGGCTGTGAGGATTTGCAGGGTGGAAATCAGGAGGTCTAAAGCCCAGCTGGAAATTAATCTGGCTTCGGCAATCAAGGACAACAAGAAATGTTTCTATAAGTATGTCAGTAGCAGAAGAAAGTCCAGGAAGAGTCTCAATCTCCTGCTAGACACAGGAGGAAACATGGCAACGAGTGATGAGGAAAAGGCTGAGGTTCTTAATGCCTTCTTTGCCTCAGTCTTTAATAACAAGACTAGTTGTACTGAGGGAATCCAGCCTCCACAGCCAGAAGACAGAGAAGACTGGGAGAACAACCCCCCTGCAATCCAGGAGGAGATAGTCAGTGACCTGCTGCATCACACAGACACACACAAGTCTATGGGACCAGATGGGATACACCCGAGGGTGCTGAAGGAGCTGGCTGGCTGGTCGCCAAGCCGCTTTCCATCATTTACCAGCAGTCCTGGCTGACCGGGGTGGTCCCGACTGATTGTAAATTGGCCAATGTGACACCCATCTATAAGAAGGGTTGGAAGCATGATCCAGGAAATTACAGTCCTGTCAGCTTTATTTTGGTGACCGGGAAGCTGATGGAGCAGCTTATCCTGAGTAACATCACACAACATATGCAAGACAACTAGAAGATGAGGCCCAGTCATTGTGGGTTTATGAAAGGCAGGTCCTGCTTGACAAACCTGATCTCCTTCTACAACAGGGTGACCTGTTTATTGGATGAGGGAAAGGCTGTGGATGTAGTTTACCTTGACATTAGCAAGGCCTTTGACACCGTTTCCCACAGCATTCTCCTGGTGAAACTGGCTGCTCAATGCTTGGATGGGCACACACTTCGCTGGCTAAAAAACTGGCTGGACGACCGGGCCCAGAGAGTTGTGGTAAATGGAGTTAAATCCAGTTGGCGGCCGGTCATGAGTGGTGTCCCCCAGGGCTCGGTTTTGGGGCCACTCCTGTTTAACATCTTCATTGATGATCCAGACGAGGGGATCGAGTGCACTCTCAGTCAGTTTGCAGATGACACCCAGTTGGGTGGGAGTGTTGATCTGCTCGAGGGTAGGGAGGCTCTGCAGAGAGACCTGGACAGGCTGGAGCCATGGGCTGAGGCCAACTGGAGGAGTTTCCATAAGGCCAAATGCCGGGGGCTGCCCTTGGGCCACAACAACCCCCAGCAGTGCTACAGGCTTGGGGAGGAGTGGCTGGAGAGCTGCCAGTCAGAGAGGGACCTGGGGGTGTTGATTGACAGCCGGCTGAACAGGAGCCAGCAGTGTGCCCGGGTGGCCAAGAAGGCCAATGGCATCCTGGCTTGTGTCAGCAATAGCGTGGCCAGCAGGGACAGGGAAGGGATCTGACCCCTGGACTCAGCACTGGTGAGGCCGCCCCTCGATTCCTGTGTCCAGTTTTGGGCCCCTCACTACAAAAAAGGACATTGAATGACTCGAGAAGGGCAACGAAGCTGGTGCAGGGTCTGGAGCACAGGTCGTAAGGGGAGCGGCTGAGGGAACTGGGGGTGTTTAGTCTGGAGAAGAGGAGGCTGAGGGGAGACCTCATCGCCCTCTACAGCTACCTGAAAGGAGGTTACAGAGAGCTGGGGATGAGTCGCTTTAACCAAGAAATAAGCAATAGGACAGGAGGTAATGGCCTCCAGCTGCACCAGGGATGGTTTAGACTATATATTAGGAAGCATTTCTTTCCAGAAGGGGTTGTTAGGCGTTGGAATGGGCTGCCCAGGGAGGTGGTGGAGTGTCATCCCTGGAGGCGTTTAAGAGTCGGGTCGACATAGTGCTGAGGGATCTGGTGTAGTTGGGAACTGTCAGTGTGAGGTTAATGGCTGGACTGGATGATTGTCAAGGTCTTTCCAACCTAGCTGATTCTGTAATTCTGTGAAATAGAAGTCAGTGGCCTGTTTTCACACAGTGACCTACCACTGAGAAAGGAAAACACCTAGGAAAGGAGAAATGGCTTTATACTCAATTTGTTGCATTGGATTTGACAGCTGTGCCACTCAGAGGAATGGCCCAGCATACCCCATATGCATATCCCAGTGATTAGAATATTCTTCTGAGAGGAGAGACAGATTATTAGCCTAGAGCAGCAGTGGCTCATGTCTCAAACAGAAGAGGCATGCAAATGTCTGTCTTATTCTACCCATTTACAGAGAAAGATGATCTTCATCTCTCTATTCACTTCTGATTCATAATTATAACTCAAAAATACTTTCCAGGTGAAGGCACCTGATGACTTGCATATTGCAGTGTTTTCCCTGTCATGGGCAAAATAGTGACCTAAAGCAATTTAACTTACTTAGATCTAAACATTGTTAACTTGGTTTATTCTGCAGAGCCACCATATCAGTTCTGTGTCTCTGATCTCTAGTATACTGAACATCTTTGACTATAAAGTTGCTTTCAAACATGAAGACACTGCATGACAGCAAAACCTCTGCCCTTGTATGCAGGACTTCTGCTGTTGCAGCAGCTCATAACCTACATCCTAAGGCCGATTCCTGTGCTTTTGTATTAAACACCCAACACCAAAGAGTAAATCAGTAAGTTCTTACCAGAAACTAGGGGTGCTATTTTGTTCTTTTAAGAATGGACACAGAGAACAGAACAAATATTAAAAGGAAGCTACACAAAAGCAAGCTATTTAACATGACTCATTTACATATAGATATTTGGTGAGATATACTAATAAACAAAAACGAGGGGAAAAATCAAAGAAATATGTTCTGCAAAACGAATTATATAAGAATAAATTGCAGAACTAGGAAATTGCATTTTCTTACAAATACATGGAAGACAATTGCAATGGAGTCTGAGATGTTAAGATGTCACATAACTTCAGTCCTTTCTTCTTATCTCTAGCTTTTAGAAGTGATTGGCTTGTATTTGTATTTTTTCTGTATCATTATGTCAGTCAGAATAGCTATCTTGTTAACACAAAAAAAAGAAAAGAGTATTATCTTCTCAAGAAAAGTAAGAAGCATGATATGAAGTTCTGGTAAAGTGTTTTCAGAATTCCAGAGGTTTAACTTAGGCCTTTTGCTTTTGTTGATTCTATAAACAGAAATCTCTAAGAAGCAGAATTTCTGGTTTTACCATTTGATCTTGACCTATTATATCCATTTCTTATTTCATGTTTAAGACAAAGTAGGTAATTTAATTCAGATTGAATGTTTATATTCCAATATGCTCATGTACCAAAGGAATATATGAAATTATATTTGACATTTTGTAAGTCCTTCATTAAACAAAATGAATATTACATAATAATGCACTGAAGTATTTTGAACTAGTTGTTTCTTGCAACAAATTATTGTATAAGACTCATCAGTAAATTATCTCCAAGACATTGTGAGATACTATAAATATCCAATGGAAATTTTTGTGGGAGCAATACCTCAGTTGATAGGATATTATGCCTATAATTTATCCATCCATGACTTCAAAGGAAAATAGCAAGCCACAAATAACCCAAGGATTAGTTTTGTTCTTGCTGTTTGAATTTGGCAGGCTTGCAGAGGTTGAAAGAAATGCTAAAATTGAGGAATGATCCACCATTAAATCAAATTTAGGAACAACCTCCTGCTTTTCTTTGTCAAGAAGAATTAATATATTTTCCCACCTCTTCTATCATCTATTTTTAATATACAGGTTACATATGTGTGATTACAGTTCTATAATTCATCTGTGCCAGCTTTAAATTTAATAAAAAATGCAAAAGTCACATAGTTCATGCTTCCTATTTCAGCTATTACTCAAAAGATTCCTATGCTATCTATGCCTACAACATGCTTAATATGTTTTACTCAATTAGGGATTTTGTGCATTGGATCATTCTGTGCTTCAGAGCCATCTCAACTAAGGTTTTTGATATTTAAATAATACATCATAGACTACAACAATCGGGGGAAAAAAAAAAAACAAACAAACAAAAAAAAACAGTGGATCCACTAAACTGTTTTATCATGCCATATATCATACAAAGTTTAACAACAAAAGTGCCTTAAATATCCCCCAGATGAGTAAATCATGACTCATCTGACTAACATTTACAAATCACATAGTCCCTCTTGGAGACTACACTAACAATAAGTAGGCCACTGTTCGTGGGGAGTCAGAAGTATTTTAAGTTAGAGTATTTCCTGCCACATTATAGAGTGTACATCCCACTCAAGACTCATTCTCCTTCATATAAAAACCCACAAAAATTCCTCATGTATCTGGACTTTCAGCTTGCAGTTTTCTTGTATTTTGTGTATACATCAGGTTTCACCAAAAGTTTTTGTCTATGTCACTGTTATTTTCACTTACAGAAACCATTTGCAAAGCTCTATTGGCAGAGCCCTCCTGAAACTTGGTATGCCTTATCACATTACAAAACCTGCTTGAGCTCCTGAAAAAAAAGTGAGAATATGCTTTATATGGTATGAACCCTGTGTTTCCTTTAATGTGAAAATGTCTATTAGATTAACAACCTTGAAAAACAAAATTAGATCAAGGTTAATGTCACGAATGAAATATGTTAACAAGATATCTTCACCACAGTTCATCACACTTACAGCATGCTTACTGTATCATAAATTAATATTTAAATGGAGCAGGGAGGCTCTGTTTTTGTATTATTCTTTCCCAGTCTTTGCTTTTGTCAATGCATTAATTTCTCTTCATTTCCAGAATCCACTTTACTTTGCACTTGGCCTAGGCTGGTAGAGTACTATCAATTGGCTAGACTTCTCCAGTTATACTGGTCTTCAAGTGGGGGCTATGTTGGCTACTTCATTTCAGTTTTCTTAGCACAGAGGTAGTGCACAATTTGGACTGCCATTGCACTTCTCATGATACCTTCTACCACATTTGTTCCTGTGATATGGCTTTTTCTGAGAGCACTCAGCAGCTCTGAGGTAACATTTCATTCCAAAGAACAGGTCTAGACATACTTTTATTTTTTTTAAACAAGCCCCTTGATTCAATCACTCTGTTTTTTCAGGCTCTGAAGTATTATTCCATTTATTTGCAACAGAGATAAGTAGACATGGAGTTGGCAGTTCTCAAAGAAATCTTACAGATAAGTGTCACTCCTATGTTTCAGATGGACTTATTGAACAGCCATTACCACTTAATAACGAACATGCCCCACACAGGCCTGCCAATATACTCATAATATTCACACTTGAATACACTTTGAACTGTTATCAAATGTTGGCTTCCTCGAAGATCTGAAATGCACAAGCTTTTGAAAGAGATCAGTAGTTTCAATAGAAAATGCTTCAAAACATAGTACATTTTAAAGGAAAATAATTTGTTATCTGCAGATTCTAGGAACACTTCTAAAAAAATATCATTACTTTAAACAAAAAACAGGAAATCATTCTTATTGCTTTCAAAAAAAAAAAAATCTATCATTTTTATATTTTTTAAATACTAGGAATGCATTTCCCATTGTAATATCATTCAAAATTAAATCAGGAAAGTGTCCCTAAACTTGGAAATTATTACTTTTTGGTATTGACTGAAACAACTTTTTCTGTCAAAAGAATACAATCTAGCCACCATAGAAAGTGCTTCAGACAGTGCTTGAAGTGTTAGACCAGACATGAGGAGATTCAGTCTCTATTCCCACCTCTAGCATTAGCCACCTGACTAAGCATGTTACTCCTCTCTCTGTGCTTTATTTTCCTCCATAAAATGGGGATAATAATAGCCCTTGTCTATTGAACTTGACTAACCTCTCCTTCCCTACCTGCAGCATGGCAAGCAGAGATAGAAGTATCACTATTCTATCTCCAAACTATATCAGCCTGAAAGTGTTAGTGCTTTTTTTTCCCACCAATAATCAGAATAATGCTTAAGTTTTGAACACAAGGAGTAAACTCAGAAAATTTTTACCACCACTGACCTCCTCTCCTCCTTTTTGTGCTACCTTTAAGCACTCACTGGAAAGCTGCTTATCTGCTTTAGAATGAAAAGCGCTAAATATTCAAAGTACCACTGAAAATATATTTTTCACTTCATAAAGCTTTGATTTAAACATGTCTCTATGTATATTCAGCTAGTCATTTGAACTTAAAATCACACAAATGTAATTCTCTTTCTCTATACCAGAGACTACTGTTTGTCAAAAATAAATGTGAGCTTCACAGGCAAAATTGCAATTGAAAAACTGAATAAGTACCTTAAGAGCTGTTTGAAAAAAACAGAGGTAATCTCAAAAACCTTCTACACAAACAGTAATATGAGTTCCTCACATGTGACTTTAATGAACTAATGCTTTAAAAATCAGAAATCATTTAAAGTTGCTGGCCATCCTAATCAAAGTTTAAAAAATAATTTTATTTCCCTTTTCTTTTTTTCACTTTATGATGAATGAACTGAAGTTTTATCATTAATTTTAGTGACAAAAATGGAAAAATAAGAAAGTTTCTTCACAGGTAAATATAGCATAGGAAACAGTTTCCAGAAACTGAACCACATGCCAACTGAATTTGAAAAACCTTCCTTTAATTCCTAAGGAATTGAGACATTTTATTATTTTTTTAGATGAAACAGTATCAGAAAATGGATATAGCATCACAGCTATCAGTTGATAGCAGCATCACTTCCCATTGCTCATCCCTAGCCACCCTAATAAAACCTGAAGAATTCAGTTATCTGTGTGAAAGCAGCTTCCAAGAGCAAGATTTTGCCAGATGAAGCATTTCAGCCACTGTCTTTTAAATATACATGCATTCATTTTAAGACCAGCAATACTTCTATTATTTTCAGTGGACCTGCTCAGGCTCTCAGAGTTAAGCACATGAAGAAATGTTTAGAATACCTGTGTTATTTTTGAAAGATTGGGCATAATGTTAGATTGTAAATTTACAAATACATTAATATTAGCATAAGAAAACCTAACTATTTACTTTACAAGAATTATTGAGTTCAGATAATCAGTTCTTTGTATATAAGCAGATCATCAGTATAGATCATTCTATTTGTCACTGAAGTTTAGCACTTATGTAGGACTAATTTAGGGCAAAATAGCCAAAGTAATTTCCTTTGAACACAGAATGTTTTGAGGCTGAGGCTCCTTATCAATAACTTCAAGTCCATAAACAATTTTAAAGGTGTTTACTATGAGAACATTATTGCTGGACACTCAGGTGATAATTCTCTCGTGGCCCCATGACAGTGTCCTTTTGAACACCCTCAGGAGTAGAAATACATAAGATGTGTACTTTTTTCTTTAGACTTCAGTAGTTTGTAAAATCTGAAGTAAACCTGTTACAGTTTCCCATGGTAAAATAGGTCAAATTGTTCCTTTCACAGTCCATTAAATAACAAGAAGTACTTCTGTAAGTGAACACTGCCTGCAGGCTCAACCATTCAGAAAGCAAAAAGTCACATGTCTTTTTTAAACTCAAGACATTTTAAAATGGTAAATTTAAGGATCATTTTATATCCTTTCTGGTTCTGTGAACTATCTTTCAGATTTTCAATTACAAGAGCTACAAGTGTAATTTTCACACAGTCATATAGAAGCATTGAGAAGTGCATTAAAGCTGAGAATTGGCAGTATTTACATATTCCACATGATTATATTTGCAATTGTACAAATAATAGAAAACAATTTTTGAAAAGTGATAGATGATACACATCTGTCTTAATTTCCTTAGTTGCTCCACTGGAAGAATGTGCACTATGTCTTCACAAGGATCATTACAAGGACTCAAATGAGCAGTAGGGGCAATGGGTACAAGTTACACTGTGAGAACTTTCATCTTGACATAAGAAAGAAGTGTTTTTACAGTGAGGTCATTCATTGAAACAACCTCCCCAGGGACATGCTAGAGTCCCCATGGTGGGAGGTTTTCAAGATTCACCTGGACAGGGTACTAGATAATCACATCTAGGTTCTCCTTCCCTCAAAAGGTTGGATGATATGATCATCTGAGGTCCTCAACCTGGATTATTTTATGATTCATTGTGTATCAGTATTTTACATACATGATAGGGCAATTTCTTGACTATTTGATTACCACACCATGTATGTGGAGTTCCAAATCCATAGGTAACAGGAAAGAATTTTTTTAATTACTTGACAAAAATTGTCATGAAGATGAAAAATATAAAAATTATTTGATGGGGGGTTTTTCATGAAACTATTCTGATAATCATTAAATTTGCTTAAATGTAATTTTTTTTTTTTAATCCCTGAAAAGGAAGGATCTCTTAAATTTTTTTAGTCTACTGTCCAAACCAAAATAGCTACAGCAACAACCAGTGATTAGTATAGGTCTGGTTACTATTATAGAACATTACTGTTCAAACTCTGTAGTGCTTACTCAGAATCCATCAATCAAAATATTTTTATAGGATGCAGTGTACAAAAACACAGAGCTCTGTACTATGAAAAAAATGATCCTACTAGTAGGCATTTACAACATCATTTAAACAGCAAAATACCAAAGATTAAGACAATATAAGTATGAAGAACAGAGCTGATCAATTGTGAAAGCTAAGAAAAGCAAGGGGGAGTTGTTTGCAAGAACGCATGGTTAGTTCTTGATATAGTTATTCTCTTTCTATGAATATGCAAATCAAAAGAAATTTTAAAAATGCAAGCTCAGACTAAGCAAATTAAATGGAAAGAAAATTGCAAAGAAGTTGAGGATGTTAAGATTAAAAGAATACTACATTTCTATTCAACAATGATTGTGCAACACTCACTTTGTACTGTTTCCTGTTCAATAATGAAAAGGAGAACAACTCTGAACCTCTAATATGGATATAAATAATAATTTGGATTTGTGTAGGATTGAAATTTGGGGGAAAAAAAGCACTTAGCACTTTATCAGAGAAGATTCTAAGACATAGATTTTCATTTTCCAGGCTACCTAACAAGTATAACAGACAGGTACTTCTTAGTCACTTAACAGTTATGGATCAGATCTTTAAAGGGTGAAAAAACAAAGAAATCAAAGAAATGCTGAAAGACAGTAATGTGAATATTTGGAAGGCATTTCTCAGAACAGAAAAGAACCCTTTTTATATAAAGAAACAAAGTTATGTGGAGTTATGACCAACTCATTTTGTAAAATACGTAGTGTCCCAGATGTTACAGTCAAACTACAATCATTGTTTTGAAGTTCTTTTCAGTGGAAGAGCATGTTGATTGGTAAAAAACACTTCAATTTCCCTCAAAGTAAAACGCAGCTTCATAAAGCAATACTTCTGAATTCCTGTATTTAACAATAACTTTCACAGTCAAACATCTCAGACAATCATGAAAATAAGTAACATTTAGAAAGTCAGATAACACATCTTGACAAATATGTTACAGCATGCAGAAAAGTGCAAAAGGAATATTTCAAGTTGACTGTTACAATGCCTTATTCCTTTAAATGAAATTTGAATTAAGGAGTTTTAACCCTGGAGGTGTTATAAAAAGTGTTCTGATTTATTACACTGTGAGATGACATACGACACTAACTTTTAAAGCATCTTTAATTTTTTTTTTTCTTAAATTGCTTTCATTACATTTGTTTCCTTTCATTTTCTGTAGTTGTTTAAACAGATGTATGCATCTGTGGCAAATAGGGTGTTACACACAGCAGTTCTCACAAATATTATGCATACTGCAAGTTAACTTTTAGTGCTAATCTTGTAGAAGTTACTCCAAGTTCAACAGAAATGAAGCAGTAGTAAAGACTGTGCTTTTGTAAAGCGAAGATAACAAAGACTTGCTCATTAACTGACAGTTACCAGGTGGATCAGTATTTTTTTAATTTCTTTAACATGGCTTGAGCCATGTTGATCAGGGGATAGTGATTCCAGACACAGCTGCTTTTAAAGCATTATCAGATATGGGCTACTGACCACAGTTACAAAGTGTGTTCCCTAATTAACCTCACCTATAGCAAACCACCGCCTAAAAAATATGATGCCATGATAACAAATTGGGTCCCCAGAAAATGTCACCAAATAACTATAACATGGACATTACACGGACATTAAACAGCTAAAATTGCTATGCCAGACATTCAAAAATTGTGAAATTCAGTAGCTGCCTGATTAAAACCAGACTGAACTTGAGCCTAAGTGTGGAGGAGGCATTGATTTAGCTAAAGGGACATGGGAAAAAAAATCATATGTATGGTTTGTACACAAAATCATTCCAATTCCACAAGCAAAACATTTTGCAAACAATGTACTGAAATAGTGTTTCTTGGAATTTGGTTTTTCATTTCTGTTTTACACAAAGTGGTTTCTTAAACTGTACATAATTATGTGGAACTGGCAGACACAACTTACTACATTTTCCCTAAATACTTTTCCAATATTTGGAAAGAAGATAATCTGATATTTGGTCATACTTTCGCTTGCTGTAAGAAAGACAGTTCAACAGGAAATGCAGAATCTTAGAGTTCATATCTATAGATGATATTAAGGAGAATTGTTAATACTCAAGCACAGAATAGGAACAAGGATAAAAAAATAAAATTGTATCACTTTTATAGAAAGTGGCTTGGTTTACATTAGTATTGAAGTATTGAAATTTATTTTGAAGAATAAAAATGCTTTTGGAAGTCCAGACAGGCATCACTGGACCTGTTTCCAGTAATTTATCCAGTAATTCCATCACATTGAGGAAAAAAATCAGGTTCAGTATGTGAAAGGCAACTTTGGAGAGACTGATGTGAAACTTTCATAATCCTACTGAAGAGAAGAGGAATTAGCATTAGACAAAAAGTAATTTTAAGGGAAAAGTCTTCCCCATGCTCAGAGACAGATATATAAGATCTCCTGGATAGGAGATAACCAAGGAACAGGAAAAGGAATTACATTAATCTGGCAGTATATCTGAGAACTGACACTGGCAATTTGTAACTACCTCAACTCAGAAGAAGAGGATTAAATGCAGTGGGAGATTGGCACAGATAAAAGCACAGCTCTCCATTGACCTCAATCACAGAAAAACAGGAAATGGGAACTAGGTCAGATTACTAAAACTGAATCAAAAGAACAGCAACACTAAGTATGGATAAAATCAATTAAGGCCAAAGTACTGGTTAAAATACAATTAATTATGGAGTGAGTACCTCTTGGAGGACATTTCTGGTCAAATAAAGAAGATTATGGCTAACATTCAGCATGGTAAATCATGATTGACCAGCCTGATCGCCTTCCAGGATAAAATAGATGGATTTGTAGGAAAGAGAAGCATGTGTCATTTACCTGAATTCTAGCAAGACTTTCAATGCCATCTCCCACAGTCACCCATATCCAAGCTTAGATGTTATGTTCTGGATAGGAACACACTTAAATAGTAAAAAAAAAAAAAAAAAACAAAAAAACGGCTGGATGGTTGGACTCAAAGTAATCATCATCAGGTCATACTCTACCTGGAGCCCAGCAAGAAGGAACACTGCAAGGGTCCATCCTGAAACACATCCTTCTTTGAATCTTTACCAATGACCTGGACAACAGGCTTGTTCATCAGGTTCATATAGATGACCCCAAACTGGGAGGACAAGTCAATATAATTGAGGGTAGAGTTGCTATCCAGAGAGACTAAGACAGGCTGGAGAAACAGGTTGACAGGACCTTCCTGAAGTCCAGCTACGTCAAATGCAATGTCCTGTACCTCAGATGGGTAGACTGTCTTGCAATAATACAGGCTGGAACTGACTGGCTGGGAAGCAGATCTGCTGAAAAGGGCTTGAGAGTCTAGGCAGACAGCAAATGGAACATAAGCCATTTGTATGCTAAGAGAGCCAACAATATCCTGGGATGTATTAACCTAGGCCCACATTTTTCTTGTTCAGTGTCTTACTAATAACACAGTACTAGATGTTCTTGTTGCCATTCAAGGTCCCTGCAAGCATCAACTTCATATGAGCTTTGGCTTTCCTACCACCATCCCTGCATATACAAGTAGCATTTCTGAATTTATACTTTGAAGCCTGTTCCTGCTTTCACCTCCTGTATATTTCCTTTTTTACATTGGAGTTCAGTCAAGCATTCCTATTTAGCCAAACTGATCTTCTGTAACATCTGCCCAATTTCCTAAGTATCAAGATGGACTGTTCATGCAGTTGGAGGAGGTTGTCCTTTAAGACCAGCCAGTTTTCCTGAGCAACTTTGCCCTTTCAGGTTGCCTCATATAGGATCCCTTCTGCCGGTTCCCTGAATAACCCACAGCCTGCTCTCCTGAAGCCCAGGGTCAGTGCTGCTCTCCTCAGGTCCTTCACTTCCCTCAGCATCCACTATTTTATGGTTGCCAACAGTCAAGGCTAACACTGATTCCTTCAATCCCAGACAGTTCTACTGTGTTACTGATTATGACATCCAGCTGTGCATCACCTGCTTGGCCCATGTAGTACATGTATGAAGTACCCCTGACACTTCCCAGAAACATCCTTGACTGCTTGTGTCCTACTCTATTGTCCTTCTAATAAAGAAGGTTAATATTCCCCATGAAAATCAGAGTCTGTGATAAAGATTTACTCTAACAAAAATGTCAGTTTCTATCCATTTAGTTCACAATTTAGACAAAACTTGTGTAGCTTTTCACTCTAAATAATGTAAGGTAGAACATCAGCTGAGATATTCCTATAGATCTGGAGAGTAAGAGAGGGCCCATCATCAGACAAAAACTGCACAACAACTTTCAGTTTCATATAGCATATAGGACAGGATATGACACAATGCCATCTTTAATGTATATCCTTTCACCAGGTCTTCCTCCGTATGAAAGAACCTCTTCTTTAGGCATTGAGATTTAAAGAATTCTATGCTGCCAAGCAACTGAAAGCCAGGGAAGATATTGGACCATGCATCTGTCATCACAGAGCTGCATAAACTTGTTAATCCTATGAAGCTGTCTACAGCAATGCCTCTGTATGTGTATGACATGGGTCATGATACCACTTTTATAAAATCCTCTAAAATAAACAAACCAGAAGAACTGCATACAATATCTATGACTGCTTTTATTGATTTCTATAAACACAAGCACATATGCATAAGACTTTATATCCAAATCATATTCATTATAGTCACAGAAATCAGAAATTGTACTGAAACACTTCATCAGCTTTGCTTTTTATATCACAGGAAACAATAAGCAATTCCAGCAACACTTTAACACAAACACTGTGCTTAAACACATCTTTCAAAAAACATCTTGTCCATTATTTCAAAAACAGAGAAATTCATAACATCAAGCAGCTCTAGAAAATAAATACTTGCATTTGTCATTTCATTACCCAGTAAGTTACGTAAGGTTTACATGTAGTAAGTCTTCCATACAGCTGCATTTGGTCATTTACTGTGTAAGTCATTCTGACAAGTACTGTTCTGTTTCAAGTAAGTTTAACACATGACAATATTATGTGCCTTTACTATTAGTGTTAATGAACAATGTAATGACAAATTATATGCAAGTAAACAATCCCACTAAATGTGCAGCTCTTTTTGCTTTACTGTTGTCTTGCTTTGTCCTTCAAAGCAAATAAATTCTTTCTTCCTTCTGATGTTCTAAAGCAATTTTCCTTGCAGAACCTCAAATCTGTATTCTACTTTCCTGGTCATGGATTTAATTTGGTCTCAAGGGACAAACATTATTAGATCATTTAGCAAGAATTCTCATTCTGAATCAATCTAAATACAAGGAAAGTATTCTCCTGTATCCTGACAGCTAGTAATCAAAAAACTGCTTTTTCTAGTTCTTGTATTAATCAAGAGCAAACTTTTGAAGTGTTGCATACTGAAATAACAATACATTTTTAAAAGTGATTCTTTGCCATATGACTACATTGATTTCCAACTTCATTAAATTCTGGTGTCCAATAATCATTGCTTTTCAACTTTTTATAAGATATTTCTTCCTGACTACAAGAAAATCTATAATTCTTGTCACTCAGAAAGTCAACTTTTCAACGATAAACCAAATTGTCTGTGCTTTTATTTTATTGATCTGATCTTACTCTCAATCTCCCATTAGAAAATTACTTGAAATAATTTGCAGCATCGAATTAGCAAATAGTTGTGCTCTTTAGATTATTACATCTTCAGATGCCTATAAATCTCACAAATTAAATATCAGTATCAGATAAAAAA
Organism: Athene cunicularia; assembly: GCF_003259725.1. Classification (NCBI taxonomy): domain Eukaryota; kingdom Metazoa; phylum Chordata; class Aves; order Strigiformes; family Strigidae; genus Athene; species Athene cunicularia. Next base: position 102,068,051 of record NW_020799091.1, on the reverse strand, counting down.
GAGAAATTAAGTATTTTTTTCCAAACTTGCTAATTCATCAAAATATTTGTGTTAGGTAGAGACTGTTGGGGGTTGAAAATTTCTTAAATACTACACTGGAGAATTTCTTAAATACTCCAGATGGACAGGCATATTTTGACAAATGACATCCAATCTCCTGTTGAAATCCTAAAGAGTACAGCTTCCTAGTGCTTGCTTTTCTATGCAGCCCACTTCAGGTCTTTGAGGGCCAAAGTTCTATTGCCTTTCACAAAGAACTTCTAAGCTTTAGGATCCTGCTTTAAATGAGTCATACCCAAACTCAACAAATCAAAGAGCTTGTGACAGGGCCACAGTCAGTGAAAGGTTTAACATGGACCTCCTTAGACCTTCCCATAGCATTACCACCCAAAATATCACAAGCCTTTTAAACAAAAAAGGCAGTTTAGTTAGGTATATGTAATACTTTTGTCTTTTATGGTACAGAAATTCAGACTCATTAAGTCCTGTAAAGAAAAAATAAAAACATGTTTCAGAAAATTGCCTCTCTTAAGGTACTTAACCTTTCAAATAAGTTCTTCTTTCTAGTGAAACACATCAGAGATCTCAAAAAAATTCTGCAGTGAACCCCCTCTTCAGTCTCTGCAGTGTGTATTACTCCTAATCCAAAAAATAACCCTACCATTAGCTGTACTTCAACAAAACAACTCCCAAAATTCAGTGATAAATGGGATTCTGCTTATTCCAACCTTCAGATTCTGGGGATCTTTCAAATAACCACAGATATCTCAATTTCTCCTTACACAAAGAAAAATCACAGGTATAACCCTACACTTTGGGGTGGTTAGATGCAGCGAATTCCAGAAGTCCATCCCAACATAAACTATGCTATGACTGGGATTTATGTAAGCATTCAGGGCTCTGTAAAAGGAGTCAACGTTATGGCATCACAAATCTCAGCCTGTCATTCAGCTCTTGGGTTTCTGTTAAATAAGACTCTACCTTTCCTAAAATTTTAATTAAAGGCAGAAAGACAAGTCCCTTTCAGCAGACACATCCCTCCAGAGTGGGACACTTCCCCACCATCTGTCCCACAATAATTTCAGTTGCAGTCCTCCTAGGCACCATCTGCCCATTCTGTGACTTTTTCAACTACTCCCAGTACAAATAATGGAGAGGCCAGGTCCTTACTTTCTGTGAAAAGAGAGTAAGGCAGCTGGGCAAAGTGAATTACACTGAGTGATTTGTCAGCAGTGTTGCTGACAGGGTGACCTCTTTACTGGATGAAGGAAAGGCTGTGGATGTCATTTACCTTGACTTTAGTAAGGCCTTTGACATTGTTTCCCACAGCATTCTCCTGGTGAAACTAATTGCTCGACGCTTGGATGGGCACATGCTTTGCTGGATAAAAACTGGCTGGGTGGCTGTGCCCAAAGTGTGGTAGTGAATGGAGTTAAATCCAGTTGTCAGCTGGTCATGAGTGGTGTCCCCAGGGCTCGGTTTTGGGGCCACTCCTGTTTAACATCTTCATTGATGATCCAGACGAGGGGATCGAGTGCACCCTCAGTCAGTTTGCAGATGACACCCAGTTGGGTGGGAGTGTTGATCTGCTCGAGGGTAGGGAGGCTCTGCAGAGAGACCTGGACAGGCTGGAGCCATGGGCTGAGCCCAACTGGAGGAGTTTCCATAAGGCCAAATGCCGGGAGCTGCCCTTGGGCCACAACAACCCCCAGCAGTGCTACAGGCTTGGGGAGGAGTGGCTGGAGAGCTGCCAGTCAGAGAGGGACCTGGGGGGGTTGATTGACAGCTGGCTGAACAGGAGCCAGCAGTGTGCCCAGGGGGCCAAGAAGGCCAATGGCATCCTGGCTTGTGTCAGCAATAGCGTGGCCAGCAGGGACAGGGAAGGGATCTGACCCCTGGACTCGGCACTGGTGAGGCCGCACCTCGATTCCTGTGTTCAGTTTTGGGCTCCTCACTCCAAAAAGGACATTGAGTGACTCGAGCGTGTCCAGAGAAGGGCAGAGAAGCTGGTGCCGGGTCTGGAGCACAGGTTGTACAGGGAGCGGCTGAGGGAACTGGGGGTGTTTAGTCTGGAGAAGAGGAGGCTGAGGGGAGACCTCATCGCCCTATACAGCTCCCTGAAAGGAGGTTGCAGAGAACAGGGGATGAGTCTCTTCAATGAAGTAAAAAGTGATAGGACAAGAGGTAATGGCCTCAAGTTGCACCAGGGAAGGTTTAGACTGGATATTAGGAAGCATTTCTTTCCTAATTGTGGGGTTGTTAGGCATTGGAATGGGCTGCCCAGGGAGGTGGTGGAGTCCCCATCTCTGGAGGTGTTTAAGAGTAGGATTGACCTAGTGCTTAGGGATATGGTGTAGTTAGTTGAGAACAGTCAGTGTGAGGTTAATGGCTGGACTAGATGTTCTTCAATGTCTTTTCCAACCTAGATGATTCTGTGATTCTGCTGGGGGACTTTTGGCAGAGTCACCTTTGGCATGCAAGGTCAGAATCCTGAGCACTGTGCCAAACATGGCACAGCCTGGTAGAGAGGACTGAAAGAGGGACACCAGCAAACAGCTTTGTCAACCACTTCCTTTGTGCCATTCTCCTCCAAGCTCCCATTTCAGAGCCCTGAATACAGCAGCCCATGAAACAGCATGTGCCTGTCCTGCATCTTGCTCAACTCTCCCCAGTGCAATCAATGGTTGTTTCCGCTATTTATGCTTGATGAGGAGAACCTGCACCAAGATGCCTACACAGAAAAGTCAAGAGCGTTTTCAGAGAATGGATCATAAAGTAGAAATCTTTAGCCTGCAAGGGAAGCCCCTCCAAGCACAGTGCTAGTCTTTGTCTGTGGAGGGGGGGAGTCCGACCAGAACACCTAAAAACCCTCTCTCTGCCTCCCCCTAGACAGCCCTTTTCAAAACGGCAGTCCTTCTGAGCAGGCCTCTCTCCTCCCAGCCTTTCAAGTAGAGTATCCTGCGGCAGCCTGCACAACCTGACAGTTTGCTTGGGTCCCCCCAGTACAAGGAGTTGTCTTGGCAGCAGCCTGCTCCCTGAGGTAACTTCCCAATCATTGCTGTTTTATCTGCACTGGGGAATAATCTTCAAGATGCAAGGCAAGCCATCCAAATACCATACTGTACCTAACCACTGACAGAGACCATAGGTATGAGTAGAGGAGCAAAAAGCCTCTGTGCTTCATGCTCTGTGGGAACAATTTATTTGAAGCTTACTCCTGAAACGAGTCAATTTTACATGCATAGACCAACACATTCAGCCTGGCACATGGCAGGAACTTGCAAGTTCCTCAGGAGCCACTTTGACCTGGACTTAGCCAGCTCCAATTCCAAATGCTTTCCTTTGGCACAGCAACATTATCATATTACTTCTCCAGGAAAGGCTTCAAACTACCATGAGGAGAAAGCTGAACTGGAAAGCTCCAATACCTACAGTATCTGGCAAGCACCAGGAAGGAAATGTTTTCACCTGGTGTCAGCAGATTCCAGTGCCTACCTATCTTCTAGGTAGTATTTAGGGTCAGCATAGGGTTACATACATCAGGGAAATCAACACCTCAGCAACCTAGTATATCACAACGTTGAGAGGACCAAATGGAGAGATGGCATTAGCAACTCACATATCTTTTGGGAGCTGAAGAAGTCAAGGTATCAAGGTTATCTATGTTTACAGCAAGTCTGAGGTATCTTATAGCTTAGGTTTAATTTAAGGCTATGCCTTGGGGAAAGCAAGAGAGTCCCAATTATTGTAATGTTCTGCAAGCTGCATCAATGGAGGTGCAGGGCTGGTATCAGCAATAATCACATCCTTTTCTTACAGCCATGGAGTGTCTGATGAGGACTGAAAATTTGCCTTCAGATGAGCAGCAGCTTAAAACTGAAGAACCTGCAGATCACCACCGTGATACACCCTTTCATTGTCTTTGCAAGCATGTGAGCAAGGGCAGTTATGTGTACTTAAATGCTGTTTATCCATTATAGTTTCAAGTCAAATACCAAAAAAAAAAATGTTTCTGCAACCCAGGTTTTCATCCCAGTAGCAGACAAACACCCAATGATTTATATACTTACTCTTTTGCACATGACCCTAGGACCAGATAGGTCTGTTCTGCAATTTCAGTTATGTGCACCTAAATATGTTTGTATTTGTGTCGAGTGACTAAACCCTTCCACTCAGGAGATTCTCCCTCGAGCCTGAAATGGGAACTGCAGTTTCTTCCATCACCAATTTTATAACAAAATCACTGTTTTGAAAGCAGAAATTTCAGATAAAAGATGACAATCACTGCTTATCTGCTCATCCATTCAGGCATTACAGTAAGCTGCCTTTGCCAGCACTTGATATCTCTTAAATACTTAAGTGTTTAAACTATACATTATATCATCCCAAATAGTAGTTATACAGGAAAGATCACAATCCATCTGATGGCAAATGAGAGACACACATGACAACCCCTTATGAATTAAGAGAATGATAAAACTTTAAGATGTTCATAGACCATTCAGTTGATCTAACTCTTAATACATTCATGGCAATAAGAGTTATTACAGCCATAGGAGACTGAATACTGATACAGTTTATAGGGAGAAGTAATATTTTAGTTTATCACACAGATATACTATGATATAGCTAGATAAAACAAGTAATCACTCAGAAAGGCAATCCCCTTTAAAATCTATTGTATTCCTACATGATTCAAAGTACATAAGAAAAGCAGAAAAAACAAGCAGATTAAAGAGTTTCAGTTAAAATATTAATGGGGGAATATATATGTACATATATATATAAAAGTAAAATACTATAAATTTAAGGGTAACGAATACAACACAAAGAGGAGAGATGATAAGGATAATGTGAATTCCTTAGTAAGGTTGTTAGCAGCTTTGTTACCTTACAGTTTTTAAAGCAGAGACAAAAGGTACACACACACAAGAAATGCAGACTGTGTACTGATAGGCCTCCACAGTCCCAGAACCAAACCCAGATCAAAGCAATTACTCCACGTAAAAATTGGAGTAATTTATTATTTAGTAATTTTAAAGGTATTTCTTCAAAGTTTTAAAACTAACATCATCTTTTTTACATTAACTTTTAGTGTGATGCTATATCAGAAGAATTGAGTACACTACAGATACTTCTGGAAAAGCAGTCCTCAAAAAATTCTGTATCACCTACTCAATTTTAGCATTTATCCACCTTCTATTCACATAGTCTCCTGTGGTAGATCTGGCCATAGATAGTATATGAGGGTCCTTTACTCTAAAGAACTACAAGATTCTTATTTAAAATAAATGGGGTTTTATTATTATTTCAACAAGTTCTTATATTTTAATGAAGTATGCAAACTATTGTACTTTTCAGAATGTTTTTTGGTGGGTTTTTTTACATTTGACAGTTTTATTAGCATATATGAACACTCTTTTGTTTGCTTTACTGAGCTGTTGAAATGGGAATACTATTTTTAGCTCTGAAAACACACACCAAAATCTTATTTCGGGCTCAAATGAAAAAGATGTCATAATTCCATCCTAATACTTGCTTCTTCACAACACAAAAGGCACTGAACAATTCAGTTTGACTTGCAGGCTTTGTCTGTAATAATACTGGTACCACAAACTGCAACAGAATCACTGAATCATCTACCCACTCCTGCCAAAGCAAGCCAATGCTTTCACATGCAAAGGCGGTAACAGACACAACACCAAAAAGCTACTTCCCAGACTGCCTTCAGCACATAATTCCCTCAGTTTATCCTCACCCTTTCCCACATGCCTTTTCCTGTCATGTCGTTCTCAGAGCTCGTTCTCAACAAACTGCAACCCTGCGCTGGCCATGAAGCAACTGTTGTCTGCATCACTGTCCCATCTATATGTATTACCCTCACTTGCTTCGCCTTTCTTTGTCTGAACTTTCAGAATAATGACATGGTTTTGTTAGGTTTGATTAACCTAGCACAAGCCTCTAGCTTTTACTCAGCTGTGAAGCATGAACTATTTACAAATGGACAGGCAACACAAACACTAACAGAATTCCCTGCCAGACTCCTTGTCCTTTTATCCTTTTGAAGGAACTGAAAGAAAACAGAGCACAAAACATCCAAGAGCAAGTACAAACACTCACACAGCATCAGTTTGAGGCATTTCCACCTTTTTGCTAAGAAAATTGCCTGTATTAATGAAGGTAGCACCTCGATTCCTGAGCTATTCATGGATGTGAAAACAGCACTAGGTGTTTTAAGTAACAAAATACTGAATGATACTGTTTCCTTACATTATAGGAATCTGTCATACTTCCTTGGCAGACATTGTTAAAAAAAGATGAGAATTACAGGGAAAAGATTGTGTCATTTAAATCTAATTAAGCTTTTAATAAATCCAATTTTTCATCGTTAATCATGATGCATTTCCTTTATAGTCTAAATTTATTGCCTATCCCCAATAAAGAAAAATGTTTAGAGACAGAAAATTGAGGCCATGACACCATATAAATTAGGTATGTCAGATGCAAGAGGAAATGCTATAATGACAGTACACACCTAGAATGCTTTTCAATGAACCTAACAAAAAGTGTGTGTAAAAAAATATCTCCAGCTTCTGTTTTTGCTGTACACGTAGCCTGTCATATATAGACAGTCCATTTTGTCCTACTTGAAGAGGACAGTAGGAAGTAGAAAAGTGTTGCTCTATCTGTACCACCAAAAGTAACTATGTTATTTGTAATTTACTATTAGTTTTCTTTAGTATTTAATATGGTGAATTTTATCACAAATTATTGTACAGTTACCAGGAACTAAGCTCATTAGTAAAGCCTAGAATGATACAGTTATGATTAAGACACTCAAAATTTTATGTAAATCCTTAATTTATATGACTATAATTATATATAAGTCCAGAGAAAACAGCTCTCAACCTCAACCCTAGAGATGCAACCATGTGAGTTGAGTGTTCGTGTCCTTGTTCACACAGTTGTCAGCCAACACAGATGTAGCTCATATGTCTGAGTGCTACAGTCTCACATTCACTTGGTCAGCAAGTCTCACTAAGTAACATTTTAGAAGAGTGCAGACAGAAAAATAAACAATCTAGCTGGGGACTCAGGAATGAGATCTATTCCCAGCTTCCCCTATAAAACAGGTGCTAGCTGCCCTAGCACCTTTCAATGGGCAGTGGAAGGTGCTAGGCATCTTCAGTGGCTAAGTGTTTGAGGTTAGGTGGAATAAATTATGCTTTGTCCTGGACTGAGTAAACCACTGAGTCTATGAAGTGCTAACAGAGTTGACCTATAGTATGTATATTTTGTATATGTATATGTATATATTGTAACTGATAACCATTGTTCTAATAGGTATTATCTAAATTATAACAAACCACCTATTCTGATGTAAAAGGTGGAAGTATTGAAGCCTGAGCAACAGGCCCTGAGCCGAAGCTGCTAACTTAATATGTAGTCATTAATAAAATGTGTATGCTCATTAATGAAAGATGTAGCGTAGATACCATACACTCATTAGTGGTGATGGATGTAATGAAAACATGTCTATCCTGACTGTATCTTTCTTCTTCCCTGTGTAGGGGTAAGTTAACAAAGCCGTGAAGCCAGATGTCCGGCCCTGGGACAGACGTATGGCCTTGTTTTAAAAAGAACATAAATAAATGAGATAAGGAGGGAAACTCCCTCAGCTTCTCCCTTGAGCCCTGGCCAGGCTCTGGGGGAATCTAATGAGAGACTGAAACCAGATGTTCCGCACAAAACAAAGGTGTCAGCTATTCTCTGGTATATAAGGCTGGACCCGCTCACAGCGACTTTGGAAGCCTCACCTGTGGGTGGACGCACCGCGTAAGATTTCCCACTTGCCGGGACAGGCTCTGCAAACCCTCGCTGTAACCGGGGCTGCCCAGCCACTGCGGGTCTGGGTGATGGTAACATATGCAAGCTGTGATGGATCTTTCCTAATCACTATTCTCTCTCTCAGGTAGTAATGATTTGATGCATTACCCTGTATTTTCCTGTTTGTTTAAGTGCACTATTCTATCTTTTCTTACTGTATGTTTTCTGTATTATTTTGTTAAATTATTTAGTTATTTTGAATAAAATACACCTACTCTTTTCACTCTGGTCTCTGTGTTTAATTGGTATCCTTAATCAGCAAAACAGTTTCGCAAAAGACATGTACTCAAAGAATAGAGAAAATAACGCCCACCTCTTCAACAATTAGGAGAAAAAAATAAATCTGTGTATTTGAAACTCCCCAAAATAAATTGCAAGAGTCTTTGCAAATATTTACAAACTTTTCCCATATTCAAATGATTCATAAGATTTGCTTGATTTTTAGGAAATCACCCAAATGCAAGATCTCTACTGCAATGCTTCAGCAGGACTAATTCTTCTGTTCTTATGTATCCCACCCTAGGAGTGCTGAAAGAGTTTTTTGATCAAGTAGAATCAAGATCAGACTTCACAACTGAAATTGTTCACCCCTACGGTGCCTGTGTTCACCCCTGGATCTCACAGTCCTTCCCAAGATGTTCATTAGCCCAAATTGCCCTATTAAGGAAACAGAATTCTAGAAAGGTAAAGTGACAGGATCAAGGCCTGAAAGCAGACTGCAGTCAAACAGATGTTAGATTCTCTTAATTGTAGTATCTTGTCTAATTGAGATATGTTTACTTCCCAATACTGTTTAATGCTATTCAAATGACTGTATTATAAGTTAAATGCTAAATGTGCTACTGATCTGTTACAAGTTGTCATGTAAGATGAAGCACACTGAGAAATGCAAAGGGTCTCCTTCTTATTCTGTCACCTTTAATTTGATTGGAAATTTAACACTGCAAATAAAAAGTAAGCTTTAATTTACTGGCTCAATACGCTTTGTTGGAAAATTAAATCATCTGGGAGTCTACATCTGCAAAAGAAAATTTATTATCTGTAATTAACTAACCTTCAGAAAAGCCCTTTTTTTAATTTCCTCCTGTCAATGTACCAGGAAGACAAAACCCTGACAAGCATTAGCAGAGAAGCCACTACATCAGAATAACAGCTCCTGCAAACATTCTATGGATAATGAAGTTAAACCTTCAATTCATAAGAGTTCAGTCATTGCATGACCTGTATTTAGATGCAGAGAGTTAAATTATTGTTATGTAATTGCATCAGAGAATAAATAGTCCAATTTATGATTGTTTTGGATAGACAGTACTTCATGAATGTAGAATCCATTGTATGTTATTTTACATCTTTTTATAAAAAAACGCAAAGTACTCCCAACTTTAACAAAAAAAAAGTCTTCTAATTTTGTATTCTTCAAGTCTTTTGCTAGAAGCAACTAGGGATTTGTAGGGAACTCAGACAATGAAATCTCTTTTGTTACCCTCCACCCTGAACTTTATTTACAGATTAGCAAACCACAATGAGGCCTGCTAAAGGTGTTAAATCACTACAGAAGATTTGAAACATATAACCCCGGGTCTTTCAATTAGGTAGAACATAAGTGAAATCAGTGTTCTCTTTTGTTATAAAAATAACTGCTTCTCTTACATCAGCAACTAATGCTGAACAACAATATCACTGTGTTTCTTCTCAAAGGAGGAATCCCTACAGACATAATATGAGTAGCTTAGTTGTAGTTGCTTAAATGGGGATTTATGCTGCAGTTCACCTACTTTTTTTTTCTCAAAAGTTTTTAATTAATTCCAGATAAATTGTTTTTATTTGGAAAAACTAAGTAAAATATGAAAAAGCACAGAAACATTCTGTCCTCAAATATGCTTCAGAGGTAGAAATATATATCAACATATAAGTTCAGACTACCTCCCGTCTTGGAAAAAATTCTGCCAAATGAGACAACTCTCAAGACTATTCTGATCAGTGTCAAAACGGATTATGCCTCTCCTTCCAAGAAAACCTGGGGCAATCTCCCTATAAATCCATTCATCTGGGTATTCACAAAGAATATGAAATATGTACACCAGACCATTGTTCACCTGTCCTGTTACTGTATTGCATTGAAAGCAATAAGTGCTAGGTGACAGTTTAACAAAGTCAGGACCAACCAAGGTGATGTTAAATAAAGGCAGTATTTTGAATAAACTGCAGGCATAAAGAGCAACAGCCTGGGGTTTAGATTAGCTAACAAATAAGACAACCAAGGCTTAGAGAAAAGAATCATTACTGCAGATAGTTTGGATTTTAATGAGGCCAGCAAAATGACAGCCAAGATTACCAAGCACTGTGGAGTCTGCTTGTACCATCCACAATGAAAGGAAAAGAGCATGGCTTCAAAGGCAAGAAAAGTTCAGTGTATAATCTACATTTACTACTTTCTCTCCTTTTTTTTTTGAACAACCACTATAACAAGCATGCTTATGCATAGTTATGTTTAAGAAAACATTTATTTTCTTTTTACTTTAGGAGGACAAATAAAATCATAGAATCATTTAGGTAGGAAAAGACCTTTAAGATCATCAAGTCCAGCCTTTAAGCTAGCACTGCCAACTCCACCACTAAACCATGTCCCTAAGCACCACATCTACATGTCTTTCAGGTATCTCCAGGAATGGTGACTCAATCACTTCCCTAGGCAGTCAGTTCCAATGCTTAACAACCCTTTCAGTGAAGAAATTTTTCCTAATATTCAGTTTAACCCTCCCCTGGCACAACTTGAGGCTGTTTCCTCTCATCCTATCACTTCCTACTTTGAAGAAGAAACGAACACCCACCTCACTACAACCTTCTTTCAGGTAGTTGTAGAGAGTGATAAGGTCTCCCCTCAGCCTCCTTTTCTCCAGGCTAAACACCCCCAGTTCCCTCAGCCACTCCTCATAAGACTTGTGCTCTAGACCTTTCACCAGCTTCGTTGCTCTTCTTTGGACACGTTCCAGCACCTCAACATCTTTCTTGCAGTGAGGGGCCCAAAACTGAACACAGGAATCGAGGGGCGGCCTCAACAGTGCTGAGTCCAGGGGTCAGATCCCTTCCCTGTCCCTGCTGGCCACTCTATTGCTGACACAAGCCAGGATGCCATTGGACTTCTGGGCTACCTGGTCACACTGCTGGCTCATTGTCCTGGTTTTGGCCAGGATAGAGTTAGCTTTCCTTGGGGTGAGAGGGAGCACTACTAGAGGCTCGGGTCCAGATCGGTCATCAGAGTATTCCATATCATGTGACATCATGCTTGGTATATAAGGGGATGCGTGCTCTCTCATTTCCATTTCTGTTTCCTGGTCAGCATGGTGGGATTTCTGGTGCAGTAGGGAACACTGCTGGGGGTGGCCTGCATACCGGTCACCAGTTCATGAGGAACAGCTGTATATTACCCTTTCAGACTTAGTATTGTTACTGGTTTTTTACTACTATTAAATTGTTTTTATTCAACCTACAAATTTCTTTTTTTTTTTTTTTTTGTCCCTTCCCTATTTTACCAGAGAGGTGGGGTAAACAATTATCCACATGGTGATTGGCTGCTGGCTCAGTACAAGCCATGACACTCATATTCAGCCAGCTGTTGGCCAGCACCCCCAGGTCCTTTTCTGCCAGGCAGCTTTCCAGCCACTCTTCCCCAAGCCTGCAGCATTGCATGGGGTTGTTGTGACCCAAATGTAGGACCCAGCACTTGGTTTTCTTGGACCTCATGCAATTGGCTTTGGCCCATCGCTCCAGCCTGTCCAGGTCTCTCTGCAGAGCCTCCCTACCTGTCCAGGTTCAGCCAGGACAGAGTCAAGTTTTCCCCAGCAGAGAGAGAGGGGGAAGGGATCTCCAGCCGGGTTATTCATGCCATGCTGACATCAGGTCCAGGGGCGGAACCTTTTCCTTACTCTTTGGCGGGCTCGGTGGCGGGAACCTTTCTTTCCGTAAACCAGCTAGCGGTATTTCTCTGTATATCGTTTGTCTTGTTCACTGTTATTGCTGTTTATTGTTGTTACCATTGATACTGTTACTGTTCAGATTGTTCTATCACTCTGCTGTATTAAATTTCTTGTTATTTTAGCCGGGGTCTGTGTTTAACTTCCAGCCCGACCGGCGCGGGTGGGGGAGAGGCAACGGCAATGTGCTCTCCGATTCCGGCAAGGATTAAACCTGCACACTACCCTTGAGCAGATCCACACTCCCACCCAACTTGGTGTCAGCTGCAAACTGACTGAGGGTGCACTTGATCCCCTTGTCCAGATCTTGGATAAAGATGTTAAACAGAACTTGTCCCAGTTCTGAACCCTGGAGAACACCACCAGTGTTGCTGGAATTTCTCTGCTAACACAGGATTACAATATCATGCAACAACAGAGAATGGCAACAAAACACCTTACAAAAGTACACCTTTGGATTACTATCAGGATACATTTGTAAATGTTTACTCAGATTGCAAGTTTGAATTCCTATTTTTGTTTTAGGCTCTTGAACTCCTTCTGGAATTGCATGACAACTCAGTTGCACTTTTTAAATAAAGAACTAATTTCTTTTTATTCTGCCAGCTCAAAATACCCATTTTATTGTTACCTTTTTAGAACTTCCACAATTATAACTGTTACATTCATTTCTGGTTTTCCCCTGTTACATGTTCCATTAATGGTTTATGTGTGCAACCACCCTCTCTGCTTACTTCCCCAATTCTGGCCAAGGTCATGACATATTATTTCTTATAAGTAATAATATGCTCTAGATGCTGAATCAGTTTAAATGTTCCAATTCCTATACTCCAAGAGGACTAAAGATGTTAACTGTTAACGAAGCAGTGCAATTTGTGAAATCAATGTAAGTAAAATCTTTTGGTATATATTAATTTCTCATATATTCATTACAAATATCTCCTAATAAATTTGTACACATGCAAAATTTACAAATGTGGGTTGCATGTGAAAATGTAAAAATATCGGTGACAGGAATTAGGCAGGAGTGAGAGTTATTTGTTTTTGTATTCTTTGACTGCGCTCACACAGTGTAGTGAATGCATGTAATGTACTTGAAATACATCAAGTATTTCCATTTCCCTTCAAATCTAAGATGGACCTCAAACTCCCATATCCTTTTACAGTGGCCACAGTCTCACTGAAACTCTACTTCATTTATAGTTTCTTTCCAAAAGTAAATTTTTTTCAAAAGTTACTGTCAAATATATCCTAACTAGTGACCTGTGCAAAGGGTTTGCAGCCTTCCTTTTTCTACTGAAAAATCTTTCTTCCAGTGAATAAGTCCCATAAAACTAAAATCTAATGTTGAATTATTACTTTCTATCAAATATCAAAATATGTTGTGAAAAAGTAAAAAAATAAACTAGTTAATTTTAATCAGAGGACATATATATATATATATATATATATATATATGAATGAACAATAAGTTTATTAACAGCAGACCTAGAGTTTAGCAATGCCTTGATGAATTTTTGAATTTTGGCAATACTGTGTCATCGGCCTAGGAGTAAAACTCCCTGATGATATATGAAATTTAAGTTTCAGTAAAATTCTTTCTTCTAACATTAAAATGTTTGCTATGAACTCGAGTTTCTATTACATGAAATAGAGAAGGAGTAATCCTGCTTCAGAACTAAATTACAATAGGATTTGTTTACAAATGATCAGATAATACTTCCACAAACCAGTTTATCTAGTAACCTCCTAGAGAAACAACAAAAGAAGCAGCAGCAACCTGTGGTGTCTGTGGAGATACTAACAAGAGACACAGATCTTTAAGAATTTTAATAGCTGACACCTGCATCACAAATTGTTTCTCCACTTCTCATTATGCAAAACAAAGAAGGTAATAGTTTACCAGCTGCAAGAGCAAGTGTTGCAGACCTCCAAAGTTTTCAACCTGTAACATAGCCAAATGAAGCACAGCAGAAACAAGACCCCCACAGTATGTTTGCTATTTCCAAAAATATAGAAACAGTAACGTTTTAGCAGTTTCTAAGTTAAACTTGCTAGGAAAAACAAAGAGGATTTAAATTTGTAAATAGTATAAGATACAAGTTCTTTGCATGTTTTAGATCAGTCATGACAAGATCAGTGATAGCAAAAGTATCACTGACTTGCTTTTTCAAAAATTGTCAGTGAGAAAATTATTTCATTTTACCAATTCTCCTTTTAAAATTGACCACAAAAGATAGCTACAATAAAGTCAATAAAACCACAATAAAGTCAATTATTTTTCAATAAACTTCATCTTTTTCATAAGATCTCTCTACCACAAACCTGGAAAAGTACATCTTCATGCCAAGGCAAGATTTTCAGATAGGTCATATCAATAGCCTGAGTCAGTGCTTATTCTTTGAATTTTTAAGCAGGATTATTGTAAGGAATCAAGAATGTTGCCTCCTCTTCTAGGATCATAAGACATCTAACCAGCCCAACCTATTATTTTTAACTTTTCCCCCTCTTTGAAGGATACAGATCCCATTTTTGTCACCACAGGCTGAATCAGCTTCTGACACAAGCTCTATAACACATTCAGAATTTATTGCAGATCTGGTCTCAAAAGACGTGCACAAATAAGAGATAATGCTACTCTCACCAATCAAGAAAGTCCATATTAAAAGTTAATATCCAGTGTTAAATAGTTATACACCCTAGTTGCATAAATATTCCAACAGCTCAGTCCCTTGAAGACTGCCTGGTATTGCCATTTCATTACTATATATGACTTTCATTGTCGCACTGTGTTATGAACATAAAAATACTTTCATTAAGAGTAAATTTTCATGGAAGAGTTTAAACTGCATATTTAATGCATAATTGTCAGGCTCATTTAGAATCCTGCTTTCAGTGATTCAATCACCATGTATATATATAATGCATAATTTAATTTAATTACTTTTGATTGCTTAATGAAAAATCCAATGGACATTTTGAACATTGCAGCTATATAATGAAGATTATTTGTACAGTTTTTATTAACCTTCATAGTTAAAGATGATCAAGTTTTGTATTATACAGGAAAAAAGCCTCTAAATTTCTCCTTCAGGCAGGAGAAAACAGGTATTTCTATACACCTAACTGCCACAAATTATTAACATAAAATTAAAAGTTCATTACTTTTACTGACAATTTTAGATAAAGAAAAAGTCTTCCATTTTTTTTAACATATATTTATAGAGTTTTAAGTTTGAAACAGATAGTTAAATCATGTTCCCTGCAAATGACAGTTCAGTATTTTATTTACAATTTCTCTGTGAACCAAAACAAATATCCTATGTTTGCCAAGAAATACCCAAGACTACTATTGCTAGTCTGAAAGGCACCCTGTCTTCACTAGAAATGTCAAGACATGAAGCATTTATTTTGGTATGTTCTCCAGTACTCTCAACTTGTAATAAATAAAAGCTAAATAAAAAGCTGTCATGCCCATATTCTAGCTCGAAGTTACATGCTTTCAACTGCCGAGTTTTGGTTAAAGATTTTTTTTTTTTTTGGTTCGCCCTTTATATTTGAATGAAATTACCATCCTTCTCTGAAATAAGTTCTTATTTTCATAGCCAGTATGATTAGTCATTTTTGTAAGATGGTATGCATAAATAATGAAAATATCTGATATAACTGGAGTTTGTACAAGCAAGATTAACATGTTTTTTATTTACTTTTTAAAATATCTATGGAATTTAAAAATCTACTACTTTGTCAAGTCAACTTTGCTAGTATTACATTATGAAATCACCTTTTTTTTCCCCCACTACCCCACTTACACTCAAGTGTATTTGGATAATGAAAACAGCTTTGAGTTTCAGAGAAAGTATTTCAAAGGGAAATATAATTAATTTGTGATCAAGCAGCTGGAACTTGCTTATTGACAGCTGGATTATGTCTGACATTCTTAGTGTGGTTTACAAGAACTGACAGTGTCATGAGAGCTGCTACAGGAACATAAAATGCACATTAAGTTTTTCTGCCTAAGATTAATCTACTCTTTTGATCTTTATAAAGATTTATAAAATGTCTCTGGACTGAATTACTAGCAGACATAGACAATATGGAAAAGTTCCTCTATGAGTCCATTGCTGGCCATAGCTACCACCCATTCTTAGAGTGTACTTTAAGGGTTTAACAAATTAAAGATAGGAGCAAACACACTTTCATGATAGCACCAGCATTCACAAACTGGTGATCTTATAAAGGCTGGAAATGGTTAACTTTTTTCGTTGACCAAATTTAGGAGTTCCTGTGAAGCAAAAAGTAGGTGAGGCATAATAATGCCCTTAAGTTTGCTTGTGTTTCTTCACGATGTACATTCATTCATTTTCTGGAGAGCTATAAATATGTTCAGTAAGACACTGGCTCTTCCTCATGCACTGCAACTCTTCCTCATGCATCCCTTGCAACACCTCCAGCTAGCGTCCTTAAGGACAGAAAGCCCATTATGCATATGAGTTTATGCAGGAAAATGATCCAGATAATTGGAGTTATAGCTGAAGCAGGACAAGAAAAACTCATCTCATGATGACAGGGATCAAAACCAGCTGCCAGTGGCAGAGGGACAACAAGGCTATGGCAACAGCTGTAGCAAGAGAAAGCCTAAAAACACCAAAGCCTTAAACAGAAAGAAGAGGAAATATTTCCCCTTTTAATGACACATCTGTTTCAGTATCCCAGGCACATTAGTCATGTCACTAAAGTGGATTTGATTTGAGAAACAAAAGTAAAATCCCATTGTAAATAAAGACGACTCACAAATTAGTATACAAAATATACACATGGAACAAACTAGAATTGCCTTTCCTAGTACCAAAATCCTTGTACAGCAAAGTATACAACAACTGTAATCATTTCTAAAATGGAGAACCCAATCTGTGATGTGTTCTTGGAAGTTCAAATTACCTTCTATTTATTCTCCTGTGATTGAATTTATTTATGGTATTTTTCTTGTTATGGAAGATAAATCTGTACCAGGAGAACAAGGGTATAGAGATGGAAAGCCTGAGACCAATAAATTAAACAGCTAGAGATGTTTACTAATAAAATTACAATCCTGAGAGTTACAAGATATTAAATACATGCTATCACTCTTATTTTAAAAGTATTATTTATATACTGCAGAAGACATATTAACAATTTCTTAATTTTCTCAAATAGAATTTCTGAAGTCCAAATTGTACTAGTATTAGCTGCTATCTGTGTAACATTTAAGGTTTTCCCTTCTTCTTAGCATTACATTGGTTTAATAGTAACGAAGAATGAAGTCCGTATTCTCTTCACAAAGCAAGCCCTGCAACATCAGTGGCAGTATCAAGTCTGTGCTTTTTTGTCAACATGCTTCTGTTAGTTTCAGCTCAGCAAATCCTACATTATTAATGAATAAAACCATTAATGATCTGAACTGATCACCTATCTACATAAGTATTCCCTGACGATTCCACTAGACTACCAACACACCTGCTAATTGTGGCCATGCTCATTTTATAAACACAACATCTGTCCACTGAGAAGTACCCTGAGACCGTAGGCTGGTCATAGAGCAGCCACAAGCTGCTAGTCCTGTTCACAAAATGTTTCTCTGCATTTGCAGCTCCAAGTTCCTGTTCCTTGAATGGGAAATTCCAAATCCCCCAGACCTTTTACCTTAATATTTTTTTCCTATTAGTCCAACACAAGTGAAGATAAGACAAAAATCATTCTATAGTGCAGCTTAAGTGCTGATAATGACAAAGATTTTTCAGCTATCTGTAAATAGGATGATGTGATGCCATCATTAAAATTATTAGTATCTTGCTGACTGAATGTGGGTATGAGATTGTTAGTGTTTGGCAAATGGCAGCCTAATCAGTTCCCACCATCTGCCCCCTTCCAGCAGCTGCCACCGGCAGCATCTGCACAGGCAAGGGTCTGCAGCCTGCTCAGCAGTGGCCCACGGGCAACAGGGAGAGTGGGGTCAGTGACTTCTTTGCAGTCCCTCCTATGCTTCAGGCAGCCATATCATAAAGGCAGCGAACAGGAAAGAATCGGGTTTGGTTCCTCACATTTGCCTAGAAGTACAAGAGCACCCTTATTATTTGCTTTTGCGGCAGTTCAAATAACTGGTGGTTTTCAGCCCAGTTCCTGTGGCAGCTTCTAAGAAAAGCAAGATAAAACACAAGCCTTTGAAAGCAAACTTGAAGAGCCTGGTTCACAGAACCTCAAATCTTAAATCTCATTATAAAAACTATTAACAGATAAAAACTTGAGTGGGTTAAACCCTACCCCAGTTAACATCTCTTGGTATTCTTTTGCTACCTAATGACTACACAAAGGATCTGAGACAAAAGCAGACAATTACTTTTCCTCCCTTTTCTGGTGGGGGATTAGCAGATAGCAGCAACACAATTCTGTGTGACTAGATCTTCCTTTTGAATGGATATTTAAAGGGAAGGACATCAATAAATGACAGTGCTTAAAAGCATTAAATATTCATACCAGAAAATCCATAAATCTAGGCATAATCCATGCAAAGACCATTTTGATGTTTGTTTTAACATGGACCTAAGAAAGAATAAAGTGTCCCTTTACTGACCGTATCCTTAATGTAGAAAACTGGAAAGACGTCACTGACTTTGCCATGGAATTACATCTGCTATCTCACTGCACCAGCCTGCAAATCTATGCAAGCTTTAGACATAGGTTACTCTGAATAAACAAGATACAGAGTCTTTTAAGTAGAGAGAAATCTTGGGAAGCAACTTGTCATCTCCAAGTCAAGACCTCTCTCCTTGGTTGTACTGACCCAAGAGCAGCATACTGCCCCAACATGCAGCAGTAGCTGAACTACAGTGTTTGAACAGTTGTTAGAGATTATTTTATTTTCACTGACATTTTGCTAGTTTCTGTTCATATTGAACTAAGTCTTCAGACTGTGGCTTCAGCAAATTCTTTTAAAACATTTAGGTCTAGTAAATACACATATTGCAGCATAGCAATTTACAATGATAATAACAGAAGCTTAGATGAAGCAGCAAAATATCCCAGTTTTGCCAGTGGTTATCTAAAGAGCGTTAGACCTGAGTAAGAGCAACCAAGTCATGGGTATTCCTTTCTCCTGGCTTTAAAACTGCTTTTCTCATAAGACAAGGGGCATTAGGAGCCCAAGTGAATATTTTAAAAGGTACAAGGATTATTTCAGGTAAAACTGGAGCCTCACAAAGAAACAGAGTATTTTGGAAAGGTTCTAGACTTGATCAGAGAATAAGTGGCACTTTTTTGTTGTTGTTGTTGTTGTTGTATTAGCTAGCTTAACCTCCACACAATACCAATCTACAGAATAACTTCTCTTTATCCAGACCCACCATATATGCCTAACATATTGGCAATAGGGCTCAATTTAGTTTGTAAATAAAGACTACAAAGGCAAAGTGAGGGACAGAAACATAATTATAAAATACACTAGAATGTGAAAAAATAAGATTAAACCTTATTAAAATATCATTCCTGGGCATTAGTAACTGTTCTATAATTAATAACAAAACAGTTGACTGCACTAAGCAGTATAACAGAAATTAAATTTCCATATATGTATAAGAATAATTAGGTTCCATAAAAAGACCGGTGGGTGGATTTTTTTTTTTTTTATTTCTCTCTACTCTGTGCTGAAGATTACATAGTTTTTGTAGAAACAGAAATACATTTGGTTGTGTGGAATAATTCACTGAGTAACATCCCTTTACCCAAGACTGCAATTATAGTATGAAATGGATTCAGGTTTTGTTTTGCCATCATAGTAGTCAAGACACTTAAGTCATTTAACATCTAAGTGAGCACTGAGGAAAATAAAAGCTTTGGTTTTCAAAAATAAAGTGTGGTATAAACTGACAAAATAATTAAAGTTTACATTTTTAATATGCAGCATTTTTTTCACTAGCAATAAAACTATTCTATGTGAAGTTGTCATGGCATTTGATGAAAGCAGAAGTGCTACCCTGAAAAGCCTATTCTGTTTTAGTGAGAAAAGACATTTAAGACTGAAGCAGAGCAGTAGGAGCAAAAAGAGTACATACAAAAACCTTCTCCAATCTCCAAGCTGCAGACTAACATTACATAATTTTTTCTGTTGTCAGAACAACACTCCATTTTAAGAGTTTAAGATTTCTAAAGCTCTCGTGGACTACACAGAATCTTTTACTTTCATTCCCTTATGACATGCATAGGCTGATATATCAGATAGATGTTTCATAAGAAACAATAATATATTTAAAGTGTTTTGTTATTTACAGATATATTCCTGTCTCATATGGAAACCATTTCAGTAGTGTCTGATTAACAGATTAACTACAAAAGGATATGGACAGAGACGAGAAATCCCCTATGTGATGAATAATTTATCTTTTGTGCAATTCTTTTCAGAATTGATGAAATATACAAAAGGTAAGTTTTGGGGGGTTGGGAACAACATTTGGAAGATTTTTCAGAGACCACCAAGTTACTTCAGCTCACACAGAATTTCTGCTCTTTTCCAGATCTCCATTTTACTCCAACTTCTCTCAAACTACTGCATTAATTTAGACAAGATTTTTTTCATGTTTCACATTCCAGCTCCTCCCTATCTTGGGATAATTGCTTAACACTTACCTGCTTTTGATAAGTAGGGAGAGCAAGCATTACATCGCTGGTAAGTATTAATATTGTATGAAAGAAGCCAGTAAGCAAGAAAACACTTCTCACTTTATCAAAAAAAAAAAAAAAAAAAAAAAAAAAAAAAAAAAAAATCTACCTTCACAGGTTAGATATCCATATTATGGTAGAACTTTACATATTAATTACATCAGCATTTGTGAGCAGGGGTATTCTACCAGATCACTCAGTATAACTTGGAAGCTGTTTAAACTGCACTCAAACAGATTAAAACACATTTATCATCATCTCCAGTGACATCCATGCAACACTTCTCTTCAGCTACTAGTGTTTCAGATGACATAAAAAAGGAAAGTGGAAAGAGGAGGAGTGAAAGATACCTTCCTGGCAGGTACTGTGCTATTTTTGACAGACACTCCTGACTCCACACAGTGTTGTACAGCAGATGTGTGTTCCTGGGCAGCATCCCAAAAAAGTGAAACAAATAACAGGAAAAACAGGCATAAACATTTTATGTCTAGCAAACTCAGCTGGTGGCTAAGAATCTGCAAAGAGGGTGACAGCAGTGGGATTACATACAACTGTGGGAAAGGGATGATACTTTGTAAAGAACATAGCACATACTGTAGTTCTGTTGTAGGTATCTTTCCTAAAACACTTGCCTTTTCTTTCTATAGATCACACAGTTTTAGAGGCCCTTGAAATTGCATTGCTTCCTCTTCATCACTAGAATATTTTCCAACACTGCTAAATTGTTTAGAGTGAACTGATGAGTAGTATCTTACATATGAACAAGGTGTCAATTCCTGCTGAGTTTCTGCAGAGATGATAGAAATAATCTACCTGTTATTAGGAATAAAGGCAATCTGACATGCCCTGTAACACACCAAGAATCGCGAACAAGCACAAAGTAGGCACGTGAGGAAATATGAAGGAGTATGTCCTCAAATTTGTAGAAAACAAAGAGCAAGAAACTGCTCCCATCCCATAGATAAGACACCAGACTGACCACTATCCTGCCTAAAGCCAGTACCAGAGGTAGCAGCTCCCAAGAGCTACTCACATTGTTTCTGTACATGACAAACTTCTGAGTTACAGACTGCATTTCAGGACTGCTGACAGCCTTGAGACAACATACATTGGTATCAGGGTGCTGTAAGGACCATCTGCTCCCCAATGAAAGATAAGACATGAATCAAGGGGGTTCCTAGGGCTGGCAGGATATATCTTGCTGTCCCCAAGCAAGGTGAGCAGGAGGCAGACAGATCCAACAGAGTCCAAATCATAAAACAGCATCATGTACATGGGGCAGTGCACCAAGGCTAGTAAAACAGTCTACATGCTGAAGTCCAAGTCAGAATGGCCCATAGCCAGGCAATGGTGCAGTTGTAGCTGAACTGAAACCCAAATACTCCTTCCCCACAGGCCAGAAACCTCAGGGTTGGGCTTAAATAGTGATCCCTGACTTATAGATGTGGTTGGGGGTTCCAGGTGAGACTGGTCAGGGCTATTAAGGCTTATTAGTTAATTCAGAGCCCTGATATTTGGTAGTACAAACTGATAAGGATCTCGCTACAGGAGTCTCTGAAAAGTTGGGAAATTTGTAAAGTTTTTCCTATGACAGGTATAAGGTATCATCATTAGAAGTATCAAAAGATATAAGACCAGGGTTAAAGCAACAAGAATCTGTCCATTTACTAGCTTATGTTCCCTGTCCATTTCATCTGGATGCACACTTCTAAAGGGAGTAGGCCTCAATCTCTATCTAATTTTTACGGCTGGTGAAAATCAGTAACTGTTACTTATTGAAAAGGCCCTGTGCTTAGGATTTTAAAATTTCTTTGCTTGCCCAAGAACCTACTTGCAGGACAGACTGATTCTACACTTCTCAAGAGAATGCTTGCTGTAGTCTTTTGGTAGAAGAATCAGAATTTTGTTCATTGTCCAACAGGCATTAAAATTTCCTTCAGGCGTTAATGAAGTCCCTGTAATCCAAAAGCTAGCTGAAACTGTTTTAAAATCCCACTGAGAAATTTGTCCATCTTGTCTATCTATGTCAATTTTAACACAAGTATTTCACACTTTATTTGCAAACTTCCTCCTCTCTCTCCTCTGTCTACATTCAAACTTTTGAGCTTAAGTCAGTTTTCATCTTTCCTTGCTTGCAGCAGATATGTCTTTAACATTATATTTTGGCAAGGACACACTTCATCTATACTATCAAGGTTGAATGCTTTATACTCATCATTTTTGCTTGGTAACAAGAATGATAAGCTATCAAAGATTGTACCAATCTATAAAATGTTACTGCATATTTTTTCTAATTCAATTAATATTGGTTTCAATCCCAGCACACTTTATACTTTCCTTCTAATACTTTCTTTAAATAAAATAAGTTAAATTACACTATTGGTGTGTAGCCTGACCTTTAGTTCTTTCAGAAAGCAAGCAAAAGAAGTCAACATATTTGCTGGTGTTTCCTTAGTTTTTAGGATTTTTCACTTGTAGTGTCATTCAAAAAGATCAGGAAAAGCTAGTTATTGCCCATCATAAAGACAGTATAGAGAAAACTATCCTACTTAATGGGAAGTCATCTGATATTTTAAAGAAGCCCAGATCATCTATGAAACTTTGAGGCCCTTAACACTTGAGGATTTTAACTTTCATTTCTAATGTCTTATTTCAACCTTCCTGAGAAATATTTTGAACACTTCTTACTTCATAAAACAAACCCTTCTAATGCCTACTTGATAGCTTTTCCTAGGTCTACAAGACACTTAACATTCCTAAACTTGACGTTTTCCATAAAAATGTGAAGAGAAGTTGGCAGTTACATGATGTTATTATATTTGGAAAACATGGTTGCATTTTAAACCATGTCATTGAGTGGTATTCAGAAATATGAATCTTCACAGTTTGGAGGGGAAGGATATATAGATAGGACAAGATGTAGCAGGAGAGAAAGAGATAATTTATAATCTGCAGACCAGACTTTTACTTTCTACTGAACCCTAATATGATACGCTCACTTTCCATTCATTTTGTGGAACTCTGTATTGAAGATACTTATGTGTTGCTCACTTCTCCAATCTTTTATAACTTCTCAACCATAACTGTAAACCAGATTAAAATAACCATCTTCCAATTTGTCCTACCATGTAAATGCTTGTTAGTTTTATTGATTGTATTACACAGAGTTTATATTGCCTTGGCAAACAGTTTATAGGGACTATAAAATAAGCCCTAGAATAGGCCATGAAAATGTTCCTGCAAGTCAAGCTTCATTGCCTACTAGAAAACACACTTATAATGTATATTACATATATCCAGAAGACAGGAGTACAGTTTCCATAAACCTTGATAGACTTTAACACAGAATTAATAATTTTTTGAATGGGATGCAGATTCAAAAGCAAGACAATGACCAGTTGAGATTCATTCCTTACAAAACACATTTGACATTCCCATGGCTTTTAGATTCCGTGACTCAGAAATTTTGTTTTACTTACTTATTTTCTGCTGTTACTTGTTATTTATTGTATTTCAACTTGCTACCTTTGCTTTTGCTTTAAAAAGAAGTGGCAGTGAGAGTAGAGGAAAGGCAAAGTTGGCTCATTGTAAGTCAGCCTTTCCAGATTCACATGATCCTCCTTCCCACTCTTGGGGAAAAAAAAGATGCACAGGTACTCTGCTTTTTAGGACTGACATATATTTAAATTCTAATTAAGAATTAAAGGACAAGCAATTTCTTTCTGATCTTCTACCAATACAAATTTCTCTCTATTTTTCTCTATTCTCTCTGTGTGAATAGGAAGTAGTATTATTTATTCATGTGTTTCCTAAAATCTGACCTGAATAGTTTAGGAATAAATATTCTAAAGAAAGACAAAGAGTCCACTCTCAAAAAATTCCTTGAGATTGTCAAATACCCTCTTCATTAATCCTTTGACTGAGGTCACTACTTCCTTTGACTAACCTGAGGTCTACTGAGCACGGCCCTCTCACCATGGATGATAGATAGGAGAGCATAGCTCTGTAATGACACTAATTTCTCCCTATCCCTCTGCCCATATGTCACCTTGACCTTAGCTGCAGTCATTTCTGCTGTGCTGGCCCCTACCTGCATAGCTATTTCATCTAGTCCTCTGGTCACTGTAAGTTTCATCACTTCCCTCAGATCTGTTTCAAACTGGTCATCTGATGTTGTCAATACTTCCATTCTCATTTCTTTCTGCTGTACAATATCTTTAAATCCCCTTTGGTTCCCTTTTGCTTTTTCCTTTTTTCCATACTTTCCCATCTGACACTCCTTTTTCCTGTTATCTGATGTTTCAATCTTCCTACCCATTGACATTTGTCAAATGCAGTTTCCAAATGAAACAGCTGAATTTTTTCAAGCTATCTAAGCCTAAACAAGAGCTACCAGCTCTCTCTCTTCTGCTGTTAACTGTCAACCCTTAGAATTTACAGGTAATATTTGGTGTCTCAAACTCTTTTTGGGTTAGGTTCCACAATACAGATGCATAGGTTGAATAAGGGGAAGACATTTTCTTCACTCTGTGAAGTGCTAGATATGATAAAAAAAATGGTAAAATCATACAAAACAGCCTGAAGATGGTAGTCAGAGGGAATGTTTGGTTAACACAAGCATTTTACATTCCTGCTGCTGCCTCATTTTCTATGTAAAACTGGCAAAATGCATCTCCTTGGGACTTACAAGGATCGGTACATCACAAGAAGCAATTGGTTTAAAGTTGGCTTTAAAGACAAAATATATATTTGATCCTGTCTGCAAAGAACAGACACTGGTATTCAGTCCCAACAGTAATGCATTTAATGGAAGAGCTGCAAAGGAGGTGTCAAAGGAAAGTCACTTGAAGAGGGAGGCAGTTAGAACTGAATTAAATTTGACTGCAATAATTGTGCAGTTCAGTGGTTATACTCTACCTTTCTTTCAAACAATGTAATTCTTATTCTTGAGATGCTTTTCCCTCCTGTTTTTATAACCGCCTTTCAAGGGGCACTCATTCCTGTCATTCATTCTGGATGATGGTAACCAGTTTTTGTTTCTGTCTGTAATAACTGCCCCCGCCATCACTACACTGCTGTACTGTTAGAAAAGCACCTTTCTTCATGCCATTGCAAATCACTGTTGTAAAGAGCAAACCACTCCAAACTGCACATTGATGCTTACATTTTTGACATTAAACTGCAGGCTTTTTAAGACCATTTGTTTATTTGTGCTGTTAACCAGATAATATTCTAGCAAAGTACTGCAATATTGAAATGTCAATATTCGTTTATGAACCACATTGAGATTCTCTAAATGAACACAAGCAGTACAAAATTATTTATATGCAAAACATATGTTACTTAATCAGATTCATAAATTCAAAGTGCATTTAATCAATTAGCTATATTTGATTCACCAGCAGTTAAAAAGTTTCCTTAATGACATCAAAAGTAGAATAAACAATGGATCATAAATTTGATTTTTTTCCTAAATTAAACAGATATAATCATAGTACTTTGTATCTCAAATAATGAACAAGAAATTCATATCAAGGAAAGAGTGTCTAAAACTGTGTGCTATTTCTTTCTGCAATTTGTTTTCCAAAGTGGATGTTATATAAAAGTTAAAAATTTGTCTTCTATACAGATAATATTTTAATAGGAATTAATATACTTTTTTCCAGATTAAAAAGAGAAAGTTATTGTTTATTCAAGTCTCTTCAACATCAATAGTTACCCTGTAAATATATTTTAGCATTAAATGAAAATGCATAATCTTTTCCAATAAAACAAAAAAAATTAGATATCAGAATTGCTACAGATTGTTCATATAAATTTGGTTCAGCACATTTTACTCTCCAGATTCCAGTAATATGCAACAAAGTTATCTTGGAGGTTTTTTAGCAAAAAGATTAAATCACCACTTAACATTTTTGTATTCTTTATGCTACTATTCAAGACAGAAAGGTGGAATATGTGCAAAAGAAACTCAACCACAGCAATCAACCACAAGTCTTATCGGGTTCAATGTGCCCCAATGTATGATTGTGGGTGCATATGCCGGGTTGCAAACCATCTGCATCACTGACAATATAAAAGTGTCATCAGCATTCAGGTTAGAAGATTAACGATGTCTAAATTAATGACGCACTTGTGTTAGAAGACTAATGGCGTCTAGATTAACGACAGCTAAAAGTGAAAGTATTTTTACTCATTAGGGAAGAAACAGATAAGAAAGGAATCTGTAGAACAACAAAGCAGAAATTTATCTACCAGTTATGCACGCTTGTTGAAAGTGCCGAGAGGAACGAGTTTTTGAAATGAGCACGCGCCAGAGCAACACACGGATCTGCTGTCACAAGAATATATAAGGACTTGTTTTTCTAATAAAGATTGGAGCTTGACTGTTAACCATATTGGTGTGTGTCTTGTCTCACAGCCTTGTCCTGCAACTAAGGGGGTTCCAGCTACATATGATCAAATCCATTTCATTGTAGGTATTTTTCTAGCCACCTGTTAATCACTACCTACCCTTAGCACTCTACTTCCTCCACAGACTATCTGTTCTTGTCTAACTTTAGCATTAGAAAGATAATATCTATTCTCAGTCATCTTGGTTGCAGTTTAAACCTATCATTAGTGACATAAAGAGAATATTTTTTTTTCTTGTTTGCAATGAGTTTATACATTGTAAGTCTGTTGTAAAAGACTGTAAAAAAGATAATCTCACTTGTCTCTTCTGAAGAAAAAGTCTCAGTTTGTTCAGAGTTCTTCATAGGTTATGCTCAGTAGACCTCTCTTTGCTCCTGCTCTTAATACACTCTAACAGGCCCACATAACAGCTGAATTTGGACCAAGTATTCCATCTGAGTTTCAGTAAAGCTGAAGAATTACTTCCATCTTTGTATTCATATTCCTTTTATCTCGTTTTCAGATGTCTGCCCTTCTTAAAGCAGTTTATACAACTGATGACTATTACCCCAGTTATGGTTCACTGTATCCCATAACTCTTTTTGGGTTTCCTGAACTAACCATTCCATATAGTAACTCCTCAATCTGCTGAGCTCACTCTTTCCTAACTAGGAATACTGTGCATTTGTTCCTTTGAAAAACATAGTATTTTTTCAGACTGATTCTTCAGGTAAAATTATACTGAATTCACATCCTGTTGTACAATGAATTTACAGTCTCTCCTGTCATCAGCATATGTAACAAATGTCACCCCTTTTATTCACTGAAACATTGAATAATACCTCACCAAGGACACATAATTCTGTATTTCTCTCTATTTCATGGTGAGCCATAGTTTCTTGCCTTCTGTATATGATTTCCTGCTAGTTTTGATGTAATATTTTCGAAAATGTCATGCTTTCTAAGTTGCTTTTAAGCATGTCAAGGCTTGAGAGGTGTCATCTCTACAACTTTTTCTCCATTCCCATGTTGTCATACAAAAGATATTGTTTTATGAGATTTGCTCTTGAAAGATTGTGTTAAGGTTTGTCTAATTGTTTTCTTAGTTACTTTCATACAGAAATACAGAATTTTCCTGTAGCTTAGTTAAGTCTATAAATCCCTAGCTCCTTCTTTTCCTTCTTTTTCAAAGGTAAGCCATATATTTATCCTTTTCTGTGCTTTTTCTACTTCACTGGATTTACACCGGTTTTGAAAGGCAACAAGTAATAGCTCTGCAATCCAATCAAATAGTTCTTCATTTTATAACCTGCCATTCATTTAATCCTGAGGATTTGAAAATATCAATATATCTCAATATTTAGTAGCCTGTTCTGCCTCATTCCAAGACTGAGTTCTTGCTATCTTGCCATTGTTACTTGTGAAGGTCAAATGATTACAGCTGATCTTCCTCACGAACAGCAATGTAAAGAGACAGACTGTAATTTGTTCTATCACAAATATAAAAAAGGTGAGAGAACATCGAGACACGGGAAAAACACAAATTACAATTAAAACATTATAGAAATGTTGAAAGCTTGCGATGAGGAGCTCATCAATAAAATTACTAAACCAACAAATTTCTAACAAAAACTTCAGCAATTCCATTGCTGTAAAGAAAAACAAGAGTGAGCCAAATTACAAGCCTGACATCAATTTGCAATCTAACACAGAAGTCTAGGTGGAAATTGCTTTACAATTTTGTAAATACATAGCTGCATTTCCCATCATTTAAAAAATAGATATTGTAAGTCTAAAACTTAATGACCAAATGATCTTCATTTCAGAAATTCTTTCTTCTTTAATGTATAGGCGCATGAACTGGAAATATATGAGTAATACATACAAATTCAGGGGTATTTTGGAAACATATAAAATCGAAGTAAAATAGTTTAATAAATACTTAGAAGTTCATTAAATGATCCAACACCATCACAATGTCTACAAGATAAACAATATTATTGAAACATGGATTAAGAATGAAGTTCTGCAGTCAGGAGACTGAAAGACTCTGAAAAGATTGACTACAAGACCAGGCTCAGAACAAAAACTACAAAACACATCAAGTGTAAAAAATACCTTATAATGGGGAACTAAAGAAGTCCTTCTGTCTCATCTAAAGAAGCTCCAGAGCCACCTGTCTCCCACATTCATCAAACATCACTTCAAAACACACAGTGCTCTTCCCTCCAGGCAAATATGCATAAGTGAATCCTTATGACCACCTGTGAAGCAGCTGTAAGGACATAATTTAAATGAGACCGAGTGATGGTACTGACAACACTCTTTCAAATCAGTGTAATCTGAATCAATAAATTTCAGTCTCCCTTGTCCTGCTGAAGGAAAAGGTAAAATTCCTTCTGGCAGAAGTAGAGGCAAGATTTCATCATATATATTAATACTGAAAAATAGCAGATGCTAGGGGACTCTAATCTGTTCAGCAACATTGTAATGCATTCCAGCATCTGCAAAGAGAATCTAGCAAAATTCATTGTGGAAAGATTGACTTTAATTTTATTTTTTTTTTTTAATAAAACTACTACCTACCCAGGAACATAGTGAATTATCTTTCACTTGAAACATTTTTAGTCTTTCAAGCAAGATGGGATATTTTGATAGAGTGTATGTAAGAGTTACTAAGTAGAGGTATATGTTAAGACTGAATAATTTTAGTGTTCTTTTCTTTCCTTGCAGAAATTAAAAGTTATGAAAACAAAACCGTATGTGAAATTCTAATATTTTTTTTTAATTGAAAAGCAGAGTGTGAATTAGGAAACTTTGAGTCACCTTTTAACCTTTCCAAATTATGATATAGTGCTCCAAATAACTGGTAGACTTTCTCTTCTCTAAATGGGGATCCATGACACTCTGTCATCCACACTTTAAAGCCAGTCTTTTGCTCAACATACATGTGCAAACTCATTGAGGTCATAATTTATCCCCAAAATTAGAACACAACCAATTTGTAAGTACTTTATCACCTTCTCTGTCTCCTGGTTTGCATCAAGTCTTTCCACTATACCCATACTATGTAGTGCAAAGCAGTGCCCATAACTGTCCAAACTGGATCCAAAAAAGTTTCAGAGCAAAAAAAATTACTTCAACAATATAAGTTAAGTTTCTAGCATTTCTTTCAGTAGCATTCTCTACAGCACTGCAGTGTGTTTTGCTAACATTCAAGTTTGTACAAAGGTAATTTGGGGGCTCTGAACTGGTGCTAAATAGTGCCATTAAACATATGGAGATACTTTCCCAGTTTATAGTTAGTACTGGCTTTTTGCATACCTAGATTATATATACTAAGTCATGAGGTCAAAAGGTTTTTTAAAATGTCTTATGCTTAACAAAAAAATTATGTCATTTTTATTTAGTCACATTTCTTCATTTGACTAACTACTGTTTTTTAACTTTTAGCCATATCTTTATTATTCTTCCTTATCATTCCTCTAGGTTTGGGGTTTTTTCCTTTCCAAAGACACCATATTTTATCACACTTAATAGTATCAAGACTTTTCACAGTAGGATTTACATTTGGATTTGGCACAAAATAGACAATTCCTAAGGCAACCTATAATTCCAATCCATTAGGCTAATGTATTGCAGCTGCTGTGAACAGTGGGCATGTCATCTTTTGTATAATGACGTCTGGTACAGCACAGAATATAAAACAAAATAAACTGGGAAATTACTCTGCATCTAAACATCACAGAGAGTTCTTTTCACCCACATACCACATTCTCAACAGCGGAGTCTACTGTATGTGTGGGTAACGTGTTTGGGTCTTTTAAGTGTTGCCTTTTACAGCTAGTAAACTTCTATAAAAGAGTTCTGGCCAGCTGCACATAGCTTACCTGTAATGTATATATAAGTAATCAGTATTCAGCACTGGTTGTCAACTGGGATTTTTTTAGAAACCAATAGTAATTTATACCACAACTCATTTATTAATCCCACTTAGTTTTCTTAACTTCCACTTTAAAAAACTTTCACTACAAAACCTACAAAATTTCATTTTGGTAGAATGTGGACCATTAGCAAATCATTCAGTGTAAATGCTGAATATCATTTCAGTGTCACTATGATAATTTCTGCCATCATCTGTAAATGCAATGGCAAATCTGGATGCATTTCATAAAGCAGTTCAAAGAGCCACTACAGAGCTCCCTAAGCCTTTCTGTTCGGCTAAGATGTTTTATCTTGCTTCAAGATCCTGTACTGTGAAATGTGAACAATGGTAGCAGACTGACAGCAGGGGATTCTTCTTCCTCAGTGAATCTTTTACTGAGAAATATTTTCAACCCAATATGTTGTGGGGAGAACAGAAGAAGACTCCCTATAGCTTTTTAAAAAAATATTTAAGGACTTTGGCTATAAAACAGAAGGAAAATGGTTATAAAATATTTAGAAAATAATAGCAACAATAAAAATATTGATTTGAACATATTAATTTGAGCCCTAGGATTTTGGCATTTACAACTTTATCTGCAAGAGAACTTCTCAAGGAATCTAGGATCACCAATAATCTGGTTTGTGATGGTCCATGTAGGTTAGCTCTGCTCCTTTTTTCTAACATTTTCAAAAAAAATACAGATTTTGCACTGTAAAATTATTTTGTCTAATTCTATTCTAATATCATGAGTTTTCACTTTAATATTGCCTCTTTCATCTTTCTCAAAAATTGATGAAGGTTTTACAACACAAACTTACTTCTTGAATATTTATTTTAAAGAAACTATTTCAAATTACCTCAGAATGAAACTATGCAAGCAGCAGTTAATTTGTGGGTGATGATATTACAAATCTTTAATAAATTAATTTTTTAGAAAAGTCTTCTGAGACATATTTAATCAGATTGTAATATAACCCCATGTATTGCATCCCTAATTACATTGTATCATTTAGTTAATTTGGTTTGTACTTCAATTATTAAAATTCATGATTTATCCTTATGAAATTAAAATGATCAAACATACTTGATAAAGCCAGTTTTAGAAATAGATTAAGTCATTTTCTACCATCACGTAATTATGTTACCACTAGGGTTCATTTTAATTATGACAGAGCACTACAGAAAATTTAGAATACTTCATATCAAATACAAGTAGAATGGTAAAGTACAATAACAGCCACAGCAATTTCTTATTTATAAATACGAAACAAAAAATATATGTGACCTAGAGACTATCTTCCTGTATATATTAGATTCATTTCACATTTGCCCTTTAAATAAGCATGTCATCTTTTTAACAAGAACATTTATGAAGTTAAGGATATATAGTAAAGTTTACGCTCATGTAGCAAAGCTCATGCAGTAATACCATCCCAGGGCTACAAAATTCCCTGTTCCCCAGTGTTCCAGTTAGTCAGACTATAAGGCCCGACCATTTCCCTCATGTTGTTAGTTGTACCAGTAACAACCTCCTGGTCAAAATGGAGTTAATTTCTGTTAGATCAGGTTGCCAAGATCTTTGTCCCAAGAGGCTCTTCCTAGGAGCCTGCTAGGGCAACCTTTTCCAGTGATTCACCATTCACACTGTGAATGTATTATTCTTTAGGTCTGATTCAAATTTTCCTTGTTGCAACCTATGACTGTTGCCTCTAATCCTTTCAGTGTGCACCTCTGAGAAAAGCCGGGCTCCATCTACTCCACTAAGTAGTTGAAGACCGCTATTGGATGCCCCTGTAGCATTCTCTTCTCCTCAGCATTGTCTCATATGATGTATGCCTCAGGCACCTAAATGCCATAGTGGCCCTCCCCTGTACTCTAACCCATTCATCAATATCTCACTTGTACTGGGAGGAAACAAAACCCAGAGGATTTTAGCTACTTGCTAGCAGCAGATTATTTGGCAGAGATTTAACATGAATTGTTTCATTTACTATCATATCCAATCATTACATTCAGAACATTGGAAATGATCCATCAATAGTTATGCACACCTAAACCATGCTTTCATTCTCTGATGCATTTCTGTAATTATATTCTGTAGTAACTGTTCATGGTATACATAAAATACTCACTTTGCTCCTATATAGGAAATACACCTTTTCCTAGGAGCAAGGAATACAGAACTATGCGGGAAGCGCCCTGGTTCATTCTATCTCAATTTAGGGAACAGAAGCACCCAAGCTAAAAGCAAAGATGTTCTCAGCTCTGACTACAA
Source organism: Athene cunicularia (assembly GCF_003259725.1). Taxonomy (NCBI): domain Eukaryota; kingdom Metazoa; phylum Chordata; class Aves; order Strigiformes; family Strigidae; genus Athene; species Athene cunicularia. Next base: position 102,034,903 of record NW_020799091.1, on the reverse strand, counting down.
TCATTAGAAAAGAATAGTCATCTCTAAAGGGGATCCATCCACCAACATCTGGCTCACACTCTAGAAATTCCTATCTTTGTCAGAGGAGGGAAATACAGTGAGCATGTCTGCAGTTAGACACCTTTTCAGAAGACCCGGGTTTTCTGAGAAAAGCACAGACTTAGAAAATCTTAATTTTATAGTAAAATAACTAACGGGTTTTCTTCTTCATCTTCAGTTATTTAGTAAATATATCTCTAGATCCATACAAAACAAACAGCACAGGCTTCTAACCAGAAGACAAAATAATCTATTTCCTGTATACCACATCATTAGACCATAATACATACAGGAACATATATGGAAATAAAAGTTTGTCTAGGCAGGTAAAATGCAGCAAAATGGGCTTTTAAGACACAGAGATTGTGTGCACAGAACTGGGCTGGAAAACTCCCTAAACAGACTCTGAATTGGAGGGGGGAGAGCAGGGAGAAGACCCAACAGGTTACACCCAGAACCTGAGAGAAGGAAACTGTTGTCACATTAAAAGATACTTTGCTCAAGCAGGTTCCCTTTGATCTGCATTTCAAGCATAACTTGATTTCAAGCATAAAGTAACCATGATGAATTTGAAAAGAAAGGAGATACAAAGGGAAAGCCACAGGTATCAAGTGCTCCCTATAAATAAGGTTGAACTGTACTATTTTAACAACAGTGCAAAAAATACAGAAAGTTATGTGTTGTATTAAGACACATATTAAGAAGTGTTAACCTGTGCCAATAGCTACACAAGTGACACTATGACCATGGTCCACTGAATGATTCTTTTATTATACTGAAAGCTCTCTGCCTTTTGGTCAGAAACCAAAGCTTTAGTAGAGCATGTAATGTCATCTAGGCCTTTGCTTTGTTTGATTGCTGATCATTGCCAGATCATTGACTCGAAATTGCAGACCCTGGCTACCCAAGCACTAAAATATTCTTCTGCCCGCATCCACTTCAGCTGGAATGTTAACTCACAGCCCCTCAAAATAAATCATGGTGAATATGCATCCTTACAGTTACTGCAAAGCTGAAATGTTATCTTGACCTCAGGTACTACTTAACAAAGAAAAGGCAATTCTAAAAAAGAAAGTTTCTTCCTGAAGCATATTTTTCTTCCTTGTACTAATAGCAATATTTTACAACATATTTGCATGGATTTAGTCACTGAGGGATGCCACTGCATATGCAAAATTTTGCCCTTTTATGTTAATACAGCATTAAGGCTAAAAGATGTCCTATTTGCTAAAGTATGCAGTGGAATATCTCTCACATCATCATCTAGGTACAATTCTATATAACTGAAAGCAAAAAGCAAAAAACGTTTCTCTGGCTCTCTTTCCTTCAGTCATTATTACAGAGATAGGGGATTTATTCTGACCATGGTAGCAGGTGATTTATTATTTTGTTGCTGCAGAAACAGACAGCTGAAAAGAGGTTTTGAAATGGAAATTGTGACATTTACTGAGTAATAATCTTATACCACCATTTACAGGAAGCAGGTGGTAGTTGTTTACCACTGCTGACAGATGGAAGTCCTGCAGTGGAGTTATTTTTTTCTGTTAGATAAATTAGCTTAAATAATTCAAGTGTTTTTTCCCCTGCCTGATTAGTGCTTTGTGCAAATTTAAGTATTTAAAGACTGTTTTACTATCGAGCAAAATGTTGCACAGCTCATATTGTTTTTCTTCTTTGAGCCCCCGTGAACCAGATTTAGTTTTTATAAAGAATATAATAACTGTTTAATATCCCCGAAGGAGATGCTGCATGAGGGCAAGTAGCACTATGAAAAATTCTGCTTATGCTAATGTAGGAAGAAAACCATCTTCCAACTGATCATACTTCCATAGAGCTTTATCCTGAGTGCCACAGCCTATACATTTTAGTTAGGAGGATGTACTAGTGATACCAGCCACACATATACTCTTTGCTGTCTCAACCCTGTGCTTAGCATTTTCACTGATGAATAATATTAATCTCTCTTGTTTAAACAAGTAGTTTTCAAAACACAAATAAAGGGTGCTCAAAGTTGCCCCACAGTTTCTAGCAGAATGGATTCATAGTCTGCCTCTAATGCCTCCAATGTTTATAAATATGTCTCATGGCAAAGAATGTTTTGTAATAAATCTCAAATCAGAGTAGGATCCGGCTTGCTTTTTTTTTTTTTTTGTCTTGATTCCTGATGGACTTCTTTTCTTTGAGGAAGGATAGGAATCAAAGAGGGACAGACTGAAAAAGTAGAAATCACCCTCTCATGGAGTTATACTATGAAAAAGAAAAAGAAAAAGAAAAAGAAAAAGAAAAAGAAAAAGAAAAAGAAAAAGAAAAAGAAAAAGAAAAAGAAAAAGAAAAAGAAAAAGAAAAAGAAAAAGAAAAAGAAAAAGAAAAAGAAAAAGCTTTTGAGTTTGAATTTAGTCATTTTTATCTCATCCATAATTCAAAAGTGGCATGGACTACAAACTTCATTATGTATTAGTAAGCCAGATTTCAATAAAATCTTAGAATAATACTATTTATTAAATTTTAATTAAAAATACTGAACTTATTAAGATTTCAAAATGTTGAAGTTTTGTGCAGTTTTCCAGGAGAATTAAAATACTTTGAGGTAATTGATGATAATTATAAATATAGTGAAGCACTTAGAGTCTATAAACATCTTCAGGCAATTGAAAGATATAAACAGCATCAAATTCTTGTCAGGCATTCAGCAGACATTATTAACATGGGCAATTGCTTGGCAATTATAATTGCGTAAGTATTGATCTTGTAAGCACTGTTGTCATGAACTGAATCACTACCAAGAAAGAGGCAGGTGAATTCTGTCAATAACTATCACATGGATAGCAGCTGTGGATCCTATTGAAGTTAATGGGAAAATTCCTTCTTTCTGGGGGAGTAGGACTTCATACCATGATCTTAAAAATATTCAGTTGCAAACTCCACTAATTTCATCTTTTTTATGAAGTTTGTAATCGATATGAGCCAAGGATTAATCTAACACAGTAAATTTGATAGCTTTAAAAGGTGGAAAGCCAGCATTAAACATAGGAATAGGTACCTGCAACATCATAAAGACAAATTTAAATCATCTTTTGCAAAGGGGCTTGAGCTTTCAGTGGGAGCTAAAACCTATTTCCCTGAAACCATTTAAAAACCCCAGTTTGAACAAGCAGAGAACTAAATTAGGACTGTAATTCAAATCCTCAAGCAGGTCCTTCACAGGCAGCTATAGATTAGATCTCCCTTTACTTGCCTCTGAGGTTTAAATTGTTTGTAGATATACCATTCCTGAAAGGCAGAAAAAGATCATCTGTACCTTCATCTAATGAAATGCAATAACTAAGTTTTTTTCACCCCTCTAATTATGTTGGCATTGAAGATTTATGCTACATAAGCAGTCATCTATCCTTAAAAATCAACACGTTATCAAGTAAGAAATATTACAATATTTCTCCAGAAACTAGTATTTGTCTGCAAAGTTGTATAGATCTGATTGACTGTTTCACCTCTTCACGTGTGCTTATTAAAACTCTTGGTCTAGATCTTCCAAAACATTTAGCCTCCTAATTGTTACAGAAATCTAGCTGATTGATGCAGGTAGTATTTTCTGTCTAACAAAGAGGGTGCCATAGTTCAGCTGTCTTTTCCTTCCCTCTTTTGCAAGATTTTTATCAAGCTGCTTTATTGTTGGATTTGACAGGTTTCTATGCATAGTCAAGTATAGGTCTTTCAGTACATTTTTAAAGGAAGAACATAAGTTTCTTGCTTTACTGTGACAGGTAAAAGATATGGGCTACATTTCCAGATAGAGTTTGCCAAGACAGGTATTTATGCCTTTAGAATGATTCTTGCTCTTCAGTACACTGTCTACAGCAATTTTATACCTATCCCAGGCATTCAATGTCCTTCAAATAGCCAAGCTGGTTTATAGCCCCCTAAACTTGCAAAAACTTATTCTAGCTCCCCACACACTTAAAAAACAAGAGTTCTCTTTCTATTTTCCTTCAGACTAGCCTTTGGTTGAACATCATGTAGCTTAAAATACTACATTTTAAGGGCAGAGTGACAGAGGATATAATTAAGAGGCATTGCTGAACAGCTAGATTCTTGGTGGCTTTGGGCCTACATGAATCAATAGTGAAATTAGATAAGAAAAGACTGAAGAATTAATGCTCTCCTTACTGCATTCTGCCAGCATGATCTTTCCATTCAAGACTCTGTATTTACTACTTCTACGGTCTTTTAGAGGAAAACATTACTAACAGAAATATTTTACTTTTATGTCTGAGATATCTGGATGTCTGTATAAGGTACCTGTCTCTTCATTCTAAGATTCTTCATACTAAGTTTTCCTTGTTCTTCTAGCACACATTACACTGTTTTCCTTGGAGTGATATATTTTACTCTCTATTCATGTCAGCACTTTATTCTAGAGTTAAATCTAATATAGACAAGTCAGACCAGACACTTTTCCAGGCAATCTAATATGTAATGAAAAGCCAAAATGTGAAGAAGTCTTTATCTGGCTGACTTCTCTATCTCTAGTTTCATCTATGTTCTAGAACTGACTTTGGTGTTGTAATCTGATTTGGCCCTGGTTTGAGAGGTACTAAGGCTTTTATGTATGAATACAGAAAAAAAAGAACACAAAAGAAAATATGTGAACTGTTCATGTTAAATACAGGATGAAAATTAGATTAAGACTTCTCGCTATTAGTAGCATAAGTCTGGAACAAAAATATTCTTTCTGGTAAGTTATAGTGTAGCAAAAAATATTTCTAATAATAGAGTTTAAGATGCAATTTGATACTGTTACGAATCATGATGTGATTGCCTGTCATAGCACCAGACTTGACTCACTGGTTCAAAAATCCAATTTTACAATCCCACCTGTTGTTATAGTAGAAGAAAGGACCAGTGAATTTGTTGTCCTATATCTCCACAGGTTTCTTCTGCATTCAAATCCTTCACAATTCTACATCTTCAGAAATGCTCTCTATTGCATGCATTGTGTCTTGTGGGAAAATTCTCTGTCTCTTCCCGCTCTCATACATTTTATAAGTACACAGGAAAGCAGAAGAGGTCACTGTGCAGTGCATGCTTTCAATTATGCAGGAGAGTAGCAGCCATCTAATAATTTCAGAATTTTTACAGTGCAGCACATAATAGTTTTTTACAGGAAGATACACAGACTACATAAAACATGTATTATATAAGGCTCAAAAATGATTAAATATTATTTCCTCAGTTTCAATTAGGTCACAAAGATTATTTCAATAAGATCACAAAGGTAATCTCATGTAGATCTTGAATCGAGAAAAATATTCACTAAATCTTTTCAATATATACTACTCACAGCATAGTATATTGTAGAATAATAGTATGTCTGTATTGTAGTATTATCATATGATAATGATAAATCTAAAATAATTTCACGAGAAAAACTATGCAGGGCAGTGTAGTACAAATAGGAAACTACTTTTAGTAACCACCATTAAGAAATTGCCTTTTGGTATTTATCATTGCAGGTACAGATTTACAATCAATGACAATCACCTATATTCACATCTCTTCCTTGTGAATTTGATCCATAATGAATGGTGTAGCACTATGGTCTCTCAGAGTTTCAATGATTGCCATTACAAGGTGTATTAATGTTCATTCTTGTTAACAATATCAGCTAAATGCAGGAAGCAAATCAAGAATGAAGATTAATCTGAGGCCAATCAGTAGATGTCAGTTTGCAGAGATGTATGGTTCATAGCCACCAAGGTACTTAGGAACTAATCTTTAAACAGGGAAGTACTCAGCATGCTTAAAACTAATAGCATGATTAAATGTGTTACTGAACTGTGAATTTCAAATTTCTCACAATCAAATAATTAAGTTTTTCACGTGCTTATTTTTTGAAAAACAGAAAAATTATTTTCACCTCCGTCTTAATATTGCACATTTGTTATCGTTCCAATAATAGGAGTGACATTTTAATCTGTTTCAATATGAGATAAAATCAGTTATTATAAATCAGGATGTATAAGAACATAAGACAAAGCGCTTAGGATAACAGATAATAGAATGTATATGTAAGGAACTACACATAAATCAGATAAAGGAAAAAGGAATTAGTATTCAAAAAACATTATTGTTCTTTTGCATGTATGTTTCAGTGAAAGGGATATTTCATGTTCATAAATCATCATCATACATTTTTGTTTTATCTCTCACAGAGATTGACACAATAACCAGTTTTAGTTGTCCTAAACCTTATTTATGAACTCTCACCTCTTCATTCTAGATATTCTACAATTACAGGACAAAAATATAATGTTTAGGGAAAACCATAATCTAAATAATTCAATTTAATTTCAAGAGGTTAGAAGGATAATTATGTAATACTATTATTTTACATGGGTTGTTAACGCTGGATTCTTGTCCAATTTCCACCAACAGGAATTTATAATGAACCTACCTATATCACAGTGTATGTGCACTACTATGAGTAGAAAAAGAATCTGTATGAGCATATTATATATTTTTGTAGCTGGAGTATTAAATTTTGGTTTTCGTTACAAGTTTGTCATAATTTGTTTCTTTTTAATTTTTGTTATAAATTTTCATATTCTTTGCACAAATGATTCAATTTAGCCAGTATCCACAAGACAGAAAAAATCATTCAAAAGAAAAAGGAGACTAAATATTTTATATCCTCAGAACTATTGCAACACTCTTTCATAAGAGCTACTCTAGAAACTTGAAGGGTCAGAAATTTAGTTTAATCCATATTACTTCCTATTCAGTATACAGAAACTTTTTGAAAATTACTATATACCTATATAGTAGTAATTATGCACACTATAGTTATTTTCAAAAACTTCTTACTCCATTGGCTACCATAAACCAAATGCTCCCTGTTGCAACATTACACAGCACTTGTCAGTTGGAAGCCATCTGTAGTGATTTTTAAATTTGCTCAAGGCAGCTGATATTAATGTCATGCAGAATCCTATAAATAAATGACCCTATCAGCCCATTTAAGTTTCTCTACCAAACCAACTTATCTTAGATTATATTTCCTTCCCAATTAACATTCCCAGACTCAACTAAAAATAAATAACTACAGCTTTGATATTTTTAAATACTCATTGAATTAAAAATAGCCCAGTAATAAACACTTTACTGAAGTCTATATAGGCAGCAGCCTGTATTTCATGCAGGTAAACAGCAAAAAGCTTTGCAATATTGTTCCCAGCCCAAGGGAACCAGGGATAGGCATCAATCAAGTCCAAACCCAGCAATCTTACAACACTATCACTGTAAATTATGGGATTTGTTTTCTATAGTATCCTCAGAAACTAAGATGAACTCCATTCCTTAATCTCACCATAAAATCAGTTTTTAATATGTAGGTTGCAAAGGGCTACATATTAAGTTTAAATTCCATCCTACCAGACCACAGGGAGAAGTTCTTATTCAAGGAAATAACCAATTTGTTTATAGTCCTGTCAAGTATTAAAACTGTTGCTAAGTGTGGCATTTACCTTTGGTGAGTGGCTTGGAATTTTTATATTACCTGGCCTAGTGATAACTCCAAAAGACACAAGATGTCCCAAGAGTCACCAGCAAATTAGCTGTTCTCTGGGAGTTTTTGAAACGACTTGTTAAGTATTAAGTTTATAATTTACAGCAAACCCTTCAAAGGAATTCCTTGTCTGAACAGGAGGAAACCAAGGACCTAACAAGTTTGCCCTTGATCATTATCTGTTTCAGAGACGGGAAGCCTGAGGGCAATGTCTGTGAAAGAACTTGATCTTGGCTGACACAGTTACATAAGCATACTGCCACCTTTTTAATTGAGTGAAACAGAAAAAGTCATCTGGTGCTAAATCAAATTAAGAGTAGTTATTATGCACAGATCACGTTTGTGGTCACATACCTTTTCTGAATACGGTAATTTTCTTAAATTTTGCATTTTAGTATAATAAATTCATGTTGACTTTATTCAGAGGTTTGGCAGATATTAAAAATTATTTCAGGGAAAGCTGCCAAAGCCACAAACACCCCATTCTCAAGAAAGTGCCAGTCACGAGGGTGCTTAGCTACTCAATGAAAGATGTGAGGGCATTTACGAGTGTGAGTAGCCAGTGATCCACAGGGCTGGGAGTTGGTATTGCAGGAAATTATATGGAAAACATGCCCCAAGTAGGGGGATGATGTGTAGTAAGATAGTAAGGACGGTGCCTGATCCCCAGGAATTCAAATTATAAGTACTTTATACTTTCTTATTATCAGAGATTTTTATTTACTCAACAGTGCAAAATATTTGGCTGCTTGATGCTTATTAGCATCTCTCTGCTAGCCATAAAACAAGAGACCAGACTAAAACCGGACAGCTGCAGTCATTTATGCATATTTCTACACATGCTTGATCCAGCAGCAAATGCAAATTCTCATTTGTTAATGGTCACCCTTTCTAAAGCGTTTCTCTCTGTGGCGCAGTGGCAAACATTTCTGATACCAGCAGGACTTCTCAGAACATGCTCCATTACCTTACTTGCTGTGCTGCTTCACTGATGAGGCTAAGCAAGTACAAATCAAACAGTACAAAATTTTGTGTTTATTTTTACAGTACAAGATTTTGTATTCATTTTTACATTAACTCATAACAAAGAAATATATATATGAGCAGTAAAAATAAGGGAGGAGGGGACAGAAGACACAGAGTGGGAAAATATTTTCATATACTAGCATAAACAAGCTCCAGTCCTGAAAGCTCTTAATTACATCCAGATTCATTCAATGTGACAGTTCATGCATATTAAGAGATTCTAGGAAATAACAGTAAATACTGAAATGGAGGTCCCAGTTCCAACCAATACCTTTCTATCCAAATGCATAAAGAGCAACACAGACACTATTAATCAACTGTGAAAAATCAAAATTCAGTATTTTCCCTGATTTTCTATCCTGACCTTAGAAAAGACCACCTGGAAAATAAAATGTCTTCAGACTGTTTCAACCTACTTTGTTGAAGGTCTGGTCAAGCCAGACCAATTTTCTTTGTCAATATTCTAGTCTATTCTGTTTGCCTATGTAGCTGGCTAGGTCTCTTTAGAACAGAGTTTAGAAATATTTTTTTACTCTGTAGGTTCTGTTTCTTCCTGTTACATATATCATACATATATCTTTCTCTTGCAACTACCATCATCACAGAGCTCTAACAATTTCAGTTCATGTATAAGATGGACTAGTAATGCAAGCAACTTGTTCTTAATTGTTTGTCAATTTTATTTAAACTATATTTTTGAAAACAGAAATACATACACACGTATTTACAAGTGTTAAGAGCCAGTAAAGTAGTTAGTTTCAGACTACATTAAACTGTTCAGGTAAGGAATGAAAGACAGAGACAATCCTGACTAGTTAAATTTAGCATCAATTTGTCTAACATTATAAACATCCAGTTAATAAACATTTAATTAATGTGCATAAATAACTACATGTTAAAACATAAATGTTGCTTTTTTAAAAAAAGCCGTGGTTTCCGGCATATTTTCCCCATAGCTGCTTTTTGTCTGTGCTGCCCTTTACAAACAAACCATCATTACTCTGTGATAGAAGGCAAGTTACAATTTCTTATATGAAGTGCAAATAAGCACTAGAGATTTGCAGACAGACACTGAACTATGCAGATCCATTATATTTATCCTTTGCCTATTATTTCACAAGTACCATTGCTGCATTGTACAAGTGTGATGCGTACTACTATATCCAGGATCTAAATAATACCCTCTTACTTCTCTAGCAGCACCTAATCTATCCAGCAGGAGTTCTTTGTCAAATTACCAGTTCTAATTTAAATAGGAGTATCACATTGCTTTTCCATTTGGGAGCTGTTGAAGGAAAAAAAAAAAAAGAATGGAGACCAGTTCATTTTTTAAGGTCATGTAGTTTGTCAAAAAAATCATAGAATTCTAGAGGCTTAAGTTTTTCTGGTAGATGTACACAATTTAGAATATTGACAAGAGAAAATTCTCACTCCTAAACTTGGGAATCTAATTTAGGAGTTAGAAGACAATGCTGCCTACATAGTAAAGACAAAGTTAAAGCATGCAAGCACACGGTTTAGGCATTCTGATCATGCTCTGAATTTTCAGTTGATTTTATATATGGAAAGCCTGGTTTCCTAATGCAAACATCATCTGAAGTTAGTCATTGCGAGTACTCTCCATGGCAACCAGATTTAAGTTTGCCACTTTTCAAAATAAAGCAAGGGTGCATCACAGAATGCTATGACGGACATAACACCATTGACGTTAACCTTTTGAGCTAACATCTAACTCTACCGGCAAGCACTGCTTACAGTTTTCTCTACCATAACCCATCTGCTCTAATGATAGGTGGTTTTGTTTAGATTCCTTATGGTTTGGGTTTTTTCCTGGATTGCCATGGTTCTTTTTGAGAAGATTGTGATCATTTCATAGATATTTGGGACTCAACTTCTCATAACAACTTTGATATGCATCTGGTTCCCAAACATGCTTTTTATTTACGTAAAACATCAAGATACAGTTTTAAAAATTTATTAATCAGATCATAAAGAGGTGGCAATGTTTTTCTAGGAGCAGGTGCTTTTCAGTGCCATGAATGTTGTTTTTCATGGTATAGTCTTAATGTCAAGAGAGCCTTAAATTCAGTAATGAATTTGCTGTCAAAAGTGAGTTACTTAGGGCCTGTTCATGTGGGAATATGCATTAGGTGAATTCAACCAATTTTATCCAGTCCTGACTTTTTCTAACTCAAAGTGATTACTGAATTAAAGTTCAAACTTTTAAAGACTGGAAATAGTGCAACATCTTTTCTATTTTCTAAGTCATAATAGGAGGGCATAAATGTAAGTATCACATTAAAAAGTCACATGGGAAAACTGTTTTGCAAAGCAAGAGCTTATCATCCTGAGTCTGAGAGAACGGTGCAAGACCCGTCATGTGTCCCTGGACTCTAGGGAAACAGAGATCCTATAAAGGTCAATGGCATAATTTTAGCCTGAATAAAAGAAGTAATCTTTGGTAAAATACAGTGTATGAATACATAATGGGAACACCATGATTCTTCCACAGCTGAAACTAATAGGAATGGCTGAGTTGCTACAGCTATTTCCTGGTATTAATTATATGTTGCATTTCAAAATCATAGAATCTATTAGCAAATTCTATGGAGCCATTATGTTATCATCAGTCAAATTATATCTGACTGTTACTGTGGGATCTTTATTTGATTGGTTAGATGGTTTACTCTGTTCTAAAGGTAGTTCAGCTTTTAAAAGCCACTTTGGTTACTTTGAAGTACAAATCTAAATGGCTTTTAATCTAATTAACGTTCATCCAGAATTATTTTGCTGAGAGTAAGGTAATAGTCCCAAGCCATTTCATCAGTCTTTCTTCTACATCTTTGTCCATAACATGTATTAATCAGTGTGTATGGAAACCTACAAAAAATGTCTTGTGAAATAAATGGAGAACAAGTTAGACTGAAAATTAATAATGCTTGTACTTAATCATATTAACCCTTTCAAAGGTACCACACACATACCACTGACCCACACTTAAACTTTTCTCTTGTGAAAGATGAAAAAAAACCCAAACCACAGAAACACTCGTACCTTCACCAAAATTCAAGAGCTACAGTTTTGCTTCAATTCACTTCTTAAAAAAAAGGAGGACATAAAACAGATTCTTCTATCAACAGGCAGATTAAAACCACTATCTCAAGGACCCTATTTACCACCTGAAAAAAGATACAAGAGATCTGGGAATGCAACAGAAGGGTAAATCACTTTCTCATCTAATTTCTTGCACTGCAGAAGTGGTCTGAAGATTGTTTCCTTTTCTACATGTGGACAGACACAAGCATCCTTTTTACACTAGAAATGTACTTCATCATTGAAACTTGATGAAGATTCTAGTCTGTGTTGCAGGATTTGGTCCCAGGCAGCTTCACATCAGTTTTTTAACAACATTAAGGTGCATAAGCACTCTTCGCCTATGTACAAAAATGTCATGGATCGTGTACTACTCAGCTTCCAGGTTTTAGAAAGAAGCATAATTCCTGAGCAAGTTATAAATCTTGAGACAAAGAGTTTACAATATGAAAACTACCAGAGTGTGGGCAATAGTAGCAGAGATGGTCTCAACAAAATAAAAAATGCACCTTATGATCCTCTGACTTACTCCTTTCCCTTTCTTAAAACAGAGGAATAAGTAATTACAGACATTTTATGCTTATAAATTAACTCAATATTTTCTACATATTATATGCTTAAATAATTACACAGATAACAGGATTCCACATTATATCTAGCCTTCTGAAGTGATATTAAATAGCTTCTGTTACACCTCCAAAATAGCATATTATACTTCAAAGGAACCACAGTGTGTTATGTGTGAGATAGTTCTAGATTCTTAAGTAAAAATTATGCAAGTATGATCCATGATACAGCATGTCCACTTGTACAAGCCTGTAATTTTTAGTGAACAATATAATCACATTGCTATCATAATTCTATTACCATGAGCGGAACTAATTTACAATTAGATTTATTTCTTTTTAAAATCCACAGTGATTGAGTGTCATCTACAGAATTAAGAGGACCATTTCTCCCTTCACCCTACAAAATCTCCATACTCAGTTAAAGCACCTGGCATACTAGAATCTCTTTCATTTGCTTTATTTGGCATGTTCATTACAGTATTATACAGATTCTGATTCTTTCCTTTTTCTATTTCATTACTGAATGCTCCCCTGTGTTTTATATGCAGCACACACTATAAATCAGCTGGGGTAAATGTTCATAAAGACTGGGTGCATCCAAGCTTTCTTCTCTACCTCTAAGCACTCAGCAGCTTACTCCTTGATGAAGCATAGCAGAACATCTGTGGTGGCCTTCGCTTAGATTTACTTTGCCAGATTTTCATTAAAACAGTGACTCAATAAAAATGTTGCTTACCCTAATAAAGCTCTTTGGAGCTTTGCAAATTTGCATTTAATACGCTTTAATGTCATTACAGCATTAATAATCTGTGCCTAAAGAGCAATAAAACTTTACATTTTCTGGTTTATGAAAGAAGCTTCATAAACCCATGATTTTCTTGTGACTCAGCTTTAATACACCATAAATAGAGACACAAGCAGGAAAGCTCTATGACACCACAGATTTGTATAAATTTATGGCTGAGTCCTCTGTTAGGTATCTCTTGTTTCAGAGATTATATATAAAAATTAATAAAAATTGAGTTGTGAATAATCATGCCAGGACATAATTAGGACTGAGCTTCAGAAAATGAGTAAGACTTTACTACATGAAGGATTTCTGTTCCCTTTTGCGGCCTAAGATTTTTTACCTTGGGGGGGAAAAAAAAGACATTATGATGCCTCGAAACAAACCAAGAGAAATCCTCAGCTGAATCCTTCACTGATACATATACTGCATTTTCTCCAAATACTGTCTTAGTTTGTCATTTTAGGCTACCTATGTATTTTGAGCATATTACCTGTAAAAAACATTCCTAGTAGCACCATTCTGAAATAAGCCAATCATTATTAGAATTGCAGTAATATAAATTTAAAGTCAGAGTATGTGGAAACAAACATAAACCTGAAATTCCATTTAGTCTTTCATAGAAGTCAAGCTCCTGACTGATTACAAAGACTGGTTCTAAGCAGTAGAAAATTTTGGCCTAGCCATAAAGATCCAGGTTCAAACTCTGCTTCTGATTCGGTAGTCTAAACAATAGACAGGTGGGCTGGAATAGCTAGACAATGATCCTGAAAAAGTCAAACCAATACTTTAAAAAAAAAAAAAAAAAAAAAAAAAAAAACCAAAAAAAAACCAAACCACAACGAAAATACAATCAAAGCACATTTCTTAACAGAAACCATAAGTGACTTTATTATGACTTCAGAAATTAATTCTCATATGAATTAATGCAAATGTAGGAAAATACTGGTGAGTTGCTGAGGTCTTATTAATTTTAGCAAATTATTATTTCCCAAAGCTGTTAGGAAAATAATTTTTCACTATTCTAGGAATAAGTCTGAAGATCCACAAGATATGAAGCTCAAAATGCATGTCAGACTGAGGATGGACTATTTTGTCTGACTCTCTAAAGACAAACTAACTTTCTTTTTTTTTTTTGATTCATCTGTCACAACAGGAAAATAAAAATCAGTTATTATTGTCACTTTAATATACACATACAGTACAGCTCTGATCCTTCCCTGAAGTCAAAGTAAAAGAAACAAGAACAAAACTTGAAATGCCCCTATGAAAGCATTTTCCAGTTAGTTCTTACTGATAATATAGAACCTCACCTGTTCTGCTGAAGAACATGCTAAAACTTCATAGATGCTTCAGTGTAACTAGTGTTACTCAAAACCAGTGTTTCTAAAAATGCTGTTGCTTGACCCCTCAGCTAGAGACTCCTTTAAAAAGGACCTGAATTTGACGAAGTGCTGAGCACCTTCCTTCGATAAATCATATATATTTACATATATATATATATCCTCAAAATACCTAAAAATATTTCAAATTCTGCTTCCAAGACAAATAGCCATTTTTAATAGTGTTGACCTAACACTTCATTATGCATGCTTTCTCAGGCATTCAGGTGAAATTAATGGGCTTATTTATGATTACTTTCTAATAGAAATTTATGACCAGCATCAGTAAATTTACTGGAAATCAAAGTGGTCTGTCTGTGATCATTTAATTGCATGGTACCCTTGGGCTCCATTTTCTTTCTACCTTTCACCCACAAGATGTCCTTAACTTTTTTATGCCTCTGGTTTTCTTCTCTATACTCAGTTCTATTCAGTTTCTATCTGATTATCCTATAGTTTTACACTGGTTTATCTAATAAACTCATTTATACAGGAAGATTAAAGGATCTCCAAATGGGTGAAGAAATTGACGCAATCGAGTTTCAGAAAGTTAGAGGATGATGATGGATCCAAAAAGAATCTTTCCTCCCTACATCCCCTGCTTTTAGTCTAACAGAAGTTTTATTGAAGGAAATTAAGGTGACCACTGCCTTAGAAATGCAATACTAGCTTTTCAGAATAAGGAGACCAATAAAGGCCCTATTGAAACAATCTGTGATGTTTGTTGCACAACTATTTGTAATACTCATATTAAATTGTCAATGGACAATATGTTAAGAAAAATCTGTTACAGTCTTGGCAACAAGCAAGCTTTTTTTTTTTTTTTTCTGTTAGACTAAAATAAGAAGCTTAATTAATTTACAGCCTAAATTTACATTTGGTGTGTGGCAACACATGTCCTCCCAGCTGGCATAATTTGGCATACAATTTTGAACATGGAAGCACACAGTATTTGAAAACCATCAATTCCCACAGTACTGAATGCATTTTATTTTCTGATCTGAACACTCATGTGTTACAGTTAATACTTATCAGCTTGCCACTTATTTTTTGACATGATCACACCTGAAATATTGAAGTCAACATGGATTAACAAAAAGTGTCAGCAAGAAAACCTTCACAGTAGCAGCAATATATCCATGACCTCTGCCTATTTATGATCAGAATCCAAAACATTTAATTTAAAACACAAGCATCCTGTAGATGTACACATTACTTGAGTAAATGTCCATTTCTTCTTCTTCCCCTCAGGGATTTCTCTTGAGATAATACACAACTATATCACAGTTCTCTAGAATGTAGAATTTGGGTCAAAGGCAAAATAGGCACAAGGCTTCACTTCATCATTCCATTCTTTTTATTTTTAAATTAATATTGATATTTTGGGGGACAAATGTCTTAATCTCTTAAAAGTTAACATTTTACAGGATACTAAAATGTTACAGTCAGTGCAATTAGATTAGAGATCCCCATTACATTATGCTTGCTCCTTCCCCTGAAAATATTGTTCTGTGGTGAATTAAGATCTTACTTCAGTGTTGTTGTGTGGAGAGCAGCAATTCAGTATCAATGAAGCATTCAAGATTTTGACATTTATGTTCATCCTACATTATTGTGAAAAGAACTGCATTGAAAGTGTTTACAAAAATGAAATTTTGATGAGATTTCCCTGTTTTGACTGAAAAATGAGTCTGTAATGCTCAGAACGTGGGACTTGCACATAAGAGACCACCAACACTGAGCTGGCGAACACTGCTCTAGACAAGGCAAAGCCTTGGCAAAGATAGAACTCAATCAAGCCAGAAACATAAATAACTGACAAAACAGATACCTTAAATTATTACAAATTATGAACTATTCTTGCTGAAAGAGAAATTTCAAATGCATAGTTCTCAGCAAATTCACTGACACAGTGAAAGTTTATTTATTAATCATTAGGTCAGCCACATTAAAATCAAACTGGTGGAAAAATTACATTCTTATAAAGTTTTACATTTAATCATAAAGAACTAATCCATAAAAAAATACATAGAAGTGACCTACATATTATAAAACAGATATGAATGCAATGAACTCTATCAGCAGAATACACAGATCTGTAACAGCAGAGCAAGAACAAGAACAAGAACAAGAACAGCAGTTCTTGTGGCTTTGTCTCACATTTGGGTGATTCCATGTAAAACACACAGTTCTCCTTACTGGAGCTTTTCTCATGATTGAGGGACCCTTATTGTCATGTTCTGTTACTCAATATTGCAGTCATCTCATACTTCATAGGGCACTGGTTTAGGTCTCTCTCTACTCAGTGCATTATTGTCATAATAACCTGATCACTTTTAAATTTTAACCTTTCTGCCAAATGTTCTTGCACTTAAGAATTCAGTTCAAAAACTATCTGAGGTAGAATAAAAAGACAGTATCATCATACACATCTAATTCCTTATGTAATCTGGATTAAAATGGCACAGGACTGTTACAGCCTCTAATGAATACTTTGTAAAGAAACAGGAAAAAAAGTACCAATGTGATTAATTTCTGATTATTGTTAATTTGTACTGTAAGAAAGGCAGCACCCTGATACCTCAGCCACCATCTGCATTCCCATAATTAAAGAAAACTTTCCAGTTGATGATGAAAACACACAAGACTCGAATATGATCTACATCTGGACATGACACTCTGGGAAGGTGAGAGAAAGACATCAAAGGTATAAATGGACACCTTAAACCAGGGTGAGGAAAGTTATACAAACAGGTGTCAACAGTTTAAAATGAAGCTGACAGTGCTGAAATAACAAATGCTTTAATCACGGGTACATGTTGTTTTTTCAAATTATGATGAGACCTCCCTGCCCCTCAGCAAGAGAGAGAGCACAGGGTGGGTGAGGGGCCTGGGGTCTCTCCAGGGCTCATTCCCCTCCTTCAGTCCCTTGGGCCATCCCTCACCTGCCCCTGGAGCCTCTCCTCAGTGACCCCCACACAGGGGTCAGTTACAGGACCGGCAGGGCATGCCCCATGCAGATTGCTCCGTTCAAATCCCCTCGGGGCATGGTGATTTTCAGAGATTGTGTGGGCCTCCAAATGATGCCCACAACCTCTTCAGTGGGTGATGGCAGGGCTGTCAGTGCCCACAGCACCCGCTGCTCTTATGGCCATGGGTCTCCCCAGCCCACAGGGATAGGTGTAGTCCATCCCCTAGCACTGCTGCTAGACAGTCCCAATTAAATCCCTAAATTAATAAATTTAAATGGCTACATTTCCTTTCACCACTGTAGCTATCCTTTGCCTAAATCCTGGCCAGGAAGGTGCTAAATTGACTGAATTGCTGCCACTATTTTTTCTTACATTGCTGTGGGATTCTTTCCCTCCAGCCTATTTTAAACACGGCATTCTTTGAGTTCATAGTGCGTTGTGTTCACAAACATTTTTAAAAAAATCAGGCAAATCTTACAGCAGACTTTTTTAGTTCTGCTGTTTTGGATGAAAGAAGAAAGGTTATTACGGAAAGAAAAAAATACTTGGTAAGCAACTTTCCTAATACAAATTTAACACACACCAAAAATCCCCTTTAAATATTCTAAATAGGGTCATAATCATATTTATGAGGCTGTAAGATAGATATGAGCCCTTCATCAGAACTTATTGTAAGAGTGGCCATCTCTATTCTTTTTGAAGCAGAAGAAAATCCTGCATAAAACCCACCGTAATCTGTTGAAAGCAGGATCTCAGCATTATGCATTGGAAAATGAACTCATTTTAGTTGATTAAATGTAGCTGAACAGATCATTTGCTTTTACTAGCAACAATAAACAAATGTTATAATTCTCATAATATATATAATGCAAGAGTATATAATTTTTCTAGACATGAGCCCTTATCATAAAGCCTCCTCCTTATATACCATGATAGTTACAGTAAAAATAATAAAAGCATTGTTACCAGAAAGAAGATAGTTCCCTTGTGGTGTTTGCAGCTTTGTGTTGGAAGGCATTTTATAGCTACAGTAAAAGATAAATACATTTGCCATTCAAGTGAAGCAATGAAAGAAACTAGTGATAGAGTGGCAGTCTTCATTTAAATAATGCATAGGCTTTGTTGGTAAAATTGCTAGCTCATCTCAATTTAATATCCAGATACCTGCTCATAAAAAGCCTGACAATCAGATATATATTTGGATTCTGAGAACAAGCAGCAATACCACCTTTATATCCTCATGGGAGAAGAACACAGGATTCTAAGATACTTTTCAACAAGATCCTTTGCAGCTCTGATTTTCTGCTGTTGGACTCTGTAACCCTTTTTTTATTGCAAACACCAGCCAGACTGTGTGCCAGATCTTGTTGATCAACAGCACTCAACAGTGTTCTATTTTCAGCAGAAATACCTCAAATAGTCATTTTGGCTAATATAAATAAAGACGCTTTCTTACTGTAAATGCAAAAGAATCCAGAGTAAAGCTTCCTGCAATAGGTGAAACTTCTCTCCCTCACTTTCATACATCCATTCACACTCCGTAAAGTTTTATTCCTGCATGCTCTTTTTTTATTCATATTGCAAACGTACAGTGCTAAACAAAAATCTATTTTCTCAAGCAGTTCGTAGTGTTTTAGTAACTTATTCACCAAAAGATGCTCATCAACTCTGACAGCAAGACAGAAAAGTGAACTAAAGCCAGATAACATGCTGTTCTTACTCCTGTCTTAAGCTGAAGAAAGTCTATTGAGTTTAATACGACAATACAGATGCAAAAACTGTGGAAAATACAAGAGAATGAGATCTGGTAGTTTTCATTTAAAAGCACAAAAAACCTCCGCACTTCCTTTTAATATTCATCCAAGGATGAAAAGCTCTGTCTTGCAAAACATCGCAGAAATTGGTTTTGAGGTCTACCTTTATCTCATTATTTGAGAACTTTTTTCTAAGCTCTGCAGCAGTGGTGATAATTTAATTCTCCACACTTTCTGGAGGGAGTATTTTCTGAAGGAAAGACTTACTACTAACTAAGCCTAGCACGCAGAGAATGAGCTCTGTGCCTCAAGAAACTGCTACCACCAGTGAAGGATAGGTTTGAAATATTCATGAGAAAGCTTAAGCCAGAGGTGTTTCTCTTACATATTATTAGTTTAAGCTGGAAACAGTTTCAATATTTATTACAGAAACAGCCAGCAGTTCCCCATTTTTTATTCTTCAAACACACTCTCTTTAAATGCAGAAGTGGAAGTTGGCAAGCTCAGGAGGTCATTTCATCCACTGCATAATTGGGTTTTCAGAATACCAGTCTGAACAACCGGCCTTCTGAAAGCAGACAATCCTGAAACAGCATACTACGAAAATGCTTTTAGGTTCATTTATGCTTCTCCACATGCCACAGAAATTACAAACTTGGACAGAATTAATGTTTCACCACAGTTCAAAGAGCATTTTCTGTTATAGATATGCTGCAATCTAACACCATATATTAAATAGTTCTCACCATTCTAGACTGTCTTCTTTTAATCACCTCTTTAGTTGTTTTAAATACATTAGCATCCCAACAGATTACCTTTAACTTATAGCTGCTAATCAAAAGGGGATAATGCAGATTTCCATAACACATTTCAATTCATACATCGTCTATGAAACAAAGCCTAGCTTATTTGAACTGTCATAATCCTCTTTTTTTTTTTTTTCTGAAATAAGTTTTATAGAAATTACTATTTCATCCCATGTACCTTGACCTTGCAATTCAATATTAGTGACAGGCCGATGAACCGGCCTACCCCATTAAAAGTCAGTAGGACTGCAGTTTCATTAGCCAACACAAGTACCCCGATTGCAGGATCAGGTCTGGTGGATATAAGCTATTGATTACAGATATCAGCCTAGCTCAACTGTATTTCACTACATTTGAACTCTTGGGCCAATTTTTTCTGCTTCATAAATAACTATCAAGAATGACCAAAATATCCATGTGAATGGTTTCTGCTTCAGTACTCACATGAACCTGAAAGGAGGCTTGAGAGATTTTTGCATTCCACTGCTAATTCAGGGACTGAATTCACCTGAAGGAATTTATATTCATTTGTGGAAGTGAATATAAAATAATGGTGAATATCGCTGAACACAATTCAGCACTTAACTGATTTAATATTTGTGAATACTTTAAAAAAGTACTTTTAACTACCCTTTCTTCATGAAAATGAAGTATTCTCAGAGAGACTTTCTTTCGTAATAGTGAACTAAATTCTCTCTGGAGTTCACATTAGAAAGAAATACAGGTGGTACACTCCTCATCTTTTCTCTGGTTTATCTCCAATATGTTCTATTTTTCTCATTAAATAGCATGTAATAAAGAAATATATGTTTAACACCTAAATTGTCAGAAATGACATTTCAGAATTAATATCTTCTTAATTAAAGGTAGCATTTCATACCTCTTGGAGCTACAGTTCGGCCTGTCTGCACATGTGCTGAAAGCAGCTCATATTTTTAAGCAAGCTTTTATCTACAGACAGGCTATTGCTCTCTTCCTTTTCTTTCCCTGTCTCCTTTTTTAATACAAGCTCATGCTCTACAAAACTTCAAAGTTTACTAAGCTGTGTCCATAAAACACACACTTCCCTCATAGTAATGTGGGCAATGCTATAGAAATCTGAAGTCATGGCGGTCATCTGGTTTCAGGAAAAAAGTAAAAGTATTAGAATAAAACAGTTACTGGCAGTGATTAGTGAAATCTCTGCTACAGTTTTCATCCATCCAGTGTTTAAAAGCTTTGAAAATGTTTTGGAAAACTTATCTATTTATCTTATCATATATCAATAATCTCTGGAGAAAATCTTCAGTGAATATGAATAGTAGAGTGGGTGTGGTGTTTTAAAAAAAAATTTATAGCTTAGTAATAAAAGTAGACAGGTAAAAGTCAACACACACTGACGTTGCTCCACTCAACACAACAGAAATAAAATAGGCATTTGCTTCAACATAATACAAATTCAACAGGAGTACTATATCTGTGGCATATTGAAATACTGTAATTTGGTTTGACAAAGTGGGGACACTTGTACTTAAACAGAAACATTATGGAAGTATTAATGCTATTTTGAAGCACAGAGTGCTTGAAATTCAGCATATTTTCTTTTGATGTCAGTGCTGCATCAGTTTCTACTAATGGCAGTTGATGGAAGTTCTTTTTCAGCTTTGAATACTCCACTGGATTTTAAAATTGGAAACTTCAGTCAAACAAATTTTTTCAGCTTACTTTTCTCACAGAAGAATTTCCTGAAGTACAATTTTTCTGTTGTGATGGCATATTTTACAGTATTGTTAGGTGTTTAAAGTGTCTGCCTACCACACTTCTGGGTGTAGAGACTATCATCTCAAAAATCTCAGATCATCGCAGCTTCTGACTTCAGATTTAATTAAGGATAACTGCTATTCTACTGCTTCCTCTGGTGATGGATGCAATGCAGCTAAAAACACGATGCTATTTATCAATAGTTTTAGTCACAAGAATCAGAAATACATGGGGTTTTCTACTTCCAATCAGAGTTCTTGGCTGAAAGAGCCCTCTCTACAACTGCAACAAGAAGTTTAGTAAATCTTTTGGAGGTAGAAGGAACCAAAAGGCTACACATCATACATAAATCCATATTATCTCATTTCCAAGAGAAAAAACACAGTTCTTCAGAAGTTACTTGTCATCTGTGAAATACACATGTATAATCTCTTCTTATATCCCAACACTAATTTCATTTCTTCTTTCCTAAACACACACGTTTGTTAACTTTCCTGAATTAAGCTTTCAAATTTCTTTTTTTTTTTTCATTTGAACAATTCTGCCAGAAACATAATCAAAATTAACAAAAACTGTATTAGATAATGTAGACATATTTTACCATAAGTACAGGTGATACAGTTTCTATCATTCTCTATTCTGAGAAGGTATTTTCTTCTTAATTAAAACTTGTTTGCAGATTTTTAATCTCATGTTATGGTATTGATTATAGAATCTTATATATGTCATATATATGTGATGATGATTCTATATATACTCTAGATAGTTCTGAGCCACTGAAAAATATTTCAATCACCATAATGTTGCACAGCATGAAATGAGAATTTGTGTGTTATCTTTAGAAGCAGCCATTTTTTCCCAGAAATCAAAAGAAACACCAGATAATGAAAACTCACACCCATAGACTGCTGAATCCTCTGGTTTCATTCACTTCCTCTGTAAAGACACTGACTACACCTTTCTGGATCAAAAAGAGATGGACTGTGGAGCTTGAATGGAACTCCATATCTGTTAAAGTATCTCCCAATTAACCTTCAAGGAGCTACCCCATCTGAACAGAATCCTTCATAGATAAGTATCTACCTACAGGTTCTTTTCCTGGAACACAACAAAATACAGATATGAAAATCCTCAAGAAATACCTGTAGTTATTTTGCTTGTTCAAGTGCTGGCAACATTATTGATTTTGATGCAAGCCAACCATATTGAACATGCATCATCTGCATTCTGTGTGATACCTGGCACTGAAGAAAAGGCTGTGAATGCAGCAGTTAGTACCAGTGGGAAATACTACAGAAAGTCAGACAGATGAAAACCAATAATAAATTTTCCCAATAATAGTTCTGTATGTGCAAGTAATATTCCAGCCATCAACATTAAATGTTTCTAAATGTCTAGTGTAACTGAAATATGGTTAGAACACAGCAACGTGCACCATCTTGTCCTCTGATAGCTAGTCATTCTCGAAGACAAGCATCCAAATAATGCAGAGTGCTAAAATTACTGCTAATTTCAGGAGTGCAATTAAAAATGTGATTTACTAACAAGTCTTCGATGCCCAAATCTAATTGACTTTCAAGCCTTATTACTTCAATGTTTTTAATATAATAAATTCCTGTTGTCAACACATTAGCAATGAAATAACCCCATACAAGAATCAAGCAAGTGGGTTCATTAATTGCTAGCTTTTATGCCCTTTGTATTTCCCTAGCTTAATGCCCTTTGTCCACTAAGTTTTCCATCGCTCTGCTTATAAACTCAGCATATGGTCTTTTGCCCTGTGAAACCCAGCAAAAGAAAACAGATGTTGTAATTGCATGTAACTGTGGGCATGACTGGCCACACTGCTACAGCCAAAGAATACACCACAGCTTAGTTCTTCCCTTGCTTTCTTCCCGACAAGGACATTAATTTGGATCTCTCGTCTATTCAGCTGCTGATTTTCATAAGCAGGTAGAAAAGTAATTATCTCTGATACCTTCCCCCACCCGATTTCAAATTGGCCAATAGATTCAGAAGTTATTGAGGGAAAGAGAAAGCAGACATGAAGATAGTAATTTAGTATGCCTCATTTCCTTCACTGCCAAGAAATACAGAAGACAGATAAGATAATGGAATGTGTATCAAGATACCCGAGTCTGATTTTGCAAACATACAGTTGGCATCTTTTCACTTAATTGGAACTACTTCCATGAAGAAAGTGGTATTCTTAAATTACTATTGGAAGGAGTGGAGGTTTATTGTCCAGCATTTTTGAATACAGTGCCATTAGAAATGGCATTGGTTTAAACTCTTCAACCCATGAACATGAGTGGCAGAAATATTAACATTCAGAAAGGATGGAAATTCCCAGAATTTTTGTTCCTGCAATCCCATATATAATGTAGCTATAAATTACTGCTAAGCCAATGTTTTGTATCCCAGTGAAAACATGACTGTAGAAACAGCGACCATTCCCCTGTAAATTTCCATTCCCAAATATTTGTTACATATATACTTTATTTTTATACAAAATGACTGACTGCCAATAATAATTAAATGAGTATATGATATAGAAACATTTTCATGGGCAGAAATCTATTATATTTCAGTTGGAAGCTTTTCATACTAAGGAAATAGAATAAACTCTGTCTCAGTTGTTACAGTCTGAAGCTGTCCTTGAAGAAATTACTTAGATAACTGCAAATAATATGTGTAACATATCTATTGATGAAGATACTAAGCATCTGTGCAATCCCTCTCTGCAACTACAGAAAATTATATCAACTGAAGATGAATGAAGAGTTCAGATGAACTCTTCATTTCCACTGTGTTAAGTACAACCATTCATTTCATAATATATATATTCAAGTGGTAGGTTTTATTTGACCCTTCAGTGGGTCAGGTGTAAGTTTTTGACATTATTGCTCCTGGTATTCCTTCCTCAATTCAGGAAGCCAGAGATACCATCTTTCAAATTATTTTTCCCAAGATAAATAGCAATATAATCTTCTTAGATGTTCATTGCACAATACAATAAGTAATTCTAAAGAAGAAAGCAAACTAACCCTTATTATGAACTAAAGAAAAAAGTATTAAATTAGAATCTACATCCAACACTAAGTATTTCCTTTTAAGAGGGATGCATAAGAATCTAAGAGTGCATAAATTGCATGTGATACAAGAGTCACAAGCTTTCAAGAAGTAGTAAAGATTGCCTTCTGCTGAACATACCCAAAAGGCTGGGATATTTGATTTGTCATTGATTTATGACATTGCAAGATCTAAATGTAGAGCATAATAACCACATCAGTTCCAAATTCTGCGGAGGCTAAAAGAACTTTCCTTGCCTGCATACAAACCTCAAGTTTTTTTAACAGCTGAACAGTATGCAGTAGAATTCAGCTTTACTGTGTGAGCAATTTCTCAAAACCTACATTTCAAGCAAAAGACCTATCTGGGATAGGAGTCTCCAGGAGAAAAACAATAATTTGCATTAACTTTTCAAAGGTTTCTCTTCTGTTATAGGGAGAAAAACGCATAAAGTCAAACCACCATCACGTCTCTGGTCATAGTCCAACATTATTTCCCTTTAATCTTCCTCCCAGATTCCCCCCTGCAAAATGGGGGGGGGGGGCGGAATCTGAAAATACACAGCTTTTTTCTTTTGAAAGCAATTTCTTATTTGCATATTGCCTATTTAAGTAGCCTTTTTAAAAGCTTTGTGATAGAAAAAAAACCTGTATATATGTAGGTATTTATATAGTTTTATTTTTACTTTTCACTCAGCTATTTTATTCACATTTTCACATCTATCTCCCACCAAACAGGAGATAATTTTCTATCAAATAAATTATAGTGGAAAATAAATGCCTGCTTCTCTTTTTTTTAATCTAATAATGTAAAAAGGCAGCTGAAAGCTGGTATTTCCAAAGGGTAAAATTAAGCATACATTTTCATCTGCTGAATCTTGTCAAATTCTTCTTCTGCAATGTGTTACAAACAAGGTGACTTAAACTCTGTGGGAGTTCTGAGTAGTGTTATGTATTCTAAGCAAATCAAGTCCTAAACTTGTTTTAATTTTTTTTATTATTCTTTTTTTCATAGGTGGCCAGAAAAATAAGTTATGCCTCTTTACTTTTCCGGATCAGTCCCAAAAGTTACCTGAATAGAAGTATACAGGCTACAATATTCAGTTGACATTCACAAAACAAACTCTTGGAGCACACACAGCCCAGTTTAAGAAAGACTGTAACTTTGAGGCATGATGCCTCTCTAATCTGGCTTCTTGTTCACCTGCACCATCCATATCCCATAACACTACCATATGATGCCACATGAGTTGCTCTGCCTGATTCATGCTGTTGCCCACCCATGCCTCACAACTTTTCACACAGATTTCCCCAGAGTTTTCGAGGGCCTGTCTGTGCTACAAAAGGGAAAATAACATGCCTGATATTGAGAAGGTGATCCCTTGTAGAGGACTCCGAGGTCAAGGTGTATTACCATCCCTGAGTCTAGGATTAAATTCAAGGTCACAAAGAGAAAGGTAGAAGGCAGAATTCTTCTTGGCATGTGGGTATATGGAGGTGACTGGGAGTTAAGGCTCCTCTGTCCCCGACACTCAGAGGTACAGTTTCCAAACACCACATGACTTATTTCTGGCAAGACATGAAAAATAACATTCCTGTCCAGGAAAAGATATTATTTTCTTCACTCACACAGAATGATTCAGTCCTTTCAGAATAGCTCTCCTTGGTCCTCAGCACAGCTATCTAGAGACCACCTGAACTACTGAGAAGAGAGGGCTTTACAAAATAGCTACGCCCAGTCTCCTCTAGCACACTCGGAACTGTTGCAGAAGGTGTCCAGAACCTGAATTCCAGGGCCTCCCAAGGCCCGCCATCTGCTGTGCATGGTCTTTTCCTACAAAGGCCATCTCTCATGTAAATCCACACTGAATACAACTAAAAATATTTTCATTTGTTTGTTCAGAAACGCTGTCTGAGTTGCAGCAATTCCACATAGGAAAAATATTTCTCAGGAACAGCTTCAGTGGACCAGACATAATTCTCTCCTGACTACATTGCATCCCACCCCTTGGGGTTATTCTTTTGGAAGAGTGAGACAGCTTTTGTGAATTATGTTAGCCAGAAATCATTTTATTTATGCATTGCTACACAAAGGCAAGGCTGCCAGGGAAGGGGTAGGAAGGGCAGCCTTGTTCAGTCTGGTCTTCATTAGACATCATTTTGTCACTAAGTAAAAACTGTTCCTTTTTCTCTTTGCATGTTCACATAGCCTGGCTGTGGTCAGCACTGGAGATAGCTTGGAAAGGTATGATTTGTGTTGGCAAGAGGGTGGCCAAGCTGACAGAAAATAAGTTAAAGTACATAGCAGCTGCTGAAGGACGAAACGGCATCTGCTGTGTATATTAGGTCTGCACCACACTACCTCTGTGCTTGGTGATGGCCTCCCAGGCTTTAAACAGATGGTTGTTATGCAGATTCAGGACATCTATCAACCCTGGTCTTGGATCACAGCCAGTAACATCAGAACGGGAATCCTAGGTGGGCAACCAGACTTTCTGTGACAGGTATTATGCCAGAGGCTTGCAGATGCTGTCACAGATTTCTCCTTTTCACTGTGGTAGTGAAGCAGGTTCTCACTTTGGTCCTCATCTTCTTTCAGGGAGAGTTTGACAAAGATTTATCTCTGCAAGAGAAAAGGGCCATCCCTTCTAACAAGCACCTGTTTCTAGTGTGGTACCACTAAATGAGTGAGCTCTCTCACAGAATTCTTTTAGGAGTTGTGCAGTGCATGCAGTCCCTAGAAAATGTGAGAGTAGCTGCACATCCTTGGATAATGCATGTTGTCAGGCAGAACATGTGCTGGAGGATACAGTAAGAGTCCGTGTCCTTGGTATGAAGTACTTGTGCAGTCTTCCCTGGAGTATCCAGGACTCAGACCACTTCAGCATATACATACTCAAGGAGTTTGGTCTCCAGGTCTTGGATAGGCACATTCCTATAGGACAGATACACAGACAGTGGAATTACGTCATCTGTGAAAAGGGAGAAATAATATAAACTTTGTGCAATACTATGCTTTTACCAACGGCTGTTTAGTTCAAAAGCATGACAAACAGTGAGATGATAGCTCTCTGAGAAAGTTCAACACCTCAGCTCCGCTCCAAGGAAACCTCATTAGGCTCCCCCACAGAATCCTCCAGGAAAAATAACCATTATAAAGTTCATATTATTGCTGCTACTTTTAAGGTTTAAAAACAAATTAAGATATCAAGGTCTTTCTTGGGTAAGGAAAGGGGAAGGAAAAGGGGAAGGCAGTTCCTATTCATTCACAGCAAGATGAAAGAGATCTGTATAGACCTGATTTTCTCAGGTTTTGGAGTTCCTGTTTAGTCTCACTCAGATAAACACAGCAAGTTCAATAGGAAGACTCCAGTATTTCCTTTGGAAGAAAATTTGTTTTACAGCAATAGAGAGAAAAGCTAGCCAAAAATGGCTGGAAAAGGTTTTGCGCCTCAAGTACTTACACTTTTACAGCCCTGCTAGGCTGTAAGCCCCTTTACAACAGCTTCTCTCCTTCACCCCCTGACCAGATGGAATTGTGCTGTTGAGGCAATAAAATGGCAAAACTACACAAACCAGCTCTTTGAACAATAGACTCTCTGTTTAACAGAGATATACTACTCCAAACCTTGGCCAGAATAACAGAAGGCAAAATTGAAAAGCATTGTAAAAAATGTGCCTATCCTGCTAAAAGACTTTTAGTCAATGATTAGCTTAAGTAGCTTGAACAAAAGCAAAGTGAGTATTTTAACGTGGTGCTTTCTTTATTTGGATTCCTAAGAATATTCGGGAAAGTACAAACAAAATGAGTGAGAATTTATTCTGACAACAGCCAACTTCCCTGGCAATTTAAAATATGTAGAGTACTATTCCCTTGCCAATACAATCTCCTTTATCCCTCACTGGAGGC
This sequence comes from Athene cunicularia, assembly GCF_003259725.1. Classification (NCBI taxonomy): domain Eukaryota; kingdom Metazoa; phylum Chordata; class Aves; order Strigiformes; family Strigidae; genus Athene; species Athene cunicularia. The sequence continues at coordinate 102,006,193 of NW_020799091.1, read as the reverse complement.
AATAATCCACATTCACCCCCAAGTCAAAATAAACCTCAATTCTTCCAAAGCATAGACCCCTGCCAATGGCAAAAAGATGTCTCAGGACAGTGGCATTGCAATGTTGCAAACTGATCTTACCACCGAGAACTTCACTCATTTAGAGGTAGTAACCTCTATTTTGGGAGTAAAATATAAAAATTCAAAATTAACATTTTTTCAATGGTCTGCATTATTGCTCTTATTAGATTGCCTCAGGAATTTCCATGCATGATCGTACAGTCAAAGACATAGCATGTATGTGCTATTTTTGTCACAGTATGCACACTATGTTCCATGCACAGGCCAATTTACAATATGCTTCATCTTCTAATTAACAGCTGTCTTCATCCGTCAGTTTCCAGAGGAATGTGCTGTGTCTTTGTAAGAGGGAAAAGTAAAAGAGAAACTTAATGGTAGCTAGAGACACTCACTCTAAAAGAACATGAGATTTCAGTACAAATCATTTACACAGACCAAAAGAATTTTTACAGCTTTCTTTCTCTGCATTAATTTCATGCCAGACCATCTAGTAACACGCTGAAAAGGGCCATTCTCTAATGTCATACTTAAAAATGCAGGGGTCATCAGATAAATGTAGCAAACAGAGATTAATTTTGCATTGGTAGCAACAGGAGTTTAGACTGTTGTTTCCACTAGTAGTCAATGGTATTTGGGGGGCTGGAGGAGTTGATAAATTAGCAAGAGTTATGTCTTCCCTTATGTGTCAACCTTACACCTTCATGCTAAAAATCTAGATGCTGTGTGGTAAAAAAATACTCCTTTATCACCGAGTCTGTAACCCTACATTCAATCGCTCTTCTCTCACCATAGTTCATTGTATGAAACTGATTTTCCTATCAACTCTTTCAACTTCTTCATCATCCCTTCTGGAGTGATCCTGTTTTCCTTCTATATTTGTTCTCAATATTAGTGACTATTTGTCTCTCCTAGAGCCTTCTCATTACCGGTCCATCAATTCCTGAAATCTGTCTTCCTACAGTCAAATTTCTTGTACTTAGCTATGGAAACAAGCAAGTAAAATGTGGGGTTCGGTTCAGGTTCAATATGACCAATGTAATCCAGTTTGGTTTAAGTCAAGTGATAGTGTTACCAATAAAGAACTGGCTCATTCATACTAAGTTTACATGTAAACCTGAATCTGAACTATGGCTTGAAGCACTGTCATTTCTTCTACTTGCCCCAGCCCAGTACTAAATCTTTCACATCTTCTACTCCAACATTGGAATGAAGGACAAGGTATGTTGCAACAGACATGCACTATTAAAAGCTGTTTCTGCATGTCTCAGCCTGTTTGTTCCTTATCCTAAGAGCAGAAGAAAAGAAGTTTTTCTCCTGTTTGAATATCAGCATGGAAACTGACCTTTGCTTGGCCGATTTTAGAGACAATGGGGGAATAAAGGGAAGGAGAGGGGAAGGGCAGGTTCGCCATGTTGCACCAACTCAAAGGGTCAGATGCCTATGATGATGAGTCCATCTCTGATACAGTCCGGCTGTGACACCTCAGCCCAAGGTTGTGATGAAATTGCCTGAGATATAAGAAAATCTGTAGAGCGGAGCCATACAAGATAAGATAAAATTGCAGATGTAAGACTACTGAGATGAAGTAGTAACTCAAAGATTCAAGGGGAAAGGCACCAACATGAGAGGTATACTATCTTAAAGTGAAAAACAGGGATTTGACAACAACTCAGTAACTTTAAGGATCAACTCACTTCCAGGGAGCAGCAGAATTCTATTCCTCCCCACCTGACTAAAAAGCTGCCTGACTGCCTTTTCAGCAGGGACTTTTCAGCTGCCTAATCAGGAGTGGTGAGCATACTAACGCTTAGCATAGTTATTCATTGTGCTTTTTTACTTCTTACAATGTCTCCGTCAGGAAGTTGTGTTACCCTTTTAAGATTTGTGTATCCTACTAGCACAGTCTCTGCACACAGTAGAAGTAATCCAGACAAGAAATAGTAACTTGGAGAACTCTGTCCTTTATTTGTGCACAAGTTTACAGTTATTTATCCTGTCTTTTATAGCTGCAGAGGACTGAGATCAGTCAGCAACAGATAATAGGTTGTCAAATCAATATTCTGCACAAATGCCAGGTGATAAACTAAAATCTGTATGACTGCAGGTGCAACAGCAGCAAGTCTTACCTAATAAACTGGGGTACAAAGTTCACAGATTAGGATTTGGGAAACAGTGTGAACGTATTAAAAACTAATTAAAAATAATAGCCAAACAAGAAGGAAGAAATTCTTAACTATGGTTGCTACTGAGAAACCATAGCTTTAACCTCTCACTCACCTGTCAGAGTTCATTCACTTTATTGAGTGGCCTGGAGAAGGCAATGGAGTGGACTTATGCGAGTTTGCAGATGACCCCAAACCAGGGGGTTCATACATTATAGGGAGGCCTCCCATTCAGAGGGACTTAGGCTGGACAAATCAGCCAACAAGAACTTCATTAAATTAAACTAGGACAAATGCAAGGTCCTCCATCTGCACAGAAAGAGCCCCTGGCAACGATACTGGCTGGGAACTTACTGAATGGGGAACAGCTCTGCAGAAAAGACCCTGGAAAGCTGGGCGGAGAGCAAGTTGAGCATGAGCCAGCAGCATGCCCTGGCAGCAAAGACAGCCAGCTGCCACCCACCTGGCCAGGGGCTGGAGCTCTTGCCCTGCAAGGAGAGGCTGAGGGACCAGTGCTTATTCAGCCTGCAGAAGAGATGGTTTCAGGGAGATGGAATAGCTGCCTGTCTGAACCTATAGACAGGTTACTGAGATAATGGAGCTGGGATCCTCACAGCAATGCATGATAGGGAACAAGAAGCAAAGTGCCTAAGGCTAAAGAAGAGGGTCAGACTGTATATAAAGAAAAAAAAAAAAATCCCCAGAATAGGTTGCCCGGCAAGGTTGTGTAATCTCCATTTTTTGATGTTTTAAAGACCCAAATGGAGATAGTCTTGAACAACCTGCTTTGTTCCTGCTTTGTCAGTAGGTTAGATTAGTGACCTCTTGAGGGCCCTTCCCACCTGAGTGACTCTCCAGCTCTGTGCTGCTCTGCAGACTCTGGTCAGAGCGAGCAGCCCCTTTGCTGACCTAGCTCTCCTAGGGAAATACTCTTCCCTCCCACTGTCATATCCCACCACTCATTAGTTCGAACTAATTTGTGTTCAGTCAGGTTAGTTTAAGGAAGAAGAAAAGAATCAAACTGGGTTTTGTTCAAAAAAAGTTCAGGTCTGTAACCAGAGGCCACATTACCTACTTCTAGGTAGGTTACAGACCAGAACTTTTAGGTAATGTGCTACAAAATTTTATTTTAAACAGTCATAATGACTGGTTTTAACAAATTTACATGCTTCAAAAAGTTATGATGAATTACCTTACTTTTTGAAGGGAAATAAAAATAATCCTTACAAACAAAAGCTACAGAACTTTATAAAGTTCATATAGAAATATCAATGAGCCAAGTGTGGTAGAAGCAATATCTATATTGTGTAGGCAGGCATACAGCAGACTACTTAACATATAGCAAGAAGCAAATGAGTTGGTATATTGTGTGGAATCACAATTCCTCTGCTATTGGGATATTTTGAAAGCAGTTTCTGAACTTGTTTTTATAACAGTTATTTCAACATAGTCATGATAAAGAGGATATACAGAGGAGTACTGACTTGCAGTGCCTCAGAGATTTTATCTTTGGGTGGAGAGAAAACTACTTCAAGAATCTTGTTGGTGGGAGGAAAAGAAATTGATATGAATTTGGCTTTAAGGTAAAGGTTTTGCTGACTTTTTTTCTTCTTGCTTATGTTTGTGTAAAAAAAAAAAAAAAAAAAAAAAAAGTTTACGTTTGAATGTATCTCCTTAAGAGAGTATTTGGTATTATATGGTTACAAATCAAGCTGTACATACAGAGAAATACCCAAACACACAGAGATACATACACACAGACACACCTTGAGAGGTTTCCCCTGGAAGAACTTAGACAAATTTCCATAAAATTAAGTAAAATTATTAGTGCAGAATCTAGTTCAGTTTCTGTCATCTGATCCCACAAACTACATAGTCCAGCTGAAATCAGTGAATTTTAAAGAAGTATCAGACATCTCAGGAAAACTCGCTTGCAGTGAGTGCAAAGTTATACATGCTCACTTTAGTAATCTCCTATCGTACTTGTATCATGGAAATAAGAATACTCCTATTTCTCTGTTCACATTGCAGGGCTCTAGACCTGGATAGACAACAGTAATTTCTTTTTTTTTTTGAGATTTTTTGTAATTCAGAGCTTGCAAACCTGCATGAAAGTAAAATGATGTGTAAAGTCTCTACAGAAAGCACAGATCTGTAATCTGTCTCAGAGCTAAAATGGAAACTAAGGTGCCCACAGTTTCCTGGAAGATGAGAGTTTAGGAGTACTTCCAAGTTGTACTCTTCTTCATAGATAGGAGACAGGAAAATAAGCAGTTTGTGATAAAAGTAAAAACCAGAAACAAACCAGAAACAAACACATGCATTCACAATGCAATCTGTCTGTGTTGTCATAGTTTGATGGAGGGGGAATTGAAACAACCCATGTCAAGCATTATATGAGGACAAATCAAGAATTTAATATCAGCCTTCTCAGAGCCTACACTAGCACTGTACAAGACTTATTTGTATGGATGTCCAAAGGACACTGGTTTGACTGTGCAGACTCAGTCTTCACTGCAAGTTGAAGCTGTCCATTATGCTGTGCCTCAACTTTCCCTTTTCATCTCCTTGTCTTTCTCTACCTGTATAAATGTCATTTCAGGTTCTTCCTCCAAGTCACTCCCTGTCTGTACTGAAAACCTTTCAAAAGACTTGCCTCTTCTATCAGAGAAAACTGTAGAATGAACTATATAAATCAAAATTAATTTTTTTCCTATGCTACCAGCTAAATCCTGTCTCCTGGAACCTGATAATACAAAAATGTACCCTCCTCAGTGATCCTCAGTTAATGACATGTGATAGTGTAACTGGGTGCAATAGGATTTTATGCATAGAGTCTCAAAGCACACACACTTTTTGTAGACTTGGAGAGAAAGAATTATGTGGCTGTTTCTTGATATTTACAGCTGAACCTACAGCTTTTATCAGAAAAAGTAATTTTATGTTTGTTTTTTCTAACAGTTATTATGTTAACTATTTAACATTCTGGATGAACCTCTGAAGATTCAGCACATCAGTCTGAAGTATCAAAAACCTTCACATCCATCTACTAATTCTAAAGGTGTTTTCTTTTTAAGAAAAACAGAACAGTACATAAATATTTCCATCAGGTATGTACTCTAAAAAAACTGACAGAAGGAACTTAGTAAAAATCCTTCATACTTCATCATCAGTTGCTCATACAATAATCACTAAGCCTTCCCATGTTTATACTTATTTTTAACTGTGACTGCTTACAGTCACCGGATCCATATCCTCATGAAAGTCACTGACAAGCTTATAGTTAACTATATAATTAAGTGCACATGATGTGGGATCAGGGATTTCATCTTCAGAGGCAGCAATTCTGTCCCAGCAAGACTTTTCTTTCAGAAATGTCAATAACTTGTCCATTTATTTCACTCTATTTTTAAGATTGTATTTTTCAGTCTCTCATTTCTAAACCAAATTCATGGTCCCTACTGGCTGATGGCTTAGATTCTCCACATATTATCTTACTATTTTTCTCCTTCTTCATTTTGTAAATTATTTCTAACTACTTGTTAATTTATTTTTATTTCATGGAGTAGTATCAAGACAACTTCATGTATAGATAAAAGTTATGCTCACTGTCTTCAAACATAGCTCATTTCTCTTTCATCTTTTTCCTCAGATGCATTACTTTTTATTCTAAACTAAGGATAAAACTACATCTCCATTTTTATTTCTTCCACACTGGTGCATTTTAATTGATCTGCAAAAGATGTCAGAATGTGTTGAAGCTGAACAATAGAGCACTTCAAACAAATCTCAAAGTCATCTGTTACAATGTTTTCTAAGCAAAAAAATAAGAACAATAACTCAAAGACTGGAACACATGGCCTTATTGTCTAATTTTGAAACAAAAAAAATTCTACTTATTTAACCGCTGTGCGTTGAACCATTCCTGTTTTGATGATCAAGTGACAGATTTTATTGCATTTTCAGGAGTTTCTGAAAGGCAGTAGTACTTCTCAAAGTATAGGTTTTAGGGGCTTTTTCTTCTGTTTTTCATACCTTCCATTAAAATTACCTTTTGTGAAAATATAAACATGATTATGCCAAAAGGCAGAATGGCAGCTATTCTAAATCTGCTTTTTATGTCACTTCTGTAATCATGTGAAATACATGGTAGGGAGGGATGAGGGCATGATGACAAAACACACACATAATACGACCTACATAGTCTTGAAATTGTTGCTAAATCAGTGTTGATATTTTGCCCTGTGTTAAGATAAAAAGTACCTCTTAAATTATGCAACACCTGAAAAACTCAACTGTCCTTGTCCAAAAAATGTAGAAATTCTACATAAAATGAAAGTTAATTTGTCTTAAAACTAGAAATTAGACTGTAACTTCATTGGTGAGGGATCTAGGAGGAATACTTCCACCTATGGGGTCTACATCCGAACTTCTTCAGTAATACAAAGTGGTAGAAAAAGGTATCTGAGGCAGGATTTTATGTACCTGTAAACTGTCAATGATGCTCAATCACCTTAGGCAGGAATGCAACAGGTATAACACCACCGAGGCTGCTCTAAGCACACATGACAGCAGTATAAATTATTCTAGAGGATTGTATCAACTATCAAAGTAGTCTGTAAATAGACCATATAAACATCAGTGAATATACCCAAGATACAAACTAAATTTTAAACAAACTAGAAAACCAAACAAATAAACAACACGCTCCCACTACCACAGCCTTCATAAGCTAGACTGCCAAGATAGCTATTCTAGCTGCTCAGTCTGAGGCAACCAGATAACTAAAGGTTTGCAATTGCACAGTTGCCAAGCTTGTCACATGACCATTTTAAGACGACTGCAAATCATCAAGCTTCACTGAGAACAAGATGACAACTGACAGATCTGTTTCCTGATGCCATTTCCAAGAAAGACGCTGTGGTGCTGAAACTAAGTCACCCTTCAGTATTGGGAGCTACAAGCTTTGATCGATTCTTTGTTCAGCACTAAGCTGAGCAGTAACCAAGTGAAAAGAGGTGATTAACAAAACACATTCACCACTGTAAGGAACTGAAGGAAGAAATGCATCAAACATTCATCAACACAGAAAACCTCAAGAGCAAGCTGTGGCCTTTGGATTAGTCTAAGGAATGTCACCCAAGGAAGCGGGAGTGTATTGAAGGATGCACTCCCCAATCCCCTGCAGTTGCATTGACAAAGTCCTTAGATAAGCCTCGGAGGGGGAGACATGGACTGAGTGTAACCAGGTGTTTCTCCTCAAGCACAAGTACCGCTAAACCCTTGTGGCTCTATTGTGTAAGCCAGACACCATGCTTGCCTTGCTAATGACTTCGCACCTTTGCCATTGCAGTGGTAACAAGAACTGGTAAGAGGCCATCATTTCTGGGATAACTGGTAAGATCTCTGGGAACAGAGGAAAAATCAAGGCTGGGCAGCAACCACCTACTCAGCTGGAACCACACTCCACCTTTTTCCTGGTCTCTCATGGAAATGAGTTTGTGGAATAACTACCCCTCCTAGTCTAGTATGCTAATCATCTAATAAAATGGTGACAGAAACTTTGCTGTGTGTGCACCCACCACCCGAGATTACCAGACCTGAGACAATGCTGGATCCAGGGGTGGTGATCTGGATTTCTCTGACTCTCTTTCTCTCCTTTCTTTTCCTTTCCTTTCTTTTCTTTGTTATTATTATCCTTTTCCAAGTTTAAATTGCTAAACTGCAAGTAAAACATTTTAAGCGGTCATTTGGTGTCATTTCACCTAAATTTAACCTGAGGGGATCACAGAACTGTTGCGATTCTCCGGGCTTCCAGTCTGCCAGTCTGGGTTGTGACAACCACTTGGCTTTAAACCCTTGGCACAGAATGTGATTAGCTGTTAGGTAGTAAAGTAGCCTCTTACTGGTTGACACAGCTGAAGTCAATGTTACTGTGGGAAGAAGAGGAAGATCTGTATTTCTGTTACCCTCTCTCCATTTTGTTGGAGGGCAAAACAGACTCACTCTCGGACTTTTCATAGTTGTTATAGTCACAATTTAGAACTCGTGGAATTTGTTAACTATAGATTGAAAGTTCCCTCCTCAAAAGGAGGGTCTATGTATATAAACTAATTAACTACACTAAATCAGGAACTACTGGAAAAACCTCACAATAGGGGTTTAGCTAGACTCAGCAAGCCTACATTTCAGTGCCCTACAATTCTCTGATAATGTAGGGTATTGAAAAAACTTCACCCTCACAAACATATAAGTTTAGTGCTAAAATTTGCATGATTTTGGAATAAAAGAGCTACCCTAAAGTACTGCCGTGTACATATACATATATATAGTATGTGTACATATATACACACCTGTGTATGTGTATATATACAACTTTTTCAAATTTGAACTGTGAAAGCTTTTCAGTTTGAGAAAACGAAGAGACTTCAGCAGTTGCCTTATTACAAAATCCTATCCGTGCCCATAGCTGTTAAAGATGAAAAAAATTTGCATAGTATTTGCACAAAACTCCAGACAGAATATTTGTAATTCAGATTTGCCTTACAATGTGTTCATTTACATTTTATAATGACTTTAGCAGACAAAAAAAAAAAGCCAAGAATGAAATAGGTTTTTTCCCCAGTTACCAGAAAGTAAAAGAGACATATTCAATGCACTGGTGGTAAGAGCACAACTTCAATTTTGAACATCACCATCAACAGTAAGAAATAAAACCAGCCAGATTAAGTACTTATTTTGCCCTAGGCACTTTATGAAACGCAGGCCCCCTGAGCACCACCCTCCTCTTAAAAACTGACATCTGAAATTCTAATGAAATCTCAGTTGAATAAGGGACTGGTCCTCTTTCCTCCAAACATAGTAACTCTATATTCATTCCTTCATGCACACACCTAAAACCCCATTAAAGTTAATGGGAGTTACATGTGCACCTAAGGGGGAATAGCCCCATAAATATTCTTAAAGGGCACAGAGTGTAAAAGAAAAGTCTTCACAAGTAGATTTTTTTTTTAATGATGTGAAAATGTTGCAATTTGGGAATAAGTTTCAAACAGGAAGAAAGAGCAATGGGAAGAATTTCCCACCTGGCTTTAAATTACAATTGCAGGAAATCAAGCTGCTTCTTTCAAAATTTGAGATAATAGCAAGTCAGCAGAGCAGTTATATCTCTCTGCTGTTGAGAATAACTTAAGCAAGCTTCTTCAAAGACAGTGCTGCATAAATAAAGATTGATGAGTTTGACTAACCCTTTAAATCCCTACCTTCAATGGGTTTTCTTTCTTTTCCAGAAAACAGGACAGTACATTTAAAATAAAAACTCAAAGCATTCTGAGCACATTTTCAGTTCTAAATGCAGTTTAGGTAAACAGTCATTACATCAGTTTCATCAAAAGTCAAGAAGCACAGGCAGATACAGCTGGCTTATTAGATGTGCTCTCATTTGTTGAGTCCCATGAATGTATGTAGTAAAAACATAAATCCAACTCTGTGGAAGAAAGGAATGGCATTGTACGTTTCACAGAATTGTAGAAAGCAGCTCCACAGATAATACATTTGTAAATTTAATAATGCCTCACTAAATAATTGGCTGTGTTACCTCTATTTCCACGTTGGGAAATACCAATATAAGATCTTTTTAGTTCACAGAATTAGGAAACAACACTTATCATACTCATCAGGCTGACCTAGGACATTACCCAGCATAACACAACAGTGGCAGCACTCTCTTAACTATTTTGCCTAAACAAGTGCTTCAAAAATCCAAACTAGCTGCTGCAAGGGTGGGAAGAAATTACATGGCAGCAGATAATAGTAAGGCTCTTCACAGTCCCATCAACAAGATCAGCAAAGCTGTCTGTAGGGTTTGTGTGCACACACACACCTTGTTGTCCTCCCTTACTTTTCTACCCTCACTTTACCAATCTGTGAAACAGCCATATTGCCATGCACACAGCATCTACTGTACTTGCTCCCCATTCCCAAATTGTATGTACTTGAATTCACCTGTTTCCTCTCTCTATCCATCCAGTCCCTTATTTTACCCTCAATCTCATCACTCCTGGTCTATTTTGTGACCTGAATCCTAGTCTTTCTTAAAAAATTAACTCCAATTCTTAGCTTCTCCTCAAATGATTTAAACTCCCTTCCCCCTCCACATCTGCTGCCCTCAAATTTACATTCAAACTCAGTTTCTTTGTACCATCACAGGGTCCTCCAGCCTTCCATTCTCACAGCACAGCAAACTGATCTCATCCTGTTTCTTTACCCAATTACCACATTTTTTTCCAAATGAAGGCCTCACAAACTGCTCCTGCTCTTCCCTCCTATATATTACAGGCTCTTGTTCTAACCTAAAACAATAATTGTCCATTTATCTACACAAGGGCTACATCTTCTACATTTCTATGAATGAAAAGAGAAAAAAGAAAGAAAATCTAAAAAAAAAAAAAAAAAAAAAAAAAGGAAGAAGAAATCTCCTTGCTTTGTTATTTTTGTGTTCAGTCACACTGCAGCTTGGGAATTAAGGAAAAGTAACTCTAGGAAATTTTCAGATCCAGTGCTTGGCACAGACCTCTGCATGTGAATTCTAATGCATTTACCTGCCATGTATGCACTAGTCTCTACAGAACACAGGCAAACAATTATCTTTACAAAGCTATGTAATTTCTCCAAACCAGGACAGATTTTTTTTTTAAAGTAGAAAAAGGCACATCTTTGTCATAAAACCAACCTACATCCCAAATGTGGCATCTCTGATTCAGCCTATATGTCTGCTAGAACTCTGCAATTAAAGGGCTATAAAAATGTTGGCAAGCAATATGTTTTTCCCCTAATTTCATTCCTCTGAAATGGTTAAGCCATTTTTTGCTGAAATTGTCCCAAAATACTCAGACTAAGCATATACCCAATGTGGAAAATGTCAACGTCAGTAGGCAAAGTTAGGCAACAGAAAATGAGTTAGAATGAAAACGCTCTATCAACCTTAGTCTTTTGGCAGCACTACCAACAAAGAGCTGAATGTCTGATAATTATCAGGTAGAGTCTCTATTCACTGCACCTTATATTTTACACTAAATTTAATTCTTATGTTCCCTCTCACTTCTTTTGTTTCCAGATTTTTTGCTGACAAACTCTCTGCAACCTTTGGACACATTTATTTCTGGCCCAAGACTCCCACACCACTGAATGTGATTGAGACTCTGGGGCAGGAGCACAGTTAAAAAGTATTGCAGTAAGACAGGCTGAACTCTCATGCACAGGTGTTTGCTATTGGTAGCAAATGCAGAATAACTGACCATTGCTTCTTCACCTTTACTGCACGGTGCATTGGCATCAATACAGAGTATCTGACATACTCAGAAAGTGTTGAGACTCTGTTTCTGACAAAAAGCTTTCAGTCAGTGATACATCATTTTGTTTCACAAACTTTGAAGCAGTCCCCTTGTCTATCAAAAAATGCACTAGCTGACCATAGATGAAACCAAGTGCTGTTAATATGAGAAGGAAGAGGATGCAAAGCAGATCTGGGAAAGGAATTTGTTTCTCAGTCCAAATTTTCCCTCCTCAGACAAAACTTTCTACCTAATGCCTTTTGGAAGTATCTAGTTCAAATGAGCAACTGAGTCAGTCTGACCTTTTCCAAGTATTATCTTACATGAAACACAATTGCTTTAAGACAAAGTGAATATAATTATTCAAATTGGGGAGGCATTTTTCTGCTAATGGAAAGCAAGCTGCCATTTTCCACACTACGCAGCATCATTTCAGAGATGCTGAGCCCTGGAGCTTTCTCTAAGCCTTCAGTATCAAAAGCTCTACTACAACACTTCTGCAAGTCATTTAGTTCTGATAACTGAGAAATATTTAACTGAAGCCTAAATCTATTAAATACAAATTGCATTAAAGTAACATTAAGAATTTGATTAAAACCTAGAATACCAAGGGTAAAAGGAAGTGGGAGAAAGAGAAAAACAGAGGGGAAAATCAGAATCAAAAAGCTCCAAAAATGGAGTAAAAGGAACCCGCAGTCATGTTTAAGCTCTGATTTTTCTGCTACTCTATAAAAAAGATAATAAAATGAAAAATGAATTAAGCTGATTGATTTGACTAAACCAGCAACTTGTGTCAATTTTTAAGACTGATTAACTCTGAAACATCAGAAAACAAACTAGAAATTACTTAAACCTTTAACTATAGAAAAATGAGCAATTGTTGCTTTCATTTCCACCACAGCCTTGTGTATTGTCTATAAAACATCTCGTCTTTCTCTTACCAGCTATTTCCTAATTTTACTTTTTCTTTTCATTAAAAGGAAGCAAAATAAAAAAGGAAAGGAAATCAAATGCAGTGCATACAGACTCTAAAAATTGTATTTGAAATAAAATCTGATGTAGTTACTTCATTTTTTAATAATGGCCCAGTGAGTTATTTTAAATGTGACCTTCAAAGGAAAAAGACACTCAGGCTTTGGGGAGGGGAAGGAGGAATTTCACTTTGATGAACCATTCATTCCTTTTTTTTTTTTTAATCTTTTGATTGCCTGATGTTTTGCTTTAGAAATGTAGGACCTGACTAAACATAAGAATTCCACAATGACTGGAGAATTATAGCAATGACATCAAAGGAAGTAATAAGCATATGCACGCGCTCACAAAGAATTAATCGGGGTTTCTGTCATTGCCCTCAAAAACTGCCAGCCCTATATTAGTTGCAATGGCAGTTTGAGCTGGTAGGCCTTTCTCACACACCAAAGTGCAAGTGAGATTTCTGCTTAGATGGGTATTAAGCTGGCCATGAGGACATACCCAATAATCTAATATAAATCCACAGTTCTCCATAAAGTCCCAATATTTGTTTTACAAGCAAATAATCAAACAGCAACTCGATCTTTTTTTTCAATTCAATAAATAATATATATAAATTCAAAAGCATATAAGCATGTATTAGAGAAAAGGTGAAAATTGATAATCTAATGGTTAAAATGGATAAACATCCAAGATAAGTCTAATCAAAAGTGACTTTAGGAGAATGCAAGCTGACCATTAATGAAGATATAAGAATGTTACTAAGGTGAGAAAGAGAAAATTAGTTCAGAGAGGAGGTTGTTGGGAGGGTTATTTACTCTTTTTAACTAGCACCCACTTACACTATCTTTGTATATAAAAGCAAGCTTAATAATTGCCACATAATTACAGCTTTGATAGAGACACTGGATACTTCAGAAACCTGACAAAGAAATAAGAGAACAGTAGATCTGACTTCCCAAGTATTTCTAAGATCGTAATACTCAGATGGGTTATGCTACAGTAACAGCTCAAAATGTTATGTTACAGCTCAAAAAAGAACATAAAGAAAGAACCTAATCTTTAGGAAAATGTTGCAATGGAAACAGTAAAAATCTTCAGAGCCAAGTAACCCACTACCTTAGCTGTTGTGCTGAAACAAAATACTGCTATATATCATTTTGTGCTCCAGAGGGGTAAAACAACCCACCTGTCCAACAGTCAACCAGAATGGCCATAGCTTGTTTGTTTATTCAGTTGTAAAAAAAAAAAAAAAAAAAAAAAAAAAAAAAAAAAAAAAAAAAGGGGGGGTTGTTTATCGTCAACTAAAAGCAGTCAAGAAAGGAAAAGTGGTGCAGATTGCTGATGTGAAATTCTACACAGAACACTGAACTCCCCTAACTTGTGCTGAAGTTCAGTAGGAAGTAGGCAGGTCAGTACTGGTCAGAAGTAGGTCAGTTATTTATAAGAAAGATATAGTCAAAGATACGTGGTTTCCAAGGGCTTTTCTTCCAAAATAATTTCTTTCCCCAAAACATTTTTTCCAAAAACAAGTGTCTTTTTGTTTGGAGGAAGCCTGTTTTTCTAAATCCTCCCCTCTCCAACAGAGGAAAAAAAACCACAGCAATGTGCAGAATCATCAACAGTAGGGGACTGAAAAGGGATAGAAAGAATAGCAGTTTCATTTTGCCTGCTGATATAAAGTGTAACTTTTAAAATAAAGACAAAAAAAGGTAAATTTCTCCATTAACACATCCACTAAAGTTTTCAATACTGCAAAAAGCTATTTTCCAGTTAAAACATTTGACATTTGTCAAAGTGACACAAAGTGGAACTAATGAATGTGAATATATAATTTTCCCAGGAAGGCCAAAACTACATATATTACACAGAAAGCTTAGTTGCTCTATTTAAAAAAATCTTTCTTATTCTAGTTCTAGTTCTTATTTCTAGTTCAAAATCAGTAAGTTTTTCACTAAGCTTTTACTCAATTTCTGCTCAGAAAAAACTGGGTAAAACAATGGCATCAGCAAAGCTGTGAATTAGGACCCACACTAAGATTGAGAAAAGACCTCGTAGAGCTGGTAAGGAAGAAAAAAAATACTAGCAGGCCCAGAAATGAACATCTTTCTTGTGTGACTCATCCAGTTCTACCCCCAAAACATCAGATTGTTCACAAGTCTGATACTTTTTAAAATAGCTCTATTTTCAATTACTGAACATCTTGAAAACACCATAGGATGTGTAGGATGCTGCATTCTTCAGCTTTATGTGTACAATCATGTGGTTTGCTGGAGTAGGTTGAGCCTCACTGAATGCAGAAAGACTGCTCATATGTTTCAATACAAGTGCATTTTTTTCTGGAACAAAGTCAACGCTGAGCAGCTCTGAGCATGGGGAGAGAGCACTGTTCAGTAGAGCAGAGACATTCCCCAGCTGGTGTTGATCATGCCCTATTCCAGAAATATTGCCATCGCATCATCATACATTGCACTTCACACTGACAGCAAGAGGGAAAGCACAAGATACCTGGGGAAGGTTGTGTGTGTGTCTAACATACAGCAGCCTTCTGCTGTTCAGACCTCCCTGTGGCTTTGGGCACTGCCTTCACAGCCAGTCCCTACCTACCCCACAGCATATCCTGCTCCTGTTGAAGTCCCCTCTGTGTGCCAATTCCTGCCCCACTTGCCCAAGACAGCCAAGACTGGCTCCTTCCCCAGCCTTGGTGGCTCCCACTCCCCCGCTTCTATTCCTCTGCCTCACTTTACCCCTCCACTTTGGGCCCCCTTGCTTCCAGGCGGCAGCACCTTCTCTCTCCTCACTCCAGGCTTCTGCTGAGGAGAGAACAGGCCCTGCACCATGCAGGCTAGGGGAAGCTCCTGCCTCGCCCTCCACACAGCCATATACACATGACCTGACAAACCCTTTACCTGACCTCCAGAGCTGTGGGATCATTTCACTCTCACCCTCCTCACTGACATTGCAGACTTTCCATTTTATGGATGAAACAGCAGCACTGGGACTTCTTCTCCAGACTCATCTCTGCTACCTCTGAGGGAGAAGCAGGAGAAAATGAGTTTCCAGCACAGACCCAGACCCTGAGGCATTGAAGACCCACTTCTCCCTTTTCAGTCCTGGGCAAGCTCCACACTCCTTGCCAGTGCTCTGTCAGTCCCCACATCTCCTTCAGAGCCAAGATACGTGCAGAGCCAGAGGCAGTGAGGACTGACAGCCCTTGAAGTCAGCAGGACTGGAGCAGCACCCAGTCACAGCCTCCCAGGAGGCAGTGGTACCCCCTGCTCTGCCCCGTCCTGTCCTACCCTCCCCTACCCTCCCTTGTCTTCTTCTGCCCTCACCAGCTCAAAAATGCTGCCTCCCAACCTTTGAAGCCTATCGTAACTGTACCAGTCATGTCATGGACCTACCTCACTGTGACATGGCCCCCACAGTGACGTGGACCCCAGCAACCTGCTGCCCACTGTGATATGGCCCCCACAGTAACATGGCCCCCACTGACCTCCTGCCTACTGTGACGTGACCCCCACAGTGATATGGCCCCCACCGATCTGCTGCCGTGACATGGCCCCCACAGCGACATGGCCCCCACTGACCTGCTGCCCACTGTGACATGGCCACCATGTTTCCCATTTTATCTGTGGTGGCCTCCTGGGGCAGGTCTACAGTTGTGAGTCATATTCCAGTGTGTTCATGTTCCCCTTCACTACCCTTGTGAACTTTTCTCTGTTGTAAACATTTTAGGGCCTGTTCTGCAGCCTTGCAAAGGAAACCTGGCTTTTGCAGTCACTTCAGGAAAATATTGACACACTTATGTTAAACACTTTTCCTCCAACTTTTCACAGGCTCTACTCCATTCCTTTACTCCAGAGCCCTCTCCCCCTCTGTTTTTATCACCATGGGTTATATTCAGTCCCTCCAGTGAGGAAAAGAGAAGCTGGGTGGGGGTTGTAGGGCACTGTTTATCACCAGTACAAAGCCATTTACCTCTGCTGCTCCTTTCTTCTCACATTTTTCCCCTGCTTCACTGCGGGGTCTCCAATGGAACTGCAGTTCCTTAAGGAATATGCGTCTCCTCTAGCATGAGTTTTCCACAGGCCACAGCAACTATCTGCTCCATCACCATGGAGCATCCCCTCCTCCTTCTCTCACCTTGGTATTCCCTGTGCTGCTTCTTTCTCTTATTGCTCCCTCTTTCCACTCTCTGGCATTTTTTGCCTGTTCTTCCCCAGGCTTTCCCCGAGGTACCACTGTGTCCGACACCAGGCAGCCCCAGCCTCCCCGCACACCCGCCCCGCTGCAGCCCCTGAGCTACCACAACCTGGCCACCTACACCCAATGCACTGGCTTATGTATTCCCAAAGTCTTTCTTCCTCCACAAGGTGCAATACTGCATTCCCACGCATTCTGCATCAGGCCAGAAACTGGCAGGCCTTATCAGTGAACAAGAAAAGGTCTGGGTGCCTGAGTCTTCTCCATGATCTCTATTCTTACAGTAGTCCATCTTGTTGTCCTTCACATCAGTCACCAATTTCAACGCTAGCTGAGCTTTGACTTCCTTGACTCCATTCCAACATACTGGAGAGATGTCCTTATATTCCTCTTGGGAAGCCCATCCCTGCTTCTACCTTCTGTGTACCATCGTTTGTTTGGTTGTTGGTTGTTTTTTTTTAATTTGATCTCAGTAAGGATTTCCTAACACTTTAAGCTTCTCCAAAAGGCAGAAGCTCCCCAAAATGCAAGGCTGCACCTGTCTTCCATTATTATTCACCAACCTATGTCTGAACCATTAACCCGAAGTTTATAATATAAACTCATCACCTGCTGTCACATCTTCTGCTAGGCTTTTGTGCACCTTGCCTGGCCTGAAAATTGCTTGCAAGGACTGTCTTACTGCCATTTGTCATTAATATGAGTCACAGCATCATCATCCCCAAACCTCAAAATGGTTTCTGGTTAACCTTGGGAAATCTTTCAAAATTATATTAGTATACATTTGGCAATTGCAGTATTGCAGATTTTGCATCAGTTGCCCTCACAATACAGACCAGAAATTTATGAGATGCTGAGCTACTAGAGAGCATATTTGTCAAAGCATCAAAATGAAGCAAATGAACAAACTGTGTTTTGTTGTCTGACCATGTATATCAGGACAAACAAGAGAGTCTAAACTAAGAGTAAATCTAAGCTAAGAATTAACTGACACTCCTTTTGCAGGCAGGATTTAGAATTTTTCCAAGCCACACAGTCTCATTCTCTGATGTTACAGAGGTCACCTTACTGCAGTTCCATTCATAAAAGCATCAGGTACAAAGGTACTAAGTCTAATTCAGTTGCCTTCTGTCAGTTTAGAAAGTCTATATCAAAACAGAATTCCTCTGAGAGTTATAAACTTTCATCAAATTCCAAACATGGGTTTTAATCATGGTCAGTTTTCACCACTTCTTGTATTAACATTGATCAGTTTAAACAGTCCTTCTACTTCAGTAATCTTTTTCTGCCATCATGTACCTTTAAAAGATAAGCATCTCCTTTCAAATTTGCCAAATTCACATAGCATCTCCATGTTGAACAGTCTCTGTTTCCCAGATCCTCATATCCATTGTTTGCATTTGTAGTTCAAGTACATTGTCCTTGAACATGGATTAACAGAATTGCCCACAGCATTCTAGATTAATCTAGCAGCACCTTTTAGAAAATAATTACTATTTTGCTGATTTCAGACCATAAGGATTTTGCATTTGTCCTTCCTTTCTGCACTTGGCTCTTTGGCATTTGTCTTTTTTCCCATGTCACATCATGCTGGTAACCTAGATTTATCTTATAACCTTAAATCAGCCCTCATCTTTCTCTCTAACATTTCTTCAATAAGCATCCCAGTTTGTATAGAAATTCCTGCTAACAGTCCTTATTATAAAACCATAGCCGTGTCATCAGGATCATCCATTTCTATCCGTATCATTCAATGTGTTCTAACCATGTGTTATCAGCACATTCCCATTACAGTATCCATCCTATGGCAATAGAATTATCTGCTATGTTCTGAGCTGTATCATAAAATAAACATATTTTTCATAGTGTTTGCCTAGCAGGGTTCAGAATTAACTGTTTTAGAAAAATCCCAGACCACCTGCATTTTACTACTAAATGTTGAGTAGCATGTAGCCAACATGAGCTGAAATTCCTCTGTGAATTTACTTTATATGATGATGGCTCTGGCCACAGAAATTACATTGGCTTACTAAAATGCTAAAGGAATAGTTTCAGTTGGAGTTTGACAGAAAAATAGGGAAAGAAAAAAATAATGCACACCCTGTAGTGTTCTGGGCAAATAATGTTCAGAAACTAAATACTTTATTAACTATAAAATACATTTAAGTAGTTGACAGTATTTTCAGAGAACTTTGGAGGATGATCATTTTTCATATTTTATCTAACACTTTATTCTGAGCACATATAACCTATCCCTATGACGTGCTAGGCTGCCCTTACAACTAGTGAACTTTATGGCTCAGAACAGTGTGGGAATATCTTTGGATAGTTTCCATGCTCAATAACAACAGATGTCACACTAGCAGCGGAGGATTGTTAACTTTACATTCTGTCCAAAGGTGTGCTGAATTCTGAGTAAAGTCAGAAGGCATTGCTTCAGCTCTCTGTTACAGGATAAATTTTGCCTGAGATCCTTATTGTTTGGTTTGAAAAAACAGAAACCTTTAAACTCCTGTCCTAGACTACAGTTTCATATCCAGTGATTATATTTTTAATAAAAGAATGATGTTTTCGGGTACTTCACAGGAGAAATGTAATAAAAAGAGTTAATATATGGAAGATGCAAATTTGATTCTGAAGGAATAAAAGATAATAAGTACCATCCAAGATACAAAAGTACAACAGAAAATAGGTAAATATGAGTCTATCAGAGAAACATTCTGTGTATCTTCATGTCATTTTACCAGAATGCAAAAAGGATTTATCTATGTAAAACCTGCCTTTGTTAAAAACTTTAGTGTTGATTCAAAAAAATGCAAGTTCCCTAGCTGACTAGATGCAGTGTCTAAATTTGCAAAAAAATGTTATTAAAATATTCTGTGTCAGTCTTTCACAGCGAAGTGGTTTGTGCCTATACTAGATTTGCAAATATTTAGTTAGTGATTCAAATTTCCTTGGCTATATCTTATGTTAAATAATATGAATCTTATAATTTTTGACAAGTTGCATATAACCGGTGATTGTTTCCCTCTTCCACTAATACAGTCATTGATGTTGCAGAATCTAGGAAATCAGGATATAGCATTACCATTCTGTACTGTTTATTGTGCTTTTCAAAATTATGAGACTCAATAGGCAGATGTGTGAAGACTGAAAAGTATTTTCCAACCAGTGAAAGATATATTCCCTTCTATGCCAAATTAACCTCTAATTCACAGACTCCACTTAACTGCCAGTAAGAAAAATGATGGAGTTTATTTTCCCATTCATTAACTTCTAGGACAGCACTCTCTTTAATCCCACTCAGATTATCAAACATCAGAGGAAGCAGAACAGGGCACTACTCTTGCAATCGGTTTATAGCATCACACGCTCATCTGCAGTGAAACAATAGGTTTCCTGATATACGAAATATATGTAAGTGAGCTTGGCCTGACTCTTCCTTGATCACCCATGTAGTTTCTTCTGCTCCAGAGACCAAACCTGGTTTTCTGTTCTTCCATGTTATTGGGATGCTGGGGATGCATCTGGGAAAGTCAGAAGGTGGCATGGGTTGCTCTAAACTGTGCTCTCCTTTCCTTTATAACTCTCAGGATTTCTGAAATAAAATCCAAGTATTTATGAGCACCATTCACTACTGGGTTTCCAAATGCTTTAGAAAAGGTGGTAAATCAAGAATCTACTTAGGATCATCAGCAAAGCCAGGAACTGAACTACCATCCTTGAGTTTATACCTATCAACTGGACCTTATGGAGTCACAGTTAATCCTACTGTTCCTTCCACTATGAACCCACTCAGACTGTGGCAGGAGTTTTGGGCTCGTCCAGATAGCTACATGGATTCATCAGATCAGCTGCAGGCAAAGTAGCATATTTCCAGAGTCCAGTGTGACTATCATATAGAGAGTATGTGCAAGATTTAATCCTTGCCAGGATGAGAGAGCACGTTGCCGTTGCCCCTCCCCCACCCGCGCCGGTCGGGCTGGAAGTTAAACACAGACCCCGGCTAAAATAACAAGAAATTTAATACAACAGAGTGATAGAACAATCTGAACAGTAACAGTATCAATGGTAACAACAATAAACAGCAATAACAGTGAACAAGACAAAAGATATACAGAGAAATACCACTGGCTGGTTTACAGAAAGCAAAATTCTCCCCCGAGCCCGCCAAAGAGCAAGGAAAAGGTTCCACCCCTGGACCTGACGTCAGCATGGTATGAATAACCCGGCTGGAGATCCCTTCCCCCTCTCTCTCTGCTGGGGAAAACTTTATCTTGGCTGAACCAGGACAGAGTATTTTAACAAATGTCCCAAAAATAGTAGAGCCATACCAAGGGGATACTGAATGCTAGATGTTAGCAAGTGCAATTAGCTAGCATATAGCACCTCCTGGAATGATATAAACGACTGAGGCTAGTTTTGGCAAACATTAGTTTTGGCATACCTGTCCATTCACAGCACTAGCACCTATATGATATCTACAGAGGAAACAAACTAATCTGGATTGCAAACGCCACTAAAAAAACTCAGGCCAAAGCTGAGACAGATCAAGTATCTGAAAATAGTGGTGTTTTACAAAGAAGCACAACTACTCCTACAGTACTGGAGAATACATAAACAGTTACAGTATTCCAACATTTCCAGTGAAAATAGTAATTATTTCTTGCATGGAAATAGCAGAATCATTAGGAGGTGGTCCTTGAATGAACAGGGATATATTGCACATGTATTTTTGGTGAGGAAAAAAATTGAGCCTTATTTCTTTGCATTAAAATTTTGAAGATGTATATATTTTATATTGATTAGATATGTGTGTGTGTGTGTGTGTGTGTGTGTGTGTGTGTGTGTGTACAAAATCTCTTTCAGACAGGTGGAAAGATTCTTCTGGCATTCCTTCAAATTACACAGTTACAGTACAGTTATTTGGTAATTACAAATGCAATCATAGAGTAGTAATAGTTTTTGTTACTACCAGTTACCACTAATTCCCTGGTTGTATTATTGTGTGCCTAACTATGGTGTAATTACAACAGAGTTAATTTGTAACACTAATGAACTCAGTAAGAGTATTACAATCAGAAAAGACAATGAATAATACAGTTATGTAGTGAATTACCCAGTAATGTTAATTAGTCCTAGTTAGGTATTGAAAGGAAACTTGCAGAGCAATTCTGCTGTAACTGCACTGCAATGAAAGTACCTCTATTGTAAACCACAGGAAGGTTTCATCAAAGCTTGAATGGATTCCATTAAATACAAATAATGCTCTTAAACTCTAAAAAAGCATTTGGAACTGCTTATATGAAATTCTTCAAGATGCTGATGCAACTCCACAAGATTAAAACAAAGGAACAAACAACAAAAACAAACCACAGATAAAAGTTCCAGATATTATTGTTGGACAGGTTGTAATGTAATCTTGACCAGAGATTTTATCTTTTCCACCTTATGTTACAAGATGTCTGAATTAATTTTAGGAAGTGAAATCAAGGCATTCTCAAACGTTTGAAGCCTCACGAAGGCCCACGCTGACCACATCCCAGGCTTGTCTAAGAGACCTGTGAAGCTATCTCTCAAAACAATCAGTGCCAGTTGCCTCAGGCTACTGTTGCAACAGTTTAGGAGAGCAGTTACATAAGTTCACAGTTCAGCCTGCTGAAGGAAATAATCAGAAGGAGGAAAAGGTCTTCAAGCTTTGGCATGAGGGAGAGCATCAACTCTGGGCACTGAGCAAAGGCAGACCTTTCCATGTTCCTCTCCCTTGGGCTTGGCTGCAGGGTGCTGCGGGTCCTACACAACTGCTGTCCCTGTGCTATGGGACAAAGAAAGTGCCAGGGATGTTGGTGGTGCTGAAGACTCCTGGTGAGTTCCTTCACCTTCCCTGACCATCTCTCTGTGCTAATCGAGGTTGTGTCTGGGAGAGAGCAAGAGGGATCAGGGGGCTTGGGCACACAAGCTCTTCCCCCAGGGCCTCCCAGCAGATCATCTTAGACTGCCCATGGTATCGTGCCTAACCTGGCCTGCTATAACTCATTATATACTTTAGCCAATTATTGTGTATCCAATTAGTACATTGTGGGAAGTTAATAAATGTCTGGACTTCGACATGTGTCTCACCATTGTCCACTCTGTTGGGGATTTACGAATCTAACCACTTGTCTCCCTTGTCTGAGCAGGACGTGACACTGCTGAGGAAGCCCTGGAGGAGACCGGCTGTGCTATGAGCGCTGGCAAAAGCGATAGCTGCTCCAGGCTGTGCTGTCGGAGGCAGCAGCAGACTGCTGGTGCCCCATCTGCCTGGACAACGTTGAAAATGTAGCTTATGGGATCTTCTGCCTTCATCACTTCTGCTTTGCCTGCTTCCAGCAGTGGGCCAGAGGGAGAGGTGCCTGTCCACTCTGCAGGCAGCCTTTGGAGCGGGTGCTACACACGGTGAGAACAGACGATAACTAGCACAGCTCATCCACCCACTGTCAGGTGAACAAGGCCAGGGCCCAGAGCAGATCCCTTCAGAGGCACTACAACTTGCACAGGTTACCCACCGACTACTACCCCTCAGCTGGGAGGAGGGGACCTGTGGAGACCAACCAAGCACAGAGCCATGTTTCAGCTCTGGGGCCCTCAAATGCTACCTCCCACCAGGGTCCCACACCCTGCGTTTCTCAGGACTGAACCCCACCAAGGACAGAGGAGGACCCAGCCAGACCCGCTGCTGCACCCTACATCTTCAATCAGCACAGAGGTGCTGCGGCCCCCACGTATTGGACTCTAATGCATCCAGTAAACATCCAGATGCTTTCGGGAGGTGTGTGTTTCAAAACCAAGGAACAAGCCACTGTAAAGAATGCTTCCCAATATTTTCTCCACAGCACAGGACATACAAAGGGGATAATTTCTTGGAGTGCACAAAGATGTCAATGTAAAATTGGCTACAGAAACTGTTTCCCTCATGCTCTCCCAGCCTCCCATTTCCAACCATCAGGACAGGACTGTCCAAACTTTTTGACCAGTAGCCAGGCTGTGGGTCCTGAAGACCTGTACATAGTCCAGCTGCCACAAAAAAAAACCTCAACAGGTCTCAGGGGGTCTGGTGGACAGTTGAGTTCAACATGAGCCAAAACTGTAGTCTTTTGGCAAGTGTGGCCAGTGGAATGCTGAGCTGCGTCAAGCAGAGTGTTGACAACAGATGGAGAGAGGTGATCCTTCCCTTCTCCTCAGCATTGGTGAGCCCATACCTGGTGTTCTGTGTCTAGTTCTGGGCTCCCCGGTGCATGAGAGGTCTGGACATACTAAGAAGGTCCAGCCAAGAGCTGAACTATGATGATGGACTGGAGCATCTTAGGAGGAAAGGCCGAGAGAGCTGGCTGCTTATCCTGGAGAAGAGAAGGCTCAGGGCAAATCTCATAAAGGTACAAAGACAGTGGATCTAGCCTATATCCAGTGGCATTCCGTGACAGTAACAAAGCACTTGAAAGGAAACACATACTTTATACAATTGCAACCACTTAAGTGCCTTCCTGTTGTGTCTTGGTTCTTCATGTGGGGTTGGACTAGATGACCTTTAAAGGTCCCTTCCAACCCAAATCATTCTGTGATTCAATGATTCATAAGATCATTCCATCTTTGAACAGCTTTCAGTTCCTTAAGTGAGAAATGCTACTTTTCTCCTGCTATTCCCACTCAAGCTGACCAAACAAGAGTAGAAAAAGACCTAAAATGCCATGAACAACCACACTGACAGCTGAGCAGCTGATGACTGATTCTCATCAATTAGAACATAATTGTTCATCAATGGCAAGGGGCAGCACAGAACTACGTATCTGTCTGCTTTATACTGTAACTGTCAGTCCAGCTGAGCCCTGCACTGGGGGGCCTCTGCATCACTCCTCCTAGATCAGCAAAGGCAACTGGATGGAACAGGCAGAGATGGCTAAAGGACAAGCCTGGTTATTTTGCCTCAGGTCTGTCCCCAGCTGTCCACACAAAAACACTGAAGAACAGTAGAGCTACTATTCAATCCACAGCAAGGCCACTGCAGTCCTTTCGGGAGCAAGGCAGGAGTAGGGGATTTAATTTCCCAGAGAGCCTGATTATTGAATGGAGGATGTTTGGCCTTATGACCAGAGTGGATTTACAGACAAAAATAAAAAGAGAATGCCATGCATTCTAGCACATTTCTTGCTGCATGTATTTACAGATTGGAGCCTTCCTGTTCTTATCAGTCAAAAATTTGTGAGGAAAGGTCAGATCAGTACAGACCTTTTCGTATTTTCTTGACCTATTAGAACAAGAGTACAAAAATGTGGAGAAATTGTAGCTTTGAAAAGTTCAAAGTCACCTAAGAATGTCTATACACAGTTTGAAAATAAATGTTCAGATTCATAAATGTATTTGCTATGACCTACTAAGCTGCATTGTACAGTTTTAGGGCACTCACTAGCAGTACCCTGTAAACCCACAGTACTACAAGATTTTCCTAGCTAGCTTTGTATTCGAGGAAAGAAACTAAACATATTCACATACTGTGTCTCAGTTGATCTGTTCACTAACTTATTATTCAAAATACCCTACTCATTTCTCCACATATATGACTCCCTCAAGCGTTTCCTCTCCAATTTCAGGCAGAGCTGGATGCAATTGAGAGTTTAGACAAACAGATATTCCCTCCAAACCCCCATACATCTAACAAAGGGTTTCAGATTCCTCTTGGTGCGTCATGTATACAAAATTTTCATACAGAAACATCCAGTGTCACAAAAACCAAGTAGTGGTATAGGTCTTGCTCTGTTTCTCTTTGTATTAAATTTCCCATTGCTGAAAGAGGGGTATGGAACATGTTTGTTAATGCAAATGAGATTCTCAAAAACATACCAAAGAAGAGGCAGGGGAAAAAAAGAGATTTTTATTTTCTGTCTCACAAGAAAATTACTATTAACCTTCTTAATCAGACTAGTCATTTGGGTATACCAGATTTATTACTTGTCTAGGGTTACCTTTTTTATATTTCTCACACAAATATGCCAAGTATCCCCACCGAACTGCATCATCAGTGTTGGTTTCTTAGCTTCAGTCAGACTCCTACGTTACATACCAAACAGAAGACACTGAAAAGCTTTGAAATACCATGTGGCCATGAAAAATGAGGAGACAGACATTGTTTATTGCTAAAGCTGTCCTTTTGACTAAAAACCTTGAGACTCTGACAGTAAATGTAAGATATTCTTCTTCATTATACTGTGTCTAAAAGGAATGTGTACTGAAGTCCAAAATCACTTCAGCAGAAGCAACTGCCTTTATTAAACTCTCAGTCAGAAAAAAAAGCTGATTAAAGTCTTTTGAATTCCTTAATAGCCTGTGTTCCAGACATTTTTCTTTCCTACACTTCTGCTAGCAAGTTTTAATAGCTAGATAGCACATTGCAATTTCTTTTCACTGTAATCTTTAAATTAGGATAAATTTGAGATGGGTTTCATTTTTTAAAATCTAGTTTATTTTGAAGTCCAGAACACTTATTTAAGATCTGCAGTTGAAATCTGTTCAGCACTGTATGCCAGAGACAAGTTGCCTTTCCACTATTATATATTTTATACTTTATGCATGTATTAATAATTTAGAATGGTGCAGGAGAGAGAAGTATCAGACTGCAGATCCTCTGCGAACTTCTCAACAATGTTATTCCTGCAAAGAACAACTAAATGCAAATTATAAATTTTAAAAATACAAATAAAAATATTTCTTTTTATATGCTTTAACATTAATTTTGGAAAAAAAGGTATTTTCAGACATTTTTACAATTAGGGCTATTTATACCATTTTTCACACAAAGAATCTAAATACAAGAGCTGCAGATTTCAGAGAAAGTTAAGTTTTGAAAACAGTATATTGTAAATTAATGAGATTTTTAATAGATGTTAAGGACAAATCATCAAAATCCTAATGACGATAAAAATAGATTTTGAGAATGGACTTTGCTCGTATCATTTTAATGATTGTTTCCCAGTCTTCACCTTGCTCTTTGGTTGTAAATGGCCTTGTGTTGCTGATGTGCTGTCATGCAACTGCAGCCTGGGAGCCACAAGCTCTGCTCCCGTCAGCTGGATGAGCCTGAAAACAAGCAAGGCCACTGGACCTTTCTGCTGAGGTCAGCAGCCCCCCAGGGAAAGCGGGTGCAGAAGATATTGCAGTACTTTCCCTCTCGCTACATCATCCATCCCCTGCAGTCAAGTGCTCCTTTTACATCTCTTAAAAAGAGTTGGATGTGGAAGTCCATGTTGTAATTTCTGACAATTTTACTATGAGTTTTTCTTCAGATGGATGTTTTCTTAAAGTTCCTGTTGTTGTAATCAGGAAAATTAAAAAGGAAACTATGGGTTTTTCTGATTTTAATAATTATTTTCAGCCTTAGAATAGAAAGTATGGCAATAAATAAATCTGAAATTATTTTTAAAAGACATATTACTGTTTATTTTTTAATATATTTCTGTATGTATTTATTTATGTGTGTGACTGAGTTTTAGGGTTTTTTTTTTCCTTTTTCTCCCCTTTTAAGGTTTTGTATCAACAACAGTGAAGTTCATCAAAACTTAATTATGTTCCAAACATATATGTAGATAAACTTATTTCTCCTTTAAAGGTCTTCAGTGTTACTGCTGCCATTTTCCAAGTGTTTTAAAATGCTACAAAAACATTTCACAGAATCATCTAGGTTGGAAAAGACCTTGAAGATCATCCAGTCCAACTGTTAACCTAACAGTGACAGTTCCCAACTACACCATATCCCTCAGCGCTATGTAGACCTGACTCTTAAACACCTCCAGGGATGGGGACTCCAACACCTCCCTGGGCAGCCCATTCCAACACCTAACAACCCCTTCTGGAAAGAAATGCTTCCTAGTACCCAGTATAAACCTTCCCTGGCACAACTGGAGGCCATTACCTCTTGTCCTATCGCATATTACTTGGTTAAAGAGGCTCATCCCCAGCTCTCTGCACCCTCCTTTCAGGTAGCTGTAGAGGGCGATGAGGTCTCCCTTCAGCCTCCTCTTCTCCAGACTAAACACCCCCAGTTCCCTCAGCCGCTCCCCGTACGACCTGTGCTCCAGACCCTACACCAGCTTCGTTGCCCGTCTCTGGACACGCTCGAGTCACTCAATGTCCTTTTTGGAGTGAGGGGCCCAAAACTGAACACAGGAATCGAGGTGCAGCCTCACCAGTGCCGAGTCCAGGGGTCAGATCCCTTCCCTGTCCCTGCTGGCCACGCTATTGCTGACACAAGCCAGGATGCCATTGGCCTTCTTGGCCACCTGGGCACACTGCTGGCCCCTGTTAAGCTGGCTGTCAATAGTAGTACATACAAAAGGACAAATAATGCCATTAATATTGAGGTCTCTAAAAAAAGCATAGCAGATTTGCTATTCAGGATTTAGCCAAGATGTTCTCTTAGCATCAGTGAGTGACATTGCTTAAATGTCTGTGCCTACAACACAGAATTTTCAGACACTCCCTGCAAATCTGAACTATCATGCAATTCACAGATTCTGAATCATTACTTTGAGCATCACCAAACAAGTACTTAGAATTTATTCTACTCTAGAGTAATGGCATTGAAAAAAATGCCATTGTTAGGATATTAGGAATTCCATAAAAACGCAGGGTGAATCAACTATTGCTAAGCTCCTCTTTCTAGAGAAGCAAGTAGTAAAAAAAGAAAAAAAGAAGCAAGTACTAAGAAACCCAAAATCATGATACAGAGCTGATAAGAGTACAGTGCTGAAAGATGGAAAAATATGGCTAACATACTAATCTTGTTGCCATAGTAATAGCCTATTTCAACCAAAGGATACATGAATCAGAGAGTTAATATTTTTAAGGAGCTCACAACTGAAAGCTGAGCAAAGATGTTTACCAAAAAATAACATGAGCAGGAGCTGTAACACCTCAATTCAAGCAGGGGGAAGACCAGAAAGATCAGATGATCAGCAAGTGTTCTTCAGAAGCATAGCAACTTTTTGTAAGTGTGCTTTGGTATTAATTAGGAACTCAGAGATGTCAAAGTATAAATAAAATGACCCATTAAAATCATAGAAGTTTTTTCTTCATCCAGGATTACACAGCTTGACCCTATATTTTATGGACGTCAAGAAAGTAAAATTAAAGAAAACAGCTAGCACAAACAGTAACGCAGATAGTATATAGTGCAGATGTACAAAATGAACAACTAGCAACTCCAAGAACTTGACATTTTACAATTAAAAACTATTATTTTTTCATTGATTTAATGGAGATCTTCTGATTTACACCAGCTGAAAACCTGACCTTCATTCTTAAAAGTGTTGGGTTTAATTTCACATACTGGAAATGTTTTGGTAAGTTTCAACTACAAAGTAGGAGTAAGGGAAGTGATCTAATGGTGAAGAACATAGAGTTTTCACATCTCAGTCCTCAATACCTGATTAATTTTAAGGGTCTTTAAGGACTGAGTTAGATTGTATCCAAGAAGAGAGAGAACTTCACACAAAGCCTTCCCAGTTTTAGCTTAAAAATGGAAATGAAGCAGCTTATTTTTACACACACCCACACACCACGCAAGGCAATTATTTCCCACTAGCTGCCATTGATTAAAAAGAGTAAACCTTTGTTCTGATCAAGCCATTAGACAGCTTAAAGGTCATAAATAACTCTGAGGGCTATAGGCAAACTCATGTACAGACCACATATAAGCACTGGAGTTGATCCAATTCCTGTCAACAGAACAAGTGTGTATTGTATGAAGCACATATTTAATACTCTTGCTAAATGGGGGGAGCAGTTAAGATACAGTGAGGTGGAATAAAAGCAATCAAATATGTTAGGTAAAATTTCATTCATTCTGAATTCTCTGCTTTTACAGCCTTCACATCTAGAAAAATCTAAAATTATTTAAATACTTAATGCGATGAAAATAACCTGTAATGGTGCAAAGGAATGTATACTCAGTGCTCAGTGAAGTTAAGCTGGAGATTCAAAGACACAAAACTAGAAAACTGTAGGGTTATGATCTTCACAGAAATGTCCTACTTCTGACCTTTTACATATATGTATTAAGATGGATAAGATTTTTATTATATAATTGCAGAATGAGAAGTAATAATGCTAGATTATTTGACCTTTATTCTAACATGTCCCAGATTCTATAAAGTTTTTCACTTAACAGAAAGATGTGCTATTAAAAGAACAAAAGAATTTGGGGTTTGGTACTGTCAAACAGTAAGATCTGATTTCTCTACCACACATTTTTATTAAATCATAGTGGGTAAATCTACCTAAAATGAAACTAAAGAAACTCCATTCTAATAAAAGCATAGAAAGCAAATGGCACAAATACAAAAAGTTGGAGCAGTTTGTGTTTTTTTTTTTATTATGACTTGCTATGACAGGCTTCCCTTCTGAGTTATTCTTAGACTTACTAGGTGTGTTCCAGTGATAGAAAAACCAGAACTCTAGAGATGTTTAGATTTTCATCCTGGCTGATTTTTTTGTATGTATACAGCTGCAAAAGACACTTCTTCCTTCTCAAAAATGTAATGAAAGTTTGCATTTACTGTGTCCAGAGGTCTTCCAGTTAGGATATATCATCCCTTACTCACAAACCTAAAAATGTGCATACATACAATAACCAACATGGCTATGAGTGGAATGAAAGTTGGGTTTAGTTTTGGTTGAGGTGTGGTTGCTTCTTCAGTATTAATGGCATGTAACTCACAATGGAAAAGGCAGAAAGCATTACAAAAATATGTATTTTAAAAGTCATTCTTTTTATCTTAGAACTGAGAGAATAAATTATCATTAATATGATGAGATAAAACCCTAGTTATTGGGATATGGAACATCAAGTAGACTCACAGAAATGCAATTTGAATTACACAATTTAAATGGAATATTTCCAATTATAGGTGTTACATAAAGTATATTTATAATGCATTAAAAATACTGCTTTCCATCTCAGTCTGTTTTATATTCTGCACAAGAGCCACTTACTGTTAAGTTCAGACTACAACCCCATTACCCACAGTCTATTCATTCACCCATAGCAAATCAAAAATGATGGAGTGCTTTTAGGCAGACATAGTGTGAAGACAGACTACATCAGAGTGGAGAAGATACACAGCTGTTTTTGTTATGATTGCATACACTTACAGTAGCAACCTATTGCCAAACCTCATGAAATGGCATAAAAATAGTGTAAAAATTTATCCATGACATTGGTAGGCATGTAACTAAGATTCTTTGGTTGGTGTTGGTGTGTTTTTGTGATCCAGAACACTGTCCTGCAGAGGCTGGGATCTGCCCCACTACTCTGCTCTGCTCTCAGTTCCATGCCCAGATTAGTCTGTACTTGTGATGCTGTGTGGCAGGTAACATAAATCAGCAACAGCCAACAGTATAGGTGGAAGAGCTAAATGATGTAGAATGGATTAGGTGGCTGCATTTCACAACTAGATGTGGTAGCACAAACACCTCTGGTCAGAATCAAGTGTTCACACCCTGTGACCTCCAGTCTAAATCTAGCTGCTGGTGGAGGCTTCATGCAGCAGAGAATGACTTTTTGACTACAGAGTCCACATAGTTCTTATCTGAGATTGCAGCACTAAATATATTCTGGGGTTCCATGGCTATAAAGTATTACTCCCACCCTCCTCTTCACAAACAAAAAGTGATCAGTTGCCAAAAGCTATGAACAATTTCAAATAGGGAAGAGCCAGGTACAAGGAAGACCAAACATTTTCTTCCTTCTTGCAGAACCACTCACAATATTTGAGTTCTGGATATAAAGCTCGAATTATAGTTCTGCATATTTACAGTATGGATTCTGGTTGCTGCAGTATCTGGCAGAGTCATCATATTTGTATTTTAAAAATTAGTATTTTGTTATTTGGATTGAAAAGTTTGAAGCAACAAGAAAGAAACTGAATATAAAATATTTTGTGTTTTACCACTGGGAAATCTGAACACAAAGAAGAATTACAGCCATGCAATCCTTCCTAAAAATGAAAGTATGAAATATGCCCACAGGAAATCTTTAAAATATTCATTTTGCTATCTTGAAAGACAGTATTTAAGTGGTCTTTGAAAAGCCATAGTCTTTAATGTGAGTTTAGCATTTCTAATTGTAGATGAATTTGCACACACCTCTAGCATAATTATTTGCTCCATTAGGTCCCAAGTGTGTGGAATTCTGAATTCTAATTGGATGGCACTAATTACCCTCTGCTAGGAATACACAATATTCTAAAGGGTTTACCCAATCATTTAGTGTACTCAGAAATCTAATTCTTAGTCTAGCAATCAAATCATTGGTATTACCAAGTCATTCAGTATTTAATTAGTTAAGGCTCACTTTGGAGTTATCTATACAATTGTCGATAAAGGTGAGGAAATACTGAACTTCATGGTTGCAGCTAAGATGATGGAAAACAAAACAGAAGGGCAAGGGGAAAGGAGAATGGGACTACTGCAGTCTGCTGATGGTGAATAAAATGTGTCTGTATAATCAAGACCAGAGACCAAAATGACCCTAGGAGCAAAACTTTTAAGGGAATGTAAAGGGGGATGGGAGCCTGAAAGTTAAAGGCTCCTAAGAATTATAAATTAAGGGAATGACTGTTTCAAGGCACAGCAGGGAAATGGAGGGAGGCACTGATCCATAAGCATGGCTAATGAGATCAAAAAATCAATCCCCTGAATTGGGTGATCCCTACTTAGCATTTGTATTAAGATAACATCCAAACCTGCAATGATAGAATCTAGGACAGCTATTATATTACTTAAACACCCTTATCATCAGAAAGTTTGTCACAATGTCTAATTTGAGCTCAATACTTGTCAAACTGTCATTGGCAAAAGAGTTTCAACTCAGGCAATTTTACTCAGGCAATAATTTTACAAATATTTTCTGCCAGTTAATACAAACTTAATGTTGAAAAAAAAAAAAAAAAAAAGAAGAAGAAAAGTAAAACCTTCCCTTAGAGAAGCACCTGCTCCCTTCCCCAGAATCAACTGTAGCCCAATTCTTCTTCTTCCCCCTTCCCAGGCTCAACTTCCCCTGTCGTCACCACACGTTACACTCAGTTACATTCTCAGTCACGTTGGTGAGGTGTCTGTGTAATGGTTTCTTTCTGCTTCCCCTTGCTTCTTACTCATTTTCCTCCACTACTCCATGTTTCTTACTGCTCCTGTGTTCCAGCAGGGTCCTGCAAGGGCTGCAGGTCCTCAGGGGTGTCCCTGCTCCAGCATGGGTTGCCCATGGGCTGCAGTCCTCTTGAGGGGTGTCCATGCTCTGTTGTGGGTCCTCTAAGGACCACATTCCCTCAGGGATGTCCCTGCTCTGGTATGGGTTGCCCATGGGCCATAATCTCTTAGGAGTGTCCCTGTCCCAGGAAAGATGAGGGAAGATGAGGGAGGTACCTCCTCTGGCAATGAGTACCTACTTCCAAGAATACATCTACAGTCACATTCCCAACAGTGTCCTATTCTATGTGTCTCCTCCATTTCTCTTCCCCTGCTTTATCATCAGATTTCTCTGAACATGCTGATACCATATATCTCACATAACTCCTCTCATGGCTGCACCTGTTCTTAAGGTGTATTGAACAGCAATGACTGGTGCTCAGCTCTCTGGCTGCAGTGTTTGTGCCCACCTCCCTTATGCTAAATTATCTTTCAGGTTTCTCATCAGCAGTTCAGAAATTTTGAGGTTTATTACATCCTCAGTCATTTTTTGCACTTCTCAGGACCCTGTCCAGTTCACTTCACCTTTTATTGTATTTGCCAAGACTTTCACAATGTCCCCTGTGCCTAGGAGGGCAGAGAACTTTCTCATGACTCATGTATTTATGAACTTAGTTTGATGTTGCTTTTTTTCCACAAGCCTTCAATCTCAAGATCTTCCTTCACAGAACTGTTGTCAGCTAATCCCTATCTTGATTCCACAAAATGTTTATCTAAAAGTGCATGTTGACCAATCGTAGGTTAAATTTCATTTATCTTAGAACATTTCTCCAAGTTGTCAAGATCATTCTGAAACCTCATTTTACAGTACTTGCAACCAATCCTATCATACTTGTAGTCAATCCCACTCAAGTGCACTCCTCTGCCACTCAAATCTTTACTAGAAATACTGACTAGTGTTGTCAATAGCTCTAAGTTCTCTACTACACTGGTCTGGAAATCATCAGCTCATGCAATTTCTTTTTGTTCCTCCTCCCCTTAAAACCCAAGCATGCTTTTTTTTCAAAAATTCTTTGCATTATGACTCATGCAGTAAAAAACCCTTCTGAGCACATACACTATAGCAAGAATTTGTGGAATATATGTGAAGATTTAATTCAAATTAGCAGTAAAGCATTGGTTAGAGAAGTGTTAACAACCCAAAATGAAGATAACAAGAGTTGAGGATCTGCTAGTAGTTCCAATCTGCCATAATCATTTCCACATCTCATGCTCCATTCCTCAGCTTCAGGGAAGATGAGGCTTAGCCAAAGCAACCCACTCAAAGCATCCCAGTCACTGCAAGGACTCAATTAGCAATGTTTCACAACTGAGCAGTGAATGAGATTCCTTCTTCAAATGTGCACTTTGGAAGTAAACTCCTTGACTACTACTAAAAATTCACATCACTCCAGCTTCAATCAATCTGTTCTGGGGTTCCAGATACATCTTCAAACCAGTGACCTCTCTCAAAATAGTATAAATGTTAAATTTCAAAATAATCGCCTCCACCCCTGATTTTGTTAAGATTTCAGTCACCCAGGAAGTGAGTTCATAAGCACACTGGAACACTTAACATGGTGATATATGAGTAATTTTTTCAACATTGGAACTGCTCTGTTTTTGAAGTAGATGTGTCTATGCTTCCCAATCAAGAGCTTCACTTTGTTCCTGCCTTCTCCAGTTCTGTAGGAATAAATAAGCAGACACTGCCAAATACCTCCACTTCTCCAGTGTGTAACTTCATGCTTGCACAAACAGATCCATTCTGTACTTTGCTATACAATTCTGTACTGCTCCAACAGCTCACATCTACTACCAGATTTTTGTAAGTAGGGAAGCTTTAATATAATGTATTTGATTCCTCCTGCGACTTTAAAGTTTGAAATACATAACTGTGTCTCGCAAATCAAGTTTTTTACAGTATTTTCAACATCTTCAACTGGGATATATAGGCTGCAAAAAAAGCTGTTTTGCAATGAGTTTTTAAAAACTTATTTTTATTCTTCTCTTGTGAAATAATGCTTGGATCACACACAAAGACAGTGAATGTCTAATGATGTAAGGTATCCACAACTAAAAGGTATATAACTGCTAAGCTACTACATGAGGGAAAAAATGGGCACCTCATAAAGTCTTATTTTCCTCACTTCAAGAAAAAAAGTATGCATTAGAAGTATATTGAATGCAAAATACAAAGGGAATCCCAGAAAGCAGGTTGGACTCCTGCTTTACAAGCTCGTAGCCATGTGGAGAACATCAAATGACATAAGGGAACATTAAACATGTGAACCAGGACTGAGAGATTTCTGAATCTTTACATCAGCAGCACTCTAGTTGCTACCATATGTCATACATAGAATGCTGTTCCCCAGGGTGAAGAATTTTGTGTGTTCCAAGAAAACCCTATATAAATTCTCTCAATATAATGATGAGGCTTGGAGTCAATTAAACTTTAATATACGGCTACTGGAGACTGGGATTAGTCTCCATGGCAAATGGTGAATATTGCCAAAGCAATGAGAGACAATGCAGAAATGAAAGCTGCAAAGAGCAGTGTGGTCAGGTGCAAACTGATAGCACCAACATCTTCCTCTTTCATGGTCAGAAAACATCAACACCCTCAGTAAGACAACTTTCTTTACAAGCCTAATCAATAAGCTAACAACATGGCAGTCAAATGACAGACCTGTTTCTGATTTGCCATGAGCAAAAGCTCAGCCTGTCCATACAATGTTTTCTTGTTCCAAATCTGTAATTGCTTTAAGATGTACTGCACAAATTATCACAGGTACAGACTTCCCTGCCCACATTCAAAGACATTCTTTAAAACAGCTTCTGACCAAAGTTCTTCACAAAAGAAACAGCGTTGACTTGTTCAGTTTATGTAATTCCTCTTTGAACCTCCCTGTGACAAAAAAAAAAAAAAAAAAAAAAAAAAAAAAAAAAAAAAAAAAAA